>NW_023601543.1:48023990-48185890 GCF_014898055.3 Talpa occidentalis
TAGATCATTAATTAGATTCCAGTATGAGAATGCTGTCACCGGAATTTTTTCGGGGCCAAAAGCTTCATAGAAATCATTTAAAGCATCTCCTACCCGTTCCCACCTTTTTTGATCTATTGTGCCCTCTTGAGGGAACCAAGGACACAGGTCTTGAACACAAATCAAAAAGTGGAGTAGATCCTTTTTGTGCCCCTGACTCCTCGCGTCCTAAGTGCCACTTTTAATGCTTCACATATATCTCATGCTGGCTTATTTCCTGTCCCATGATTCAGACGCTGTACCTGAGCTTACCTTATCCACGACGCGGCAGGGTCCCACGTCGATAAGGCTTCCTCCTGAGCTAGCTTAGTTCCTTTTCGGGCGTCTTCTCCCTCTGTAAGTTCTTCCTCGTACCAGGGCCCCACGTTGGGCGCCAAAGTCCGGGCCAGCCGGGCAGATCAAGGGTACCCGGGGAGGAAGCAGGGGCTTGGTATGGGACAGGGGTACGCAAGGAGTGGAGACAAGCCAGGATCATCGCCAGTCTCATTTATTCAGGAATGTGTACAATGTTATATAGGGTTCAGAGGAGGAGGTCTCTCGTTATCTCTAGCAAGGAGAGACCACCAATGCAAACAAGCCACAGTAGCAAGCAGGGGGAAAGGATCAGTCGTCACAATAGGAAACTTGAAACCTTCACTTGAGCTAACATTCAGTACCTGCTTCAGGCAAGAACCCGGATGTTCAGGTCTGGGCCTCAGGTCTGGGCCCCGACAGTCAGACCCAAGATGTAGGGAAGGGGGTAGGCAAACCAAGTTCCAACAAAGCCCATTAACCTCCTCAGTGCAGGCCCCAGAGCAGGTCCCATTTGACTTGGTGGAAACCCCACGTGTATTGATGGAAGAAGGGACCTCATCATGCACTTGTCTCTTCCCTGGGTGGTACTTACCTGCCTTCCAACCTTGGCTACACAACCTGACCACCCCATGAACAGTGAAGTGATGAGACCACATCACACAGTGGTTGCTGCCAGTCACCCCTTATATTCGGATGAATACAGACAATGCTAGACCAAGTGCCTACTGAGGCCCAACTATGTGAGGAGATGTCACCTCTGGTGTTCACAAACTTCATGTCCCCACAGTCAAGGCAATACTGTGAAGCTTTCCTGGCGGTTGTCTGGGATGAGGGCAGCAGTTTGGGGAGAGGCAGGCTGAGCACCAGGCCTCTGGCTGCACCACCTTCAGAATCCTGTCCGGACAGCCCCTCCCTGTACCTCTTGTCGAGGCTCATCTCCTTGGGGAATGTCAGACAATAACCTCATCCTGCTGCTCCTTCCTGAGGGTGAGTTCCTTGGACTTTCTGTAAGTCCTTGATACTGTTTTTCCTTTCTCCCCATATTTGCTCCAGCCAGGGAGCAAAGAATCTGGGATGCATGTGTGCATGTGTGTGTGTGTGTGTGTGTGTGTGTGTGTGTGCACGTGCAAGCACACACATGAGCATGCATGTGCAGTGCAGCTGATTGTTGGCATATCTGTGTATTTATAGTTCTTCCTGACCCCAGGAGGACATGGGCTTCTTCCCAGAGAACAGGGACCTGGAAGTCCCCAAGTCCATTGGCTAGCACTGGTGGCAGATGTGGAAGGCAGGCCCTTTCAGCTGCCTAGACCATGCCTCCACCTTCACTGGGTGGGCACACAGGAAGAGCTGGGTGAGGGTTGATGCTTATAGTCACATAGCTCAGAAGCAACAGAGTTGACACAAGATCCCATGACTCCTGGCTTTTAAAACTGGGTTTTTTCTATTCTCCCAGAGCAAGGAGAAGAATCTTCATCCCACCAGTCCCATGGAGCATGCCTGAGGCCCCACAGGAGTCTATGGGGTGACAGTGCTTGGTGGATGCAAAGGGTCATGTGACTGAGAGATGGCTCTTGGGTGTTGTGTCTCCCTGGAGTGTTCAGCAGAGTTCTAAGCCCCCAGAAGACAGTCCTGTCCACTTGATAGCCACTCTCCAGGCACCTACTGAACACTTGTCTTAGCTCCATGCTCACCCATCTTACCTGCACCCAGATACCTAAGCTGAACTGGCTGCAAAGACCCCTCCTTGAGAGCTCTAGGAGTAGGGCGTGGGATATATCACATTCCCTAGAGCCTTCCTGCTCCCTTCATCTTCTCCCCCTTGATCTCCTGACCTTATGCACTTTGATCCTATTAACCTTGGCCACTTAACCCCAATTGCAGCTGGAAGGATTCAGGTTACCCTGAAGTTTCTCAAATTTGGCACTATTGACATGTCAGGAGGAGGAATCTTGGTTGCGAAGTCCAACCTGTGCCCTGAGCAGCAGGAACCTAGTCTCTGGGCGTCACACTACGTGCAACTAGAACACCCTTCCCCTCTGTCTTCAAGTTGTCACATTATCAAGTGTCCCCTGGGAGGCAAAATTGCCTTCAAGTATGAATTACAGGGTTACACTGAACGGAACTATTTTGGTTCTGCCCTCCTGTCTTGGGAAGGCTACAGTGGGCTAGTTTGAGTGGTGGGCTAGTTCAGGTACAAACTACCATGATCACGCAAGATCCTTTCCTGACAGGCTCCTTGATTGCTTGGCACTGAGACCCATAACCCCAGGGGCCAACACTTGGTGGATATGCCTAGATACCCTTTCACACAATCATGAGGACTAGGAGGCAGGTAGATTGGGATGAGAGCTGGTGGGGAGGGAGAGGCAGGGTTGGGGAGGACGTGGGAACTTGTCAGTGTATTAGCAGTGAAGTTGACTCTGAATTTACAGTGTCAAGTCCTAAACCAATGCACTACTTCCTTTTGGGAACTCTCAGATTTTTCCATGTTTCTCACACTGTGTCCACTCTTTGAGCCCCTCTCAAATGCTACCTTGAAATGATGCTCCCTCTTTATTACCCACTAAGATGACATCGTGCTTTCCTCTCTGCCATGGGGCACATCTCCTATGTTTCTTCTCACCTTTTAGCCCTCTCTGAGTCTCAGTTTCCCTGGCCCTGCAAAATGGATCTCTAAGCCCTCAGAACATGGGAGTGCTGTGAGATTCAGACCGAAGCAGTAGCAGTCTGTGTAGCATGAAGGTGCCTGAACATGGTCTCCCGTCACCCTTCCTCATCTCACCATCTCCACGGCCCAGGGCCTCAGCTGGGGAGATGCCTAACTCAGTGATGTAGCGCTGTGCACTTCCTTGTGAGCAGAGATTCAGGGCTACAAGCCCTCTCTGGGGCCAGGCCTCTAGGCTTCAGTCAGAGTAGGAAGTAAGTGTGCCACTCGGGTGTAAACAGTGCTGCTACTCACCTCAGGGTCAGACCTGACCTAAGAAGGCAGATGTTGGAGATGTTGAGAAAATCTGGTGCCTGGGGCTCAAGTCCACTTCTCCTCCTCCCATCTGTTCCCATGAGCTGCTCTCCAGGGCAGGAGCTCAGCCCTGCTATGTGCCAGACAATTTGAGTCCCTGCCTATCCTCCTCAAATTCTGGTTCTAACTCCAGGTCTCATGGGAGTCATTATAGCCAGTTCTTCACCCCCAAGCAAGATAGGTGGTGCTTTAGTGATCTAACATCCAACCCCAATCTCTCCAGCTGCTTCCTAGACAGACTTCATTTCTTTTGTCCATGGGCATGGAATCCATTTCTCACCACCCTGTGGGTGAAGAACAGAGCCCATCATTTGTTGTTCCTGCTCTAACTGGGCTTCATTTTCAACCTCATCACTCTGCCTAGCTTGTCACACCACCTTGCCCAGTCTAGTCTGGTTTTGACTTTCCTGTCTGCAGGGCCAAGCTTCAAGTCCAGGTTACCCCATTTGCTAGCTCTGTGACCTCACGGAAGTCACTTCACCTCTCTGGGTTTCAGCTGTTCTCATCTGTAGAATGGGGCTATTAATCAAAGAGTGGTGGTGAAATGTGAACACACTAATGCATATAAGGTATTCAATATAGTGCCCGACATGACAACTGCGCACTCAGCATAGAAGAGGAAGGGTGTGTGAGTCAGTAGGCAGGGCATGACATAAGCCCTCAATAAATGTTAGCTATTGTGCTGCTACTCACCTCAGGATCATTTGGGAGAAAATGAAGTATACTTTATTCGCAGTGGTTGACCTGGTTTCCCAGACATGTAAAACCATGAACAAAAGGCTCTCCTTCCTCCCTCCACCTTGCCTGCCCTCACTAACTGCTCTTTCCCACTCACTCAGCATGGGGCCACAAAGACTAAATTTGTTCCCATCTAGCTTCCCTGCTAACCACCTGATTATTACTGTGCACAACTTCCTTTGCCTCTCTGAGTCTAAGTTTCTGCACCTCTAAAATGGGGATGAAAATTGTACCCAGCTATAGGGTATGAGAAAACAGGTGAATGAGCTATGTCCGCCATATGGTGAAATTTTGTTTTCTCTTTCTGTGTTTTTCCTCTTTTTCCTGGGCCCTGAGGCCTGCCAGCCTTCTTAATACCTTGCTTCTATCCCCACTATGTCACTCTAACCACTCTCTCCTCCATTATTCCTACTTCTCTTCCTAATAAAGTTGTCACCAGCCAGGACACAGCCACTTCCTCTGTCTACACAAATAGTGCTTGTTCTTTCTGGCATTGTTCTGTGACCTGGACACTGTGTCCTACTCCATGGACAAGCTGGGACCACAGATTCAGTCCCCATTCCCCCAGGAGCTGATTGGAAGGAGGCCAGCCTCGGACTGGGCCCAGCTCTTCCTCTTCACATTAGAGGAGAGGAAGCTGAGAGCCCGAGAGCCCCACCAGGAGCCCTGACCATAAATTGCTCTCATTTGATGTCAAGGGGATTGTCCCAGGTCATGGGAGCCAGCTAGGTGCCCTAACAGAAAGTTGCTTGCTCCTCTAAACTAGGAAGCATAGCTGGGGAAGGAGAAAGGGAGTCTATACTCCAACAAGGGTGGTAGAAAGCGCTGCTGTGGTCACATATGCTTGATGTGCCTGAAGTATAGAAGAAGGCATCCAGCTGCCCAGGCCTCGAGGCCTCCTTCCCTTGAGCAACAGTGTTTTAACTTTTCTACAGACACTCCTTTGGTGCCCTCTGCCAGCGCCAACTTATTGCTAGGTATAGGAGGCCCAGAACCTCAGGCCCACAGAAATGCTGTAATTTTAATTTATTTTAACATCAGAAGAAAAAAACTGAACATAATAACTATGAATATATAATGACTAACAAACGGCAGCCTGGATTCCATTCCATACAGTCAGAAAATACATTTTAATATTGTTTCTGAAGGAAGGGCACACCAATGCAAATGTCGCTAGGGCATGAAGTCCACATGTGGCCCTAGTCTCTATTCAATCCCAGGCCCACACTGCCAGGTTCAACTAGTTTGAGTGGCCCCACAGCAGCCCAGTTCAACCTTGGACACTTCCTGACCATGCTGGAATCCCAGAGGCAGGGCAGGGGAGGCCAACTCCTAGCAGGCCAGGGCTGGAGACAGAGGAGGTGGCTTCCATGACCCAACACTTCACACCCTGTCCCCTGGCTGTATTTCACTCCTCCTGGCCTTACTTCCCTTCCACCAGTGTTCTCCAAATGCATTTCTTCCTTTATGCAATAGCTGTCACACCTGCCACTTTCAGTTCCCTCCCCACTGTTACTCCAACCTAAGGCCTCAGTGGGCAGAAGGAGCTTTCTCTCCCTTTATACTGGGCTGTAGTAGGAAAAAAAAAAAAAGACTTGGGAGTCTGGACTGCAGACCTAGTCCAGCTGCCTATTTTCTTTGTACCCCAGGGCAAGTCTCCTTGCCTTTCAGATCTCCATCCTTAAAGGGTGGATGCCAACACTTCACAGGGGACTTTGAGGTTGAGAGGACATCTTGTGTGAGAAAATGGATGGCATGGTGCCTGGTGTATCACAGGCAGTCAGCAGTTTAACTTAAAAATAATAACCACCTTGTGGAGGATAGGAAAAACATCTTTTCGGAGTCAAAAATTTGAAGATTAATCTGGAAAAGAACAATCTGATAGGAAAAGGGTCCTGGCAGCTGCGGTCTCCCTTCCTGAACCCCATGAGGTAGGATCCAGCTTATAGAGGCAGGGTTATTCTCAGTAAAACAAAACAAAGCAATAAGCACAAAAACAAACAAACAAAAAAAAAACCCTCACATTAAGCAGGCAAGCATTCATTTTGGAGGGCGTTGATAAATTTCTATCATCCTGACAGAGTATGATATGCATACGTTAAGCTCAGGGAATCATTATTTCTGTGACAAGTGCAATCTGCTTGTGAGGAAGGTGGGGCTTTAGGAGAGAAAGATCTATCATATGGAAAATGCCTGTTTAGTTGGATGCTTTGTGTGGCTTCAGGGGGTGCTCCAGGCTTTCTGATTGAAAACTTTGGCTGTGGTGGCCACAGGGAAAGGTGTCTGCAGGGTGCTTTTTATTATTTTTTTTTTAATTTTATTTTTAAAATTTATTTACATATATATATATATATATTACATCATTGCTCCTTTTTAAACAATGTTTGTTTTTTTTTCCCCCTCAGGTGTAGTCCCCATAGAATTTCCTCCAATTCACCCTTGCACCATCACCACAGTCTGCTGTGGTCCTCCCTCCTTCTGATCCCTCTCCCTCCTCCTCCTCTGCAGAATGTGTCTGGTTTATCATTGTCTGTTTTTGTTGTGTTTTATATTGTTATTTTTCCCCTTCCTTTTATATTGTTATTGTTCCTCCTATTAGTGAATCCATCGGTATTTTTCTTTTTCCTTATTTCTTTTTTTTTTCTTTTTTTTTTTTTTTTTAAGATTTATTTTATTTATTTATTATTTATTTATACAAGCACTGGGTACAGTCAGAAGCACGGGAGGGTGAGAGAATTCACCAGAGCCAGAGCGGGGAGCAGAACAGGCAGAAGGACCGAAGTACACTGCTGAGGGGAGCAGCGGGCGGCAGGAGAGGTCTGCACGCCATGTGGGACCCTCCTCCGGTGGCCAGGGAGGAGCCGGGGATCGAACTGGTGCTGCAGAGGCTACGGGCAGCTTCACAACCCAGCGCTCAACCGCTGCACCACCGGGGAGGCCCTCTTTTCCTTATTTCACAGAGCATAATAACTTCTATCTATATCCGCGTTTCCACGTTGCTGTGAATGGCATGAGTTTATCTTTTTTGATTGCTGAATAGTATTCCATTGTGTGTGTGTGTGTGTGTGTGTGTGTGTGTGTGTGTATATATATATATATATACCACATGTTCTTGACCACAAAAAAAAAAAATAAACTAGGGTCTTTTTTTTTTTTTTTTTTTTTTACAGCAAATCTCTTTGATACGCTGACTCAGCCTCTACAGGTCTATTTTGCTTTGTGCCCAAATTTTGCTTATTTTCTTCCACAATTATGTTTAAACTGCTGATTTTCTTCCACAGTGTCCGTAATTCTCTCCTGGACAGTAAAAAAAAGGTTTGCTGTCATCCTCTCTCACCCTTCCCAGATGTCCATGCCACTCCCAGCACCCAGTCATGCAGTCTCACGCTCCCTGCTCCCTGCCCCCCCTCCCCACCACACGCATGCTTAATGGCACTAAGCACACACTCCCTGTGCTGATC
The DNA here is from genome assembly GCF_014898055.3 of Talpa occidentalis. Lineage (NCBI taxonomy): Eukaryota > Metazoa > Chordata > Mammalia > Eulipotyphla > Talpidae > Talpa > Talpa occidentalis. The sequence goes on from NW_023601543.1 coordinate 48,031,545, forward strand.
CAGACACTTTGTGGACACTGGGCAACAGGGACGACTCTCACTAGTCCCGTCCCTGATGTCACCACCGAGATGTAGAGACATGTTGGTACATTTGAGGTTAGTTTTATGTTACCAAAGTCCACTCAAAAAGTGTTTGAGGAGCAAAGGGAGGAAATCAGTTAGGAGAGGATGACTGAGGCTGGGGAAAGAAAGAGGCGAACTCAGGCTGGCATGAGATAAAAGACTGAGTGCTAGAAGTGGCTGTGGATAGTGCTCGTCGTGTGGGAGTAACGGCCTGGGCCGGGCACATCATCATGGTACCCACTCCCGCGTGCACAGGCTGTGGTGATCCATTTGTAGACTGCATGGTGAGCTGGGCAGAGAGGTGGGGATGGCAGCCTCTGCTTTATGCAGGGATTGACACTGAGGTCCAAAGAAGCTCTCTTGCTTGGCACTACCTCTCCCAGAATGCTGGACGTAGGGGTCCAGGGCAACAGAGTCCACAACAGAAAGGATACAGGAATTCTCAAGCCCTCCCCAAATTATCCCTCTTAACTGTCTCCTAGATTCTATCACCTCCTGGGTTTTCATCCTGCTCACCTTCACGACATTCTTCACCTTGGAAAAGTAGTCATTCCAGTGCCAGAAAAACCCCTCACTGCCTTCCTCCAGAACTTGTGACTGAAGTGTCACACAGCTATCCCTTAATACCCACCCTACTACATGCAGCTGTGGGGTACCACCACTGTTTTCCCAAAACCAAGAGGCTCATAGGTCTGTAGCTCCACCTAGCTCTTAGGAACAGCAGTGAGGAAAGGCAAAGCAGAACCCAGAAGAGTGGAAGGCAGTGACAGAGAAGTGAGACAGAGAAGGCACCCCAATCTGCTCAGGCTGGAGGGGTACAGACTGAGGCAGGTAAACCTGAACACCTACTGAGCCAGACTAGCATCGGGTATCACTTCCCCATTTCCTTTCTGAAGAGGCGGAGGCTCAGGAGAGACCCTTGCTTGCCTCCGACTGCTCAGCATACATTTGATCACAAAGCCTGTACTCTCTCTTGCCCCTCCAAGTTGGGACATTTGAATCCTACAGCAACATGGCAAAGGCAAGCTTTTTTTCTTGGGGGAAGTCAAAATGCAGGGCCCCTCTAACCCCCTGAGCTGCGTTGGTCACTAGAGCCAGATCAAGGGCTGCCACGAGGCACTCAGACCTCTCTTAGATGATTTGACAGCTGGAACAGGGTCCTCAAGCCCTCTGGGGCTGGGTTGCCACTTTTCATGTGTGTAGAATGGAAAGGACAGCACAGCCAGGGTCATCTTCCCATGGAGCTGCAGTCAGGATGCTTGAGGCTATGCGTGTGGGCCACTCACATCAGGGACACCAGCCAGGTCAAGGAGGTACTTTGTGGTTTATGCCCAAGGCCTGGATCCTCAGAATCTGCCCCATACCCAAATCACCTCCTAAAGAGAAGCGCTGAGGCCCCTCCCCATTCCTCCTCAGCTTTCTCCAGTTCTATACCAATAGAGCTCACAGCCTCAGACCTAACACTGAAGCCATGCTGTCACCCATCCCATGTGGCAGTTCCACATGGCTTGTCATCTCAGCAAAGACAGCCACGCAGCCAGAGTGCATCTCCAGTTAATACTTTATTGTTCTGCTGAGGGTCACATGTACCCTGCTCTCTGCCTTCCCTCTCCTCTTAAGTGCTCTGCTCCTGAGGCCTTCTAGACCCTTGCCCCACCCACAGATTATAGTACACTCGCGAGAGAATATATATGAATGTGTGTATATGTGTGATATATGTGTCTATATATATACACAAATACATATATATATATTCTGACTGTACAGTATTTATAGGTACAAATAAATGAGATGGGCTTAAAAATTACAATGTTGGCTGGGAACCATCCCGCTCCAGTTTATGTAGCTGAAAGAATTATAAAGCACTAGTTGGAATTTGCATGTCATTTGAATTTCCATATGAACCAAAATGGCCAGTGGACAGGATAGATCAGGTTGGATAAAACCCAGCAGATTGAAATGACACTAGGCCCTTCTACCTGCTGCCTGAGCACCAAGCCAGGGGCCAGGTCTCTGCTTGAATGAACTATTAGGTTCCTATTCCCAGAGGCAGAAAGAGCAGGAAAAGGGGCGAAGACACAGATACAAACTCATCGCTGCCATGTGCTTCTGCTCTCTGCTTGCACAGTGAGAGTGAGGCCCTCCACTCTCCAGAGATGGCAGTTCATGGTCAAAGGCTACATGGGCCCTCAGGGATTGGCAGGCAAAGTGTGGGATCCAGATCAGTGGGGACTGGTTAATTGGTCTCTTGAGACCTGAGAAAGGAAGGATCCCCACCCACATACTCTCAAATCCCAAGTTATCCCAAATCATCACGTCACCTGCTAGACGCCCATCCGTGCTTGTGCTTTAAATCAGCCTCATCAATTTCAGCATCGTATTTATACAACTAAAACATTTTGTGGTGGCTCGGCTGCCCTTGGACTGCCTGTGCCTATCTTCTCCAGGCCAAGTTCTCTGGAAAAGCTAGTTTTAGGGCCAAGGTTGTCCCCATGGGCAGGATCAGAACCTCCACAGGGAGTCTAGCACCGAAAAAGGGTGGCTTGGCCTCTCAATCTGACAGAACTCTGACGGTACAGTCTGCTCTCCTCTCCTTCCCCAGCAGGTGGGAAAGCCATCAAGGCTTCAGACCAACTGGGCTATGTGGGTCTGGAGGGCAGTGGCGGCCTTCCTACTCGGAAAACCCCTCTTCTCTCTTGGCTGAGTAGAACAGGTTCCGGGGCTGGAAGTGGAGGTAGAGTGGAGATGGCACACTGACTTTCTCTTTTCCTGCCCTGTATGTTCAGAGGATCTTTGGGAAGTGAGAAAGAAAGGTAAGGGGGCCACAAGGACCCAGTTCTGCCCTTAGATGCCACCTCTGGGGGCTGCTCTGCCCCTCTCACCCCCTTACACCCTTGGTGCCAGGCTCCAGAGTGGTGTCATCCTGGGTTCAGGCTGAAGCTCACAACTTTGTCTCAGGGCCAGCTGTCTGAAGGATGGGGAAGGAGTCCCGGATCTTTGCCACTTCTATGGCACACAGGTGCCCAAAGACTTTGTTGTACCAGTCAGGAGAACGGCCCCTGGGGAGGCAGAAGCAGGCATGTGTGAGCAATGGGTTCTTCCCTGAGCCCTTGCCAGGAGAGGAAAGAAAGGACTTGCCTCCAACCTCCAGGATCAGTGGCCTGGTGCAGAGGCCAGGAAGGGGCCAGAGCTATGGGGTCTGGTACCTTAGGTCAGCGCGGCAGATGTGAGTGAGCCGGGAGCGGCCCAGGCCACAGGGCTCCATGAGGTACTGGGAAGTGAGCATCAGGGCCCGGACCCCTGACTCTGGCACAGGTTGCTCAGGATCCAGGGACTGGGAAACCAGCAGGCAACCCCCACGAGGCAGGTCAGAGCGCCACATCCTGCAGGGAAGGAACACACATGTTCAGATTCCTCTGGAGGCCAACTACTCACCTCCCCGGTACCCCAGAGCACAACAGGGTAACAGCCAGGGCTCCTCACCGGAGCACCACGAAGTCACGGCAGGGATGGGGCGCCATGCTGTCAGTGACGTAGTGGTACAGCTCCACACCAGGCATCAAGGCTTCCAGCACCTGGGCCCGCAGCAGGTCTTCATCCCAGAGGGCCCGCTCCCGCAGAATGCGGTGCAGCACCACAGCCGGAGGGGCTGCTACTTCTGTGGACGCTTTCCACACACGTAAGGGGTGGCCATCTGCTGCCTATCAGTCACAAGGTTGGGAGCAGGAGGCAGCTGTCAGGTCTGGGTCAGTCCCACTCCAGCCTCAGGCCAGGCCTGTGTTCACTGCAGAGACTGGCCATCCCTAAGTTCCTGGACCTGCTCCATTTCAGACGGCTGCTTCTCTGCCCCATCAAGAGTACATGGAGGTGACAGAACAAATGTTCCCTGAGGCCTATTAGGCTCTACCAAAAAAATAGGCACAGTGCTTGGCATTTCTGGAAATGAACAGGAAGAGGAGGAGGTGATGGTCCTAAAGGGATCACCACCTCTTGTGGGTGACAGAACTGTGCAGGCCACACAAACAGCCACTGACCGAAGCTTTGGTATGTGCCAGGCACTGTCTGAGCCTCTCCCCACTGTGACCCTGTAAGGAAGTTTTTACTATGACTATAATACATGGTAAACGCAGCCTTGCCATCTTAGTCAGGATCAGATTTCAAGAAAACATGACCAGTGCAAGAGAAGGACAGGAGAGTCATTTCTAGCCTGCGGCATGACAGGAAGCTCTGGATGGAGAAGGTGGCATGGTAAGTTGGGGCTTCAAGTGGCTGGGAAATGCAGTGCTTGGAGACAGGTCAGTCAGGCAGCAGGACAGCACAGGCAAAAGTACCAAGGTGGAAATATCAAGGGCTCAGCATGGCTGGTTCAGGGCGAGATGGGAGTAGTAACAATCTGGAGCAGGGCTTTGGCAAGGTAATTCCAGCAGGGATCCAGACAGAAACCCCTTGGTCTCATGCTTCTCAGTTCCTTAAGGTAATTGCTCTGCTGGTTGACATTCTCTAAGAATCACATACAGGCACAGTGAGGCTGGCAGGCAACACCTCCCTTTGGGATCTGGGCCCCTGCCTGCAGCATACCCTCTCTTAGCTGTTGGGCAGCTGGAGATAACCAGCACTCACCTTCCTGCAAGCCAGCTCTGTGTGTTGGGGTCCCGGCACACTCATCCAGCCCTTGAAGCGCTCGGCAGCATCGCGCAGCAGCTCCTGGACGCTCTCCTCCATGTAGAGGTTCAGGCTCACTCCAGTTGCCTGGGCCTGCCGCAGTTCAGCCAGGGCGGGGCCAGGAGGGCTGAGTTCAGCGGCACTGTAGGAGCCACACAACTGTAGCACCATGTCCTGGGGCACCTGGGAGGGCACACACACACACTGGGCTATGGTCACGGGGAGCATCAGTAGTTAAGGGGGTAGAGAGGCCTGGCTCCTGCAATAAGAGTGGTGAGGAATCTTTTGGGAGAAGGGTTGGAAATAGGAGGTTGAGTCAAGTTGACCCCGACCCCTGACTTGGGTGCAAATGGTTCCCTGCATCTGGAAAGGAGGCACTGTGGGCCTGAGCAACTCACCTGGAAAAGTTTCTTGCAGTCACTGATCATGTGTGATAGGCCCTGGGTAGCCGCCATGTTTTCACTCAAGTCCCGAGGGCCTGGCCTGCCAACTAAGATGCGTTTGCTCTTGATTCTGGAGGAAAGGCCCAGGAAGGAAAGGATGGCACAAGGGCATGAGGCAAGACATGTGAGAAGCCACTAGCTTCCAGCTCCCTAGAAGCCAGCTTGCCAGTGGTGAAGACAAAAGGTCCTGCTGCTCTTTGGAAGATCCTACTTCACAACATACCATGGTGCCTGAGAAATCAGGCCGGTCTCTTGTGGTGATATAGGAGAATTGCAGTGCCAGCCATCAAGGGCCAAAAATCCAATGGGACCCAAACCCTCCCTTCCCTGCCCTGCCCTGCTTCACCTGGGTGAGGGGCTATCCTTCTTGGAGACATTGAGGTGGAAGATGGAGGGGGCCAGGCACACTGCCAGGTTGCCAGCTGTCATCTGGTTTTCCTCAGCAGAGGCAATGTCACTTAGGAAATAGAGCAGGGTCTGTAGCACCTCTCGGTTCTCATCAGGGAGTAGCAGGGTAGCGGCTTGAGCTGCTGCCAACCATTGATCCTTGGGCAGGACTATGAGGAAGAAATGGGAGAAAGGCTTCCTTATTCCCCTAGAGGCCCCAGTTGTGCACCTCCTGCTTTTGGTAATGCAGAAGGCACAGCAATGCCAAGGGAAGTTGGGGAGACAGAAGGGGGTGGGCTCTGGGTGCTAGATCTAGCACCCAGATCTAGGTGCTAATGTGCACTAATGTGCTAATGTGTTGCTAATGTGCACTGTGCTAATGTGTTGCTAATGCGCACTGTGACCTTGGGTAAGTCCCTACTTTTCCTTGGGGCCTCAGTCCATCCTTCCACAGAATAGGCTTGGGGAGGCCAGATGGTGAATGTTCCAATGAGCTAACAGGTGAGGCTCCATTTGCCTGCACGAGGTTTATCTCCCACAAGCCCTGGGATTCAGGGAGGTTGAGAGCAGGGCAGTTTTGTGGGGAAAAGTGCAGGAAACTCACGCTGGTAGATCTGCAGGAAGGTGGTGGTGAGCTTGCTGGTGAAGATAGGCTCGGGCAGGTCCCGGAAATACTGCTTCAGCAGGTCAGCCACATCATAGGCCGACTGGCCTTCATAACAGACATGGTCGGGGGAAGTCTCATTCATCTGGCGCAGGTTCTGGATCCTGGACTTCACTCCAGACTTCCGAAGATGCCCACCTGGTCCATGCAGAGGAGGGAAGGAAGGAGGGGTAGAAGGGTGGGTGGGGGACCGTGAGGCCAGCCCTCGCCCATGGGTCACGAGTGTAGGCTGTCCCCCAGAGATCTCCAAGCCTGGCAGGCTTCCCACTGGCAGGGGAGGTGAGAATGGTAACACCAGAGAGAAGGGGTTTGATGGCCTCAGCCAAGGCAAAAGCTGGCTTCCTAGTGATGAGTAGGAAAAGGTGGGCCTAGGTTAAGGCAACAGAGCCCAGGCCAGAAAGAAGTTGGCGCATGGCTGGGCAAAAGGGAGCTTTGGTTCCATCCTTGCTGGGACTTTCTGAGGACCAGAAAGGCCTCTGGTGGAGCAGTCAGATCCAGGGGAAGGAGCAGAGCAGTGCCCTCCCCAACTGCTCAGCCTCAGCCCACCCCAGCACCACCTCTGTGGCTCCCCAAAGGGTCTCACCTGGTCCAGGCACTGGCTACGCAAGTAGCGCATAGCTTGCTGGATGCTTTGTGGTAGTGGCTGGCCTGTGCGCTGCACATGGATGAGGGGTGGCACCCCCAACACATGCTGGTCTCTGTAGTCTGGGGTCTTATTCCTCTTCATGAACTTGGGCACTGACCTGTTTGGGGGAGGGACAAGAGGTGAGGAAGGAGTGGAACAGGTCCTGACATGGCTTGGAGACTGTTTGCAGTATCAGGGGGCTCAGAAAAAAAGAACACGTGTTACTTCTATTGATTTTTGTTTGCAGATTATACTGAGATTCATATATGTTGGTCTATATTTGTGACCTCTTGAAGTGTTTGATACCCACCTCATTCTAATGGTCCATATTTTACTCCCCTTGGCATTGCTTATGAGTGGCTAACTAAAGAGCCTGACAGATGATGCAGTGAAAGGATTATGATGGGGAGGAATTCTCTAGCAATGGGGAGTCACAGAAGGGAGCTGGTCTGGAAAGTGACCCCAAAACTCCATTTTAAGCCAATGTCCCTGGTGGGGGCATGGAGGTTGGAATGGAGAGGAACAGCTCAAGGCCCTAGGTTCACCTCCCTTGTCAAACATGGCACCCATACTTACATGGATCCCATATGCACTGCCCTGCCCCAGATACCCAGAGCCACACTGATCTCTGGAGCCACAGCCCCTCTGGCCTGATATGTCAGGTCACTGAGCTGGCAGGGAGACTCTGCCTGCTGGCAGCCACCCTCTGAGGCTCACCCTCCCGAAGTCCTGGCATGAGGTCAGGCAAGAAGACAGGATATGGGCAGGAGCTCCCCAGCCACCATGGCTCAGCAGCACTCACCAGACCCAGCCCTGTTTGTGGGGCACCGTGTACTTCTCCATGAAGGCGGTGAGCCGCAGCAGCGAGCCCTTGTGCAGAAGGTGGATCTGGCCCGCAAATTGTCGGTTGATCTCCAGAGACTCAGAGTTGAGGCTGGGCCGGTGGGAGTTCTGGAAGCTGTGCCAGCGGAGTTTCCTGCTGAGAAGGGGAGGAAGCCAGAGGAGCAGTTTTGGGTAAAGCTTTGAAAAGGTTATGTTCTTCTAGTCCCTTTATTCTCCCAAAAGACAAAATAAATCAGGGGAATGGGGAAACTACCTACTGTTGACACTGCTGCTGGGCCCTGAGGGGGCTGAGGAGGGCATCATCTTAGATGCCAGGGCTGCCCAAGATGCTGTCAGGGAGGATGGCCCATTTAGTGCCAACAACCCCCAACTGAAACTTCTGTGCCAGGGCTGCTCCAGAAACCCCAGAATGGAAAAGTGGGGATCAGAGACCATCTCCTCTAACACCCTCGGTTTCCACATGGGGAAACTGGGGCCCAAAGAAGAGCTACAATTTACTCCAGGTGATACCAGAGGCAGGGCCTAAAGCAACATTCTGTATTTTGGAGTCCTGCAGGCTTCCCATTTCCCTCCTGGGACTGGCTGCCTGGAGGCAATCAACCCATTCCCAAGAACCTACCCCTGGTCCTCTCCATTAATAAACTGACTTAAAAGGGAGGCAGGATGGGAGAAGGGAGGGAAAAGGAGTGGAGGGGGATAGAGAGACAACAGAGGAACCTGTCTCCACCTCTACCCTGAAGTCCCACCTGCAAGGTCTGGTAAGCGAGGCCCCAACGCCTGAATCTCGCCGTTCCCGGGGAGCTGCTGCCTGGAGTCCAGCTGGGGGCCCTGCGGCCTCACCCTCGTTCATGAAGCTCCCACTGTTATCCAGTTCACCCGAGGAGGCCCCAGTGTAAGAAATGGAGTGTCCTTCTTCCACAGAAGTGGGTTCTCCTCCTGAATTCACCTCCTGCTCATCATCCTGGGCTGGACTGGGGGATTCAGCCTCTGCCTGTGCTGGGAATGCAGCCTCAGCTGGAGTCTGAGATGGGACTACCGGTTGCACATCAGCCTGGCCCAGGACAGGGGACTGTCTTTGCGCCACAGCCTCTACCTGGCCCAGAGGTTCGGCCTGGTCTTCATCCTCAGCTGTTGCTATTTCTACTGATAAAGTAGCTTCTTCCTCTTCTTCCTCATCTTCTTCCTCTTCCTTCTCTCCTGGCCCCAGATCTGGGTACATGGCCTGAGACCAAAGCTCTACCCGTTGTTGCAGGCCCCATACATGCTGAAGGATGTCGTCCAGGTGGGCATAGCTGCCTTCACCCTCCTCTTCATCTTCAGCCTCAGCCCCGGCCAGTACAGGCTCCACTGGGTACAGCTCAGGCAAGTTGTCATAGGTGCTGGCGTGGCTGCCTGTGGAACCACAGGAGCCACGGCGTCCCTCGTAGCCCCAGCGCCTACCTGGCTGCCAATCTGCCAGGCGGTGTTCATGGTCAGGACACAGGCTCTCAATGGAGAGGGAGCGAGGGAATGTGCCTGGTTTGTGGTCCCTGGGCACGTGCACCAAGTAGTCACCCCTGTGTGTCAGCTGAGGGTGCCAGAATGTGGCAGGCCAGGCCTCCCAGGCCCTCTGAGCCTCAGTACCACCACCACTGGCTGAAGTAACTGTCTGGTTCTTGGCCCTGTAGAATCCAGCTGAGAGGAAGCCACGGCGACTACAGGAAGTAGAGGCTTTGGTGGTCTTCTCCAAGGTGGCTGCCTTACGCTCGGGCTCTGCAGGTCGACCGCCACCCTTCTCCTTCCTCCTCAAAGACTCAAGGTGCTTGAGGAAGCTACGTGAACGGTGCTTCTTGGCCTTGGACTGGAGACCCTTTTGGCCCCGGGTGGGGCTGAGGAGGGGCCGTTCACTTGGGCCAGGGGTACAGCCTAAGAAAGGCAGGTCTGCTGGCTTAGGGGCTGGTAAGCTCACGGCAATGGCTGGCAGGGAGGTAACACTAAGCTCAGTGAGGACACTCTCACAGCTGGAGGTCACTGGAAGGCTAGGGCTCAGTGGGGCCAGCAGATCAGAGGAACCCACGTGAGACCAGCACTTGTTTTGTTGCTGGAAGGCCCAGTGATTGCTGATGGTGCACTGCTCTTCCTCCTCTGAGTCTTCATTCTGGGAAGGGTGCCACAGGAGCAGGTCAGAGAAACCCAGCCCACAAGCCCTTGTTTGTGTTCCACTCTCTGTCTCCAAACTCTTGGGGGACATAGAGGTGCAGGGCCCTGCCTTCTGCTTGGGGATATGTTTTAGAGGGGAGCATTGGCTCTGGCAGAGCTGGAGGAAGCCAGGAGTCATAGATGGAGCCTAGAGGGTTGGTAGTGATGATCTGATTAATCTCATTCCCCCTCCTACTATTTTACAGAGAGGAAAACCTAGACCTACAAATGGGAAGCTGCTGGCCCAGGGCCCTAGACCATCATGCAGTAAGTCAATAACAGACCAGAGTTAGAATCCAGGCTCCTGGACCTCCTGACCTCAGCAGCCTCCCAAGTCTCTACAGTCTTAGATTAGAATCATAGAATGCCAGAACTGAAAGGAAATGTTACATTTTCAATTTTTTTTCTCCTCATCTTCAAGGTGGAGAAACTGAGGCCCAGGGAGAGAAGAGGCTAGCCCGAAGTCACTCAGTAGTCAGTGGTAGAGCTGGGACCAGGGGTTTCCTGCTTCCTGGTTCAGGGCTCTAACCACTTGGCTGACCCACTGATGGCAGGCCTCTGGTGGAGAAATCCCCAGGGGAGACCTGCAAAGCCTGACCCCACACACAAGGGCTTTGTGCAGACTCAGAGTCCTCTCAGTTTCTGCAGTCCCAGATTGGCAGAATAAGAAAGACCCTTGGGAAGCTATTGATAACACCCCTAATTTACTGTATAAAATGAAGGTCAAAGGGATGAGCTCTTGTGGGGTTGGGGATCCTGACTTCTCAGACCGTACAGGCCATGTTCTTTCTACCACATGTTCTTTTCTGCCTCTGAGCACCCCCTCCACCTTACCCCACCACACACACACAAACCAAGGTCAAAGACATTCTGCCATCAAAGGAGGTAATTGAAGCAGATGGATTTCTCTAGTAAATGCAGATGGGAGAAGTGGGTTGAGGGCAGGGGTGGGTAGGTGAGCCCAAAAGTCAGGACACATGCTGTTATACTCCAACCTCGCCAAGACCCAAAGGCCTCATAGAGCTCCCCGCACCCCACTCCCAGGCTGGAGAAGGGCACTTTTCTGGATACCCCAGACTCCCAGGATGATGGAGCTAATTTCCCAAGAGAGGTTTGCATGTCCCGTGTTCCCCCGGGGTCCAAGACCACAGACAGCACCCTCGCCATGACTCGCCTGCTTGCATTGAAAATGAACCTCCAGTTTCATCGAGGCACAATTGTTCAAGGTCATCAGCCTCCTGCAAGGAAATGAAGCAGCATTGACCCAAGGGCTCCAGCCCCCCATAACAGGCATAGCCTATCAAACACTTCCAAGAGGCCATCACATGCCCGAGCCACCAAAACCTTTCCCAACCCCAATGTTTGTGAGATTTCAGCACCAGGCACGTCACTGGGAAGCTCCTGCCCTCCAGGAGCTTATAGATGGAGACAAACTACTACCAAGGTGGGACAGGTTCAAGAGCAGAGCAGAGCAAACAGGAGGTGCAGCAGGCACAGAGCAGGTGGAAAAATAAATTTCCATGAACGGAGGCGGGTGCACATGGAGAAGCCTTCCCAGAGGAGAAAAATGAGATTTGGAGGGAGAGGGAAAAGGGGACAGGAGCTCTGACAAGGCAGGGTCAGTAAACAAACCAGTATGGATGTGAGACAGTGGCTGAGGCTGATAAGGTTAAGTCAAAGACAGATTGCAAAAAGCCTTGGGCATCCTGCATATTAAAAAAGCTTTGGACTTTCACCCGCGTGCAGAGACATGGTTTAAGCAGAGGGGCACCGCTTGGAGGCTGACCCTGGTTGCTGTGGAGAGGCTGGAGTGGCTGGGACGGAATGCAAAGCCTGAAAAGAGGATGGCCAGTGAGGAGGCAACTGTAGTCGTTTTAAGGAGAAGCCATGGTTTGACCTCAAACAAGGGCCAAATCATATGAGTAAAGAGGGAACACGTCAGAGGTATGTTTAGGGGACCTAACTGAAGGGAGAAGGCATACAAGCCACATCCTGGCTTTCAGCTAGGGTGCCTGAGTGACACAGAAATCAGAGTGGGGCCTCCCTGGTGGTGCAGACGGTTGAGCATCATGCTGTGAAGCTGTCCACAGCCTCTGCAGCGCAGGTTCGATCCTGGCTGGCCAGCGAGGGTCCCACGTGACATGGCAGACCTCTCCTGCCTCACCCGCTGCTCCCCTCAGCAGTGTATTTCAGTCAATCTGCCTATTCTTCTCCCCCCCCCGCCTCTCTCTGGTGAATCCTCTCACCACCCCCCTGCATCTCTGGCCTGTACACCACATCTTGTATACATGAATAAATAAATCTTAAAAAATAAAAAGAAATCAGAGTGAACCTGTTGATCCCAGCAGATGCATCTGGTGAATAGGTTGGCCTTCTCCTGTTAGAGGGGTCAAGTGTTTGTTTTTTCCAGAAGCAAGTTCCAAGCCAGGCTCTTGGCCTCCCAGGCCTGACCCAAAGTCCCCCTACCTGCACAGGGCCCCCAAAGAGTCCTCGTCCAGGTAACCGTGGTCCTTCTTCACAGAGCCAATATCCAGGGGAAACAAATCTTCTGTATAGCAGAGAGAAGCCAAGATGAGTTGAGAGTGGTGAGTGAGAAATTCAGTGCCAATAACCTTTGAGATCGAAGAGGGAAGTCAGGGAAGCAGGGAGGCAAGATGGCTGGAGCCAGGGAGAAGGAGAAAGCCTGAAGTAAAGGAGGGGCCCAGGGCCTCCCCTGGTGGTGCAGGCGGTTAAGCGCCGTGCTGTGAAGCTGTCCGCAGCCTCTGCAGCGCCGGTTCGATCCCGGCCAGCCAGCGATAGTCCCACATGGTGCGGTAGGCCTCTCCTGTCACTCCCGCCGTTCCCTTCAGCAATGTATTTCATCAGTCTGCCAGTTCTGCTCCCCACTCTGTCTCTGGTGAATCATCTCGCCCTCCCGCGCATCTGGCCTGTACCCCGGTTCTTGTATAAAATAAATAAAACAAATCTTAAAAAAAAAAAGGAGGGGCCCAGGAGCTCAGGGACTGCTGGGGGAAAGGTTGAAGAAAGGCCAGGAGAGTGGAGCTGAATGAGAGGACCCATCAGTCACTGAGACAGCTCCATGAGGAACTGAGGGACTGTACGCTCGAGGCCCCGGGTGGCTACAAGAACCTACCTGGGCTCCCCTGGGCCCATTTATTTTTTTTTAAGATTTATTTATTTATTTATTTATTTATTTATTTATTTATTTATTTATTTATACAAGCACTGGGTACAGTCAGAGGTGTGGGAGGGTGAGAGAATTCACCAGAGCCAGAGCGGAGAGCAGAACAGGCAGATTGACGAAATACACTGCTGAGGGGAGCAGCGGGTGAGACAGGAGAGGTCTGCGCGCCATGTGGGACCCTCGCTGGCGGCAGAGGATCGAACAGGTGTTGCAGAGGCTACGGGCAGCTTCGCAGCCCAGCGCTCAACCGCTGTGCCACCAAGGGAGCACCCCCTCCCTGGGCCCATTTAATCCTGGGCTGCTCAAACTATGAGCCTCCTCCTTGAGCCAGGGGGCAGGGAGAACGTAGCACAGAGGACAGAGGAGACCATGTGTAGGTGACCCAGAACAGGGGATCCTGATCCACTGGAGAGCGGGAAGAGCGGGAAGAATGAGCAGAGGAGAAGGGAGAGGGAAGCCACACACCTTTAAGCTTTACTGTTAAAACAAGCCCATCTACTCATTTAACTAATATTCATTGAGCACCTACTTTGTCCCAGACACTGGGGATACACCAGTGAACAAGACAAAAATGACCCCTGCTTTCATGGCGTTTACGTTCTCATGGGGGCAATGGACAATAAACAATATGAGATAAACAAGGGACTGCAGTTATAAATGCCATGGAGGACATTATTTGGGGTGATAGGGTAAAGGGAGGCTGGAGTGGGGGCTACTCGAGAGATGTGGTCAGTTGAGGACTTTCTGAGGCAGTGACTTCTGAGCTGAGTCCAGAGAATAAGGGCCAGCCATGCAAACGGCCTGGAAAGTACCCTAGGCCAGATGGACATGAAAGCCTCCAAGCTGGGAAGAGCCTGGTGTGAGTAGGCTGTAGGAAGAAGCCTGGAGAGAAGAAGCATGGATAGAAGTTGGGTGGTGTGGGCTTGTGGGCAAGAATACAGTGCTGGCTCAGGCTTACTTAGCTGAGTGTGCTGGGAAGCCAGAGGAAGGTTTGCAGGGGAAAAGTGATGGAGTCAGATCTAGGCTCATGGGGTCCCTTTAGCTTTTGTGCCTCCAAGAGTAGAGAAGGGAACACAGGAAGAAGGTTGAATCACTAGGCCAGGCCAGCGATTATGTTGAATCACACCGGATGTGACAGTAAAGGTGGTAGTTAGTGGATTGATTCCAGATATATTCTAAAGGAAGAAGGGACTTGCAAAGGGTCATACATGGGGGAGGGGTGAAGGGAAGGAGGAATTAAAGAGATTTCCTGGATGTGAGGCTCACGTGGATGATCTTGCTCTCAGGAGTTGGTATTTAGATCTGTTAAATCTCACACAACAGTTGGACATCTGTGTAGATACTAAATTGGTGGCCAATCAGGTCTTGGAGCTTGGAAGTGATATCCACACTCTCTTCTCTACTCTGGAGGCACAGAAGCTAGAGGGACTCCGTGAGCCTAGACCTCCTAGTTATTGGAATACAGATGGCACAAGGGTCCCATGACTATGAGCTCTTGAGAAGGAAATGTTGAGATAGAAGAGGGGTCAGGATTGAGCACTAGGACATATTAGCTACCAGCTAGAGTTAGCAGAGGCAGCTAAGAAGATTGAGAGCAGCAGCGAGAGAAAGCCAGGAATGGGAGAATGTTCCAGAAGTAGATGATCCTAGTCCAGCTAGGGAGTGGCCAACTGCACTGAGTGCTGTTGAAAGGCTGAGTAAGGACTGGGAAATGACCACTGAATCTGACCACAGAGAGGTCACTAGAGAGCTTGATAAGGACTGTTTTGTTGGCAAAATGGGGGTGAAGCCAGGGTGCAGTGGGGGTGTGGAAGGAAGAGGGGAAGTGGAAAGAGCAAGCCTGAACAACACTTTAAAAAAGAAAAAAACAGGAAAATAAAGGGAAACAGAAAAGTGAGGCCACGGGGAAGATGAGGTGAGGGCAGAGGCACCAGGGTGTATGCTCCACATGACATCTAAGTAAATGGTGGTCTCAAAAGGGGTACGAAACAGTGGCCCTGGTCAAGATGTGGGCAACACCAGAGCTTACGAGAGCGTTCCAGCAGAGACAATGACGTAGGAGATGGGTTGGAACTAGAGGAGCAAAGTCCCTGAAAAACTTTGAGCAGGATCCAGGCACACAGCTTTAAATGAGGTCAGAGACAGGATCTGATTTGACCCATTTATAGATGAAAAACAAAATGGAAGAATAAGGAAAGCTTTGGGGTGGGATAGTGTTGGGTAGGGTGAGGTGGGGGAGCCATACCTTCAAAAAGCTGAGCATACTGAGGGAATCCTGTTGCCCGGAGCCACTCACATGCTTTTTTGGCCTCAGCTTCTAAAACGGAACCAGAGAGAGAAGCAGGCAGGGAAATGGGGTTAGTAGGGGCTTGCAGCTCTAGTTCTAGTGATCTAGAAATGGGGAGAGAAGCACTGAGAGGCTAGCACATTTGTTCTATATCACAACCAGCTCAGATTTCCCCCTGTTCCCAAGCCCTACCCCGTGTATGTTGTGGGCCACTGTCCTTGAGCCAAATTCCCTGCTTGTCCTACTCATATTCTCAAACCATGCCATCCATGGAGCAGGTTGATCATCCTAGACCAGCAAGGGCTATGAAATGCTCATTCACTCTCCTCATCATCATATCCGACATCCTCAGCCATCTTCATAACCGAGACTCATTTAACACATGTAGTAAGTGGTGAGAAGTTTCACTATGCCCATTTCATGGATCTCGACACAGGACCAGAAAGGAAAGGCTCGTGTAGTGTTGCAGCTGACAAAGTAGCTGTGCTGGGGCTGCAGAGCAAGCTCATTCTGACTCCAGCTCAAGGTTCCTATCCTGCTGACAGGCAGCTTCCCCAGGGCTCTTCTCCCCCTCCTCCCTACTCATTAAGTTTCAAGCTGTCCCTCCCCAGGGAGCCTCCCCAGACTGCACCAGTTCCCCTCCCCCTCTTCTGCCCAGGCCTATTTGCAGCATAACCCCATGCCAACAGTCATGCTGACACAGTGAAGGTCTGTGAGAATCTTGAAGAGCAATGGCTGGGCCAGCTTCCCGTTTCTGCTCTGGGAGTGCCCAGCATAATAGAGGGCACCCTTGCTAGCCTCATGGGGCCAGGCAGCTGGATTGAGGCCACAGAGGAGGCCCACCTGGCCAGGGTAGACTCAGTACCAGCAGCGCAGCCCTGGGAGTACTCAGGGAGCCATTTGCTTCCCACCTGGGCGGAGCCAGGGAGCAGTGAGGTGGGACTCTGGGACCTGGCATTGTAGGGTAGGGAGAGGTTGCTGGCTTAACAGAGCTGCTCTGGCCATGGAGTCCTGCTCCCCAACTCTGCCTCCATTTCCTTAGTGCCTGTGGCTAAGGGACTCCAAGGAGACTGATGGGGTGTTTCCAAGACAGGAAGAGCTCTCTGTTCCCTGTGCTCTCCCACAAGGAAATCCAGGATGAGATCCTGGCAGCTGGGACTGATAAGTTAAAGGACAAACTTGTATTTCAGAAATGCCAGGCAGGCTCATGAGGGAGGGAAGACTGTAGGAGGGTAGAAGTTGATCCAAAACAATAATGAGCTGATGAGGAATTGAGGGGGAAAGAGTCCCTCAGGTGAGGGTTTTCTGGGGGGGGGGGTGGGGCAGACACAAACACCTGTGCATATCCACAAGGGCTTCTGTCAGATCAGAGCCCACCCCCGCATCTGTCTCTAGAAATAGATGTACCCAAGTTTGCTCAGGTCCATGATCCATGTAGGTGGGTGTGACATTATGTGTCTGTGCACACATCCGAATCTGTTGGTGCATGTGTGTGTTCTACGTGACTGGAACTTTCTAATCTATGATAGAAACCTAGGAATCACCAGGGCCTCTGAGAGATCCCAGGTAGAGCCCAGCTAGCAGTACCTCAATACCTTTGATAGGGGGCAATGCAGACCCAGGAAAGGATCCAGGACTCTAAAGGCACTGGTGTCTGGGGGATGTGGTAAAAGCACCCTGAAAATGACTTCACATGCTGAGCCAGGGAGCATTTGAAGAACATGGTCTTCCTGCTAGTACAGCGGAGCTGGCTCCCACCATTACTGTCTGCCGAGGTCCTGAAGAAGGCCTGTCCCCATCCTCACTGCACCTCCTAAAAGGCACCTTTGCTTTCCTGTCATTAGGATAAAGGGAATGTTTCAAAGGATGGGGAAGGATGGAGTTTTCAGAAAGGCACGCACAGGAAAGATTGGGCCCAAAAGGTCATTTGTAGTCTAGCAACCCCCCAACAGGAATGCCAGTCTTCAGGGAGAGACCCACAACCCAGGAACACACTGCTGAAGTACCACTCCATCAGTCTGTCATGGTTCGAGGGCGAGGAAAGAGAGGGGCTGAGAGTGGATTTCCTGCTCATCACCCCTGTGCCTCTGCCTAAGCCCAAAGGTGGAAGAGTGCAGGCAGGATGCCATCCTGGGCCTCCCACATCTGCAGCTTCTACCCAAGCCACAGAGCACGGGATATGACGGGCTGCTGCTCCCTGATGCTCACTTCAGTGGGCACCAAGGATTTTCTTTCCCACCTACAGCCCTCTAGTCCCATGCTTTTCACAGTGGGTTCCCTTCACTGGTCCTCAGATGCCAGGGGAGCAGAGGGCTGAGACGTAAAACAACCAACTCGAAGCCAACTTTTGGGCCCCTTCTGGTTGAGGGCAGTCACAAGCCTAACTTCAAATCCCAGTGCTGCCAGTCAGTAGCTAATTTGAGGTAAGTAGTTGAACATCTCTAAGGCTTAGTTTTCTGCTCTGAAAAATGGGGGTAATAACTAAAAATAGCCAGTGAGAGCATTGGATAAAATACTAGAGAAGAAAATCCCCTGGCACATAGTACCAGCAAATGAGATCCCTCCCCATTCTGACTCAGAAGGGTCTCAAGGAGAAAGAGCGAACAGGAGAATGAGGCCCAGCTAGTGTTCTCTCCTGGGTTTGGAAAGTAGCTGTGTCCACACAATTGTCAGAAAAAGGGCCAAATAGCTCAGGGCAGTGAGGTGTGGAGTAAGATGTTTCAAGAAGGCTGCAACAGATAAAAGAGCCTAGGAGTTTGAAGAGGGCCACAGGCTGAATGCCCCAACTGCTGTCCCTAGAAGGAATTTGGAGAATGTGATGGGCTATCACACAACAGGATGTCAGGGACATTGGCTCTTGACAATATACCACCTCAAGGAGGGCTGGAGACCCTGAGGCTCCCTCCCAGATGGAACTGTCAGACAGAGATCTTGGTGATTAAGGACTGAGCTAAAGGACTTTGCCTTTGTCCCTCCCACCCATCCTGACCTGCCCAGGCTGGGGCCAGAAGTGACCACCCACACCCAGTTGAGTATTCACATGGAGTCAGAGCGCAGGCAACCCAGAACAAGAATTGCTTTATGTCTATTTTATTTATTTTTTCAAAGAACCAGCTCTTGGTTTCATTGATCTTTTGGATTGTTTTTTTAGTTTCAATTTCATTTATTTCTGCTTTGGTTTTTATTATTTTTCTTCTACTGGTTTTGGGGTTTTTTTGTTGTTCTTTTTCTAGATCTTTGAGCTTCGAGATTAGGTTGTTTCTTTGAGTTCTTTCTTGTTTTTTGATGTGAGCTTCTATTGCTATATATTTTCCTCTTATTACTGCTTTTGCTGCATCCCATACAGTTAGGATATTGGTGTCCTCCTTGTCATTCAATTCAAAGAATTTTTTAATTTCTTCTTTGATCTCCTCATTAGTCCAGTGGTCTTCCAGTAGTGTGGTTTTTAATCTCCATGAGGTAGGATAGTTCCTTGCCTTCTTTTTATGGTTTATTTCTAGTTTGATGCCTTCGTGGTCAGAAAAGATGGTTGGTATTGTTATAGAGCAACCCCGATATTAAACGGGTTCCTGGCTGTGGGTGCTCACCCGCGCGCTTTAAAGGGACTTATGAATACTCTACTACAGACACACACAAAAGGGTTAATAAAAGGTTTATTTACAAGAGAAAAAGAAATAAGGAAAATGTACAACTCAGGGAGAAAATAGGGAAATAAAGTCTTTAATGCGTCCTACCCGATCCGACGACCTGGAAACCCAAAGTCACTCTCCGAGCTGGCCAGAGAGCCAAAAATGGGGGATCCCCAAAGCCCACGTGTCTGCCTTTTGTATCCACCTGGCTGCTGAACCCCACCCTCCGGTCCCAGCCACCTTCCCTTTGGTGGTGATGGGATTTGGAGTTCCCAGTGTCTTTGGCTTTGACCTGGGGTGGGGGTGGAGTGCACAAAGCCTATATGGAATTTGCTTTGGGACGTCCTTTTCCCCCTAACAGTATGATTTCAATCTTGGTGTATCTGTTGATGTTTGTCTTGTGCCCCAGTATGTGATCGATCCTGGAGAATGATCCGTGTGCGCTTGAGAAAAATGTGTACTCCGTTTTTTTTGGAAACAGCCCAAATGCCCAAAAATAGATGAATGGATCAAGAAGATGTGGTACATATATACCATGGAATATTACTCAGCATTCAAAAAAGATAAACACATGCAATTTGCAGCAACGTGGATGGCGTTGGAAGGGATCATGCTCAGCAAAATAAGCCAGAAAGAAAAAGAAAAATACCGGATGGTCTCACTCATAGCAGGAATCTAGAAAACTTAAATAAGGGACCAGGAAAATGAGTAACTATAAGAAAATGAAAATCAAAATCAACAAAAAACTATGAACCAGAGACACTCTATGGGGGGTGGGGGGCCGGAGGGGAGGGATTGGGGTCAGAATGGGGGGTTTGTAATTGTATGGGGAATGTAAAAATAAAATTTATTATTTAAATAAAAAAAAGTTTAAAAAAAAGATAATAAAAACAGTGTTTAGAGTAAAAAAAAAAAAAAGAATTGCTTTATGTACCTGGCGGGGAGCGTGACACTGGGCAGGCTGAGGTGAGTAATGGAGGAATGTCTGCAGCCTCTGGTCTGCCCTCTGATTCCAGATGTGCAAATTCCAGGAGTTTTAGCTGCTATAGTCTGTAGGCTGTGATCTGGCTAAGGTTAGGGTGATATGCCAGGACAGGTTAGGGATGGAACTCGATTGGCACAAGTTGCACTTACACCCAAACTCTCTCCCTGGAGAAGGGCCTGGCTAATTAAAGCCAGAAGAGCTGGGTGAGGGAGGGTAGTAGAAAGCTCCAGAATCAAATCAGGCCCCAGGGCCACAATAGGTCTCCTGGAGAAAGTATCTGAGCAACCCAGTGTGGTTTCAGAGGTCAGTGACAATACCTGCACCCATACTTACACAGGCCACGTTTCAGGGGGCCTCAGTACGGAGCAGAAAAGTGGAATGAGAGAATCAGGCCTTCTGTTCTTGAGAAACACTATGTGAACAAGACTAGAGTGAATGAACCCAGTAAAAAAGCAGCAGCATTGCCTACCGAGGAAATGCAACAGTGCCCAAAGACGGTAAATGTGCCAGAGGAAAAACTTTTACCAATCCAGGCAGCTCGCTTACTTGCTGCCTAAGTGATCTTGGGCAATTTGCATTAACCTTTGCTTTCACACAGTGGAGATTAACAGCTTCCTTGCCTCCCTCTGTGGTTACTATGTGGATTTGGTCAGGTTTTGGCCGGTTTGCAGTTGCCTAGATGAAAGCGAGTCTTCCAGAAGACTGCTTTTGTTATGACTACTTGAACTTTGCATTCACGTTGTCTTTTGAGCTCAGCTCGGATTATCTTCAAGTTGTAAAGGAGTGAGAAAAGAGGGTGGGGAGAAAAAGATAATGGCAACAGGAAGCTAAGCTGTGGGAGGTCAGCCCCCCATACAAAGTCACAAAGTCACCAACCCCTCTGCCGGATTACTGGGAAGCTACTCAAACTTCTCAGTGTTCTGTGAGAGCTGCCTGGGCCCCAGTTCAGCCTGCTCCCTCCTCACCCCAAATCCAACTCAGGCCTGGGACCAGGTGAGACACCTGGGGCCCAGGACAAGCAGTAGGTGGAAGATCAGAGCCCCAGATCAAAGTGTCTTGTTACTGCCAGAGTAGTAACCTCTCGATGTGGGCTGCACATTACAATCTTTCCAGGAACTTAAAAAATTTCAAAGTCTGGGGTCTGAGCATGACCAATGAACTTAGAATCTCGAGGGTATAGGGTTTGTTGTTTGCTTTTGAGAATTCTCTTGGTGATTCTAAAGCAAGTGCTGCCAAGCTAAGAGAACCACTAAACAGGCAAGGCCAGGGAAATAGCAACAGCATAGGTCCTTTGAAAGATTCAGCCAGAGGCCAGACTCAGGCCGGCTCTAATCACTGGTCATGCTCTCTCTAGGCCCAAGCAATTGAGAGTGAAGAGCAGTAGTGTGAGTGCATACGGTAGGTCAGCACAGGGCAGGTCTGTGGGTGTTGGTGAATGTCATTTACTCAGTTAGTTGACCTGCTCCATAAAGCAGCTTTCAACAAATGGATTGGTTTCCTGGACCTTCCTTATCAGCTTCTTTAAAAAGGCATCTCCTCCATGGCCCTTCAACATGGGATGGGTGTCTCCAAAATAAGGTCTGCTATCAGTAGTGGGCTCTAAGTGAGCACAGGAAGAAAAGTCAGTGTCCTGGGGGGTGAAGGGAGACCTAGGATGCCATCTGTGGGACAACCCAGGCTCCCAAGGGAGTCTCTGAGGCCCAGCTGGTATCCCAAGTAGGTAGAGTGGGAAATGCTAGGTCCTGGCAAACAGCTTCTCAGATCATTTCTCTGGTTGAAAACAAGAGTGTTTCCTTTGCCTACCTTCACTTCTAGAGAGGTACCCTGCTTGAGGAGGAGAGGCTGGCCTTTTAACGTCATAAGGGTCTGAGGGCTAGTAACTCACTTGGCTCCAAGTGCTTCTGATCAGCCCATAAGGAGGCACTAAGGGGCCTGGGTCACAAGAGTATGCCCACCCAGCCTCGAGCCTCAGATCCCCGAGGTGGTGTTTTATTCCAGTTTGCACCAAGGGGCCCTCTAAGTTGGCAGTGACTCTGGCAGAGATGTTGCAAGATGACTGACTGGCTGTCCCACCTCTCTCTCTGGCAGGTGGGGGGAGGTGGCAAGGGAGAGGGTGTACATGAGAGCCCACACTAGGGACTGTAGGGATTGCAGGACTGCAGAGACTTCCCCTCCTAACGCTGGAGTGAACATTCAGGGGGCTCTGCAATACCCCACCCACTGGGAGGTCAGGTACTCTTGCTGCCTCTCCCTGCTCCTGCTGCTTTTAGCTGGAACCACATCTCTAACTAGATTCTTACAGGGGAGGAGGGCGAAGGGAGGAAGGGAGACAAGACCAAAATAGCTCTCATCCCACATTCCAAATCACAGGAGGGGTGCCACAGCAAGGGCCACCAGATTTAAAGCAGCCTAGTTTGACAGTGCTGGATGCTGGCTGGCCTCCACCTTGTGAGGTCACCAGGCAGAACTAGGGGCCCCTGTTGCACCTGTTCAAATTCCAGCCTCATTCTCAGTCAGAGCTACAGCTGGTTGCCAAGCTCCTGGGCCCAAGCAAGCAACACTTTTAGAGTTTCCATGTGAAAACCGAGGCCCCACCAAAGCAAACTAGCCAGGAGGCTGCAGTATCGCAGGACTGGGTGGCAGCAAAATCAAGCCACTGAATCTTCATGCTCATCAGCAGTAGGTTTACCTGTGTGGCTCTTCATTCTAACACCCCTGTCTCCTCAACACTCCATGGCCACGACATGGCCCCAGGAATTCTAAGCCAGGGCCAACTGTGCCACCCAGGGAACCTCTGGCATGCCTGGAGACATATTCGGTCATCACAACTGTAGAGGGACGCTACTAGCATCTACTGGTAGGGACCAGGAATGCCATAAAAATCCGAGAAAACACAGGAAGCCCCACAACAAAAGCAAGGTTGACTCCAGGCCTGAAGTGTGACTGTGAGGGTCAGCCCACACCTTATCTGGGGACCTCAAGTGCCTCACCCCATCTTGAGATGTCCCAAAGGGTGACATGAAGAATAGGCACAATATTCAATGACGGTCCCTTGTCTGTGGCCACTGTAGACCTCTTGAAGGCTCAGTCAGGAAGAGGTGGCAATTCTAGTTTGGAGTTTTTGTAAACATTGGAGTTACATAAGGAGCCCTCAGCTGTACCACCCCCCTTCGTGAAGCTGGGGCCCGAGCTCTGGCATACACTGGAAGTGAGCGAGGGTCGGGAAGGCCCTGTGGCTAAACCAGTTAGTCCTTTAGCCTATTGGGGTTGCTTGAGAATGTGGGTCCAGAATTGTCCTGGCCTGTGGTCTCCCAGGCTCGACACAGCAGGGCCGGCACAGACAACTCACATTCCTGCCCAACCCAGGGCTTTCCTGTGACAGCAAAGGTCAAAGCTGTCACCTACTTTGTCACCATCCCTTCATTAGCTTTCTTGCTCCCAGGGGATTCTGCCCCCACCTAGTCCCAGGTGCTCTGACAAGGTCACTGTGACAAGGAAGGGCAAGTGTTTTAATAAGCCTTTCGCTGCTCCATCACCTCCAATCCCCAGCCTGGAGGCAAGAGATGCCAGTCTAACCGGTCTGGGGTAGGTGTCAGACCGGTGGTAACTACCCTCCACTGTGGTATGGGTGGAAAGAGTATTGCACTGAAGGTCAAGAGATCTCCGTTCTGGCCTTCACTCCACTAGGATTGTGTTGGGTGACCTTGGGAAAGCTCTAATTTCTGTCTGAGCCTGTTTCACCACTTCACACTGCCACTAACCAAAATCTAGACTGAGCAGTAGTGTGTGCAATCAACATTGGCTGCTTGGTAGAGGGAGCTCCTGAACATTCTCTTCTGGGACACTCAAATGAGGGTCTTCAGGGGGACCGAGACTAAACCTATGATCCTTCCCAACCCGATCGCCTTACATTCCTACTCCAAAGGCACCAAACAGCAAGGCTTAAATCTCCAGTCATCCTGCTCCATCCTTTCTCTGTACACGTTTTTAGTCACTAAGGTCTTTCAACTTTTCCCTCAAATGGTCATGTTTGAGTTTCCCACGTGCAGTCAGGCTGCAGTTTCTGGATTATATAATCCCTCCCAGTTCTCAGTCTCAAGTCTCTCATTTCCACAGGCTTTCTGCAAGCTGCTTTTCTAAGAGCCCAGCTCTGACCTGGCCACTCTCCTGCCTTGCAATCTAATGGGCTTCTCACTGCCCACAGCCCAGGACAGACACTAGACTTCTGAACTGACCTTGGAGGCTTTCCACAGTCTAGAGCCAGTCTGATTCAAAGCTGCAAACTCCTAATATTTACCAAGATGAAGGCCAAACACCCCCTTCTGCAAAGCCTTCCTCCTCTGACCTTTCACCACCCCCTTACCACCGAATGGCTGGGTTAAATTAAGTGGCCCCCTACCCATTTCTACTACCTTCTTATCTGCACCTGAGTCTCTCTCCTCTGTTTCAATGGGAGCTTCACTGCACTGCATCCTGTTGGTCTCACTGTTCCCACTGCAGTGTGGTAAGGGCTACTGAATGTTCTGGCAACTGCTTCCTGCTTTCCAACTAAACAGTGCCGGGGCCTCTGACTCTACCCCTTCCTCTGATATCACCAGATCAGGGATGTAGAACTGAGCAAACACTTATAACTCAGTCAAATGATTCACTGACTGACTGACTGACAGAACACCTTGCCCCAGGACAGAAACCAGAGGGCCAGAAACCAAGGTCCAAAGGTTTGGGAAGGGAAAGTAAACTCTTTCTGAGGGTGGAAGCATTCTGACTTCAAGGAGCATTTAGCTCTGCCATCCCAAGGTGAGGTGAGGGCATCTAAGTTCACCAGAGGGAGGGGGCAGGTGCCATGGTCTGCTTCCTTCTCCTGGCCTACAAAATCTTGGCACTTGCCTGTTTTGACTCTATGCCACTTCTGCATCCCACCCCTCTTGCCTACTTCCCTTTCCTTTTGCTGAGGCCAAATATAAACTCCCATCAGGAAATGCCTTGAAGGAGCCTGGCCCCACCCTGAAATCCAGAGAAAACTGTCTCTGACAGAAAGGAAATGGGCCTGAAAGAAGTGGCCTTCTCAGGCAGGGCCTGTTCTCTCTCTGGAAGCCAGCAGACATAACCCTTCCCCCGAGCCCTACAGTCAGCCAAAGGGAGGGCTGTGCTGCTGAGCACAAAGCAGTGGGCAGAGGCCTTGGGTCTTGGGGGACTACATGCTTAGGCCATTGTGAGACCAAGGGAAGGAAAACCCAAAATGGTAGCCTCACAGCTAAGTAGGACCTAGTGGTATAGAGATTTGGGGGTACAGTGGAAAGAATAAATGGCTAGCAATTTGGAGATGGGACTTTTCACCCTGGCTCTGCTTCTTCTCAGCTGTGGCTGTGCTCATTATTGATATCAATATTAATGACACTGAATGTATTTATTAATAACAATTAATAATAGACTCTAATATTTGCTGAATATTTACTATGAGGCAGGCCCTGGGCCAAAGACTTTACACAGATTGTAGTGGGCAACACTTAACTGCTCTGTGCCTCAGTATCCTCATTGGTAAAATAAGGATATGATCATAGTTCAACATGATGTGTTTGCAAGTATAAAACGAGATCATAATAATGCCAAAGGGCACTGAGTCACAGTTATGTCCCAGGCAGACTTTTGGTTAATGAATGTTTCTACGGCTTCTATCAGTGAGTCTTTATAAGAAACCTGTGAGGCGAGTGCTCTAATCATGTCTATTTGACAGATGAGAAAACTGAGGCCCAGAGTAACTTGCTCAAGGCCAGCAGCTAAGACGTGCAGGGCCAAGTTACAAATCCAAACAGTTTGGCTCCAGAGTCAGAGCTACCAAGTTAGAAAGCATCTCAATAAATGAGAGAAACAACCTAGGCTGGGGCCTACCACATGGTAGACATATATATATATATATATATATATATATATATATATATATATATATATATATATAAGTTTTTACAGTCTAAAACCTTAGCCTGAAGGAATGTCTCAACAGAGGAGAAAACACTTGATCATCTCACATCTCATTTGGTCTCAGAACAGCCCTGCCCAACGCAGACAACGTCTACTGTATAAATAGGGAGACTGAAAGCCATGAAAGATCAAATGACTTCAAGTGGACTATAAGATGGGGATCAGGAGCCCACCTAAATGCCCCAGGCCCTCCTGCTGATCTGTTCCCCTGTCCTCCTTAGGCTCTTCCCTCCAAATCCACTCCCCTGCCTCCAACTTGGGTGTGCACTTATTCAACTAATATTACCTGAGCACCAATTCTATGCAGCCCTGTGCTAGGCACTAAGATCTGAAAACTGAAACAAAGATACACCCTCCTGAGGTACCTGGCCAGAGCTGCTACCAGCACATCCTTCTCAGGGTCAGATGTTAGTATGGACTGCTTGTTGAAGAACCCCCTGGAGCTTGTTTGGAAGAAACAGGAGATGAACTCCAAAGCAATGGAGCTGGCAGCTGGGCCAGCATGAGCTTATAAAGCTTATGGTACCCGAGGGCCCTGACATGGAAACAGTAGGGTAAGGGCTAGAGCTTCTGGACAACCCCTACACACACACACACACACACACACACACACACACACCCATTCCAGCATGGGCCACAACAACTACAGGGACCACAAATGTTAATCCAGCCAGCCTCCTGCTTGCCCCTAACCACCCACTCCTTCCAAATAATGCATTCTGGTTGCCAAGACAGCTAATTAAAATGTCTCTTGCTGATGCTACCCTGCACCCTAATCTCCACCCCCAGTGACAAAAGGTGCTAATCAGGCAGGCCTGATGCTGACATAAGAAACACTCCCAACTCCCCTCTACATACCCTCCTTTCACCCAGTGCAGCTCTGCTTTAGAGCAAATACTCAGACCTTCCAGTTTTCCCTCCTCTCCGTCTGTCCACCTCAGCAGTGGGTGGAGCAACTGCCTAGGGACTGTGTGGCTAAGAGTAACTGACTGCTGGTGGGTACAAGGAACAAGCAGAGGCTGAAGGGAGATCTAGGACTCAACTCTTCCTCCTGGACAGGCATCTTGGAGAGGGTCAAGGAGAGACCTGGTGCAGTGATTAAAGGCATGGTTGGGGAAGTCGGACTGCCTGGGTCCTGATCCCACCTCCATCACTCTTGTGAATGCTGTGTGACCTTGAACAAGTTCATTTACCCTGTCCTCGCCTCAGTTTCTTTATATGTACAATGCAGGTGGTAGTTGCAGTACCTACCTTACAGAATGGTTATGGTAGCTAAGCAACCTCAAATGAGTCAAGAATTTAGAAGAGTTGGCTATTGTTATTGGTGTTATCATAGTTACTACAACCTGTTGTCATTGGTGTCATAAATGCCACTAAAGTAGGCCAGAGGAAGGGAGCACTATAGTGGGCATGATGGGGGTAGAATTTGGAGTGACAGAAAAGTCCAGACTTAATGCCCTGGAGGCAACAGGTTTGGGCAGTGCCCATTCCAGATCAGTGAAAATAGCAAAGCAATAATGTGGCAGAAAGCACTGCTAAGCCACAATAACAGTGAAACTTCCGTTTATGTTGCTGAATACTCAACAATACTATGACATAAGAACAGGACTCCATTTTATAGCTGACAAAATGAAGGCTCACAGACATTAAGTAATTTCTCCAAAGTCACCCATGCTTTTCACCATGGCACACTCCTGTCCTCTTTCCCATCTACCCTTGCTGCACTGGGGGCTGCTCAAGCCAGATGCATGAGGCCACGCTCCGTGACTCTACCCCAGTCTGACTCCACATCTGCCTGGGGCCAAAAGGCTGGCTGCACTCCCCTATCTCACACTTCAGACAGGCCAATCCCGATAAAGGCCAGGAAATCCTCTGCTACCTCCCCAGGAGGTCGGTCCCTCTACAATGGGAACAAAGTTGCCATCTGCAGAGGATCCTCTGTGGCAGGGAAGCTGCCCAGTCAGCCCAGGCTGCCTTGGCTTCTGGGTGAGGTTTGGGGGAAACAGAGAGGGTTAAGTGTCAGGAGACCTGGGTTCCAACTCCTTCCTCACTGGAGACTGTCTCCTTCCCTCCCTGGGCCTCAGTTGGGGATCAAAGAGGATCACAGTGCAGGTTCACACTGTCTACTTAGTGGGCTCCTCTGGGAACAGAATGGGATCTGGAAGTGAACTTGACTTGGAAACTTTCAAGAAATGGGAGGACTCCTTCTCATCATCATCAACTGCCAGAGTGGTAATGGCTGAAATGGTGTTTCTCCCTGTCTGAGTCACCCTTCTAGGCCCCACTGTGGGCATGCCTCATACTCATTTCCGCTTCAGGATTCCTTAAAATAGCCCCTTCCCACATCCCCTACCCATTCAAGAGGTGAAATCTAGTGGTAGGAAGCAGAATATTTTGGCAGCCCCCACAGTACATTGCAGTAAATGAGTTCATCAAGGCTCTCGCTGGGTTTGCCATCTGCTAAGGGGTCACCAAGAAGGCCTTACCTTCCAAGAGCTTCCCTGTTATAGGAGCTTGCTGAACCTGAATGACAAACAAATCAGAGAGAGCTGGAGGAGGTGTCTGGATGCAAGACTCTGGGGGTTCAGAATCTGCCCGCTGGAGTCACCAGAATGAGATAATGGAGAAGTCGTCTCCAAAAGTCCAGGCTAGAAAGCAGCAGAGGTGAGAAAGGGGCTTCCAGAGTCCCTTTTCCTCGCCCTGGGACCACACACAAGAGCATATGCAGATAAAGGAATGCTGAGGCTTGGAACTGGACCCCAAGAAGCACTTGGAGGAGTTGAGCCTGTTTTGCCTGGAGAATATGCTGGGGAACTCGGATTCTTTTCTCACATCTCACACCTTTGAAGGTCAGAGAGAACAGACAGAATCTTGATGGTCCCAGAAGGCAGAGTTGGGACCCAGGGGTAGAAGACATGAGGAGATAAAGTTCAGCTCAACATAAGAAAAACTTTCAAATATTCCATGGAGGAAAGCAACTGCCTTGACAAACTGCACTCCCAGGTACCGAACAAGGTGAACAGGAAGTGCACTAGTACTTGGAAGGAAGGCTCATGCTTCAAATGGAGAGTTGAACTTACTGCCCTGTAAAAATCCTTCTTCCCAGACTCCATCAGCAGCCTACCTCTGGAGTAGCATGACAGAAAGCACAGAGGTGACTGAGCTGGCTAGGCCCTTGGTCAATTACCACAGAGACCCAAGATCCCAGAAGCACCTTGGGCTGGTACTACCCAAGGGGAGCAGGTCACTCATTAATTTGTGGCTGAATGTGTCAGAAGGTGGCCATTGGGGACACACACAAACATGGGGAGGGACTAGAGGGCAAAATGCGCAGAAGCCAAAGCTCAAGGAAAATCCAAGCTGTGGCAATTCTAGACACAGTCAGCTCAAACTGACCAATAGCAAAGGGTATTTAGGGACTGGGCTTTGCAGAATATGAAGCCAGCTCACTTTTGCCTTGTGGATAATAAAAAGGTCTTTAATTGGAAAAACATACTATCACGGCTAGAAAGGAGTTTAAGAGACCACTGATGCCAAGTTACCTGCCCTATCTATTTTATAGATGTGGGCATTGAGGCCCAGAAAAAGCAAATATCTTCCTTAGAGTCACTCACGGAGAAGCAACTGTGGAAAGGCACAACCAGAAGCCGGCTTTCTGACTCCATAATAGGCCTCTGCGCTCCACTAAATATTTGTTCCTGCTCTTCTCACTGAATCTGCAGAAAGTTGCTGATGGTCCAGAGTTTTCTCAGTTGGACCTGGGTTCTAGCCTGACCCTTCTCAACTCCCATTGCTTGTGAAGATATAGGTTCTCTGAGAAAACCACCTCCTCTACTACCCAGGCCTCAGCAGGGAGGCAGTTCACTCTTGGCCTGGTATGGAGGGATCCATAGCAGTACTAAAGACAGGGAGGGAAAGAGGAAGAAGAGGAGAGAGAGAGAGAGTGCAGGAGTGCTAGTAGAGGACCCTGTCTTACCCTGGTAATGTCAGCAGGCTTTTGGGACAGGCATTTCTGGTTCTTTCTGACTTTCAAATCGAGATCACTGGGTCAACTGCTCCTTGGAACATCCCTCTGGCTCTAATGCTTAAAATAATCCCTTTCCACACCACCCATCTGAATCCCTATCAACTCAACTCAACTCCATGCCCCTCTCAGTACCACGAAGCTGAACCTGTGTCCTTCAAGCAATGAGAATACTTCTCTTTGCCCAAGTGAAGCACAGAGAGGCAGAATTTTAATTGGCTCCAGAAGTTACTGGGACTGAATGTTTGTCAATGTCCCCTTAGGGGGAAGGTAAGGGTTCAGGATGGGGTCACTTTAAGGCCTAGGGTAGACAGGGAGTTAAAGGCCATTCCCTAGAGGTGACTTTCCAAGGTGATTATTATGTGGCTCAATCATTAACCAAGCAGTGGCAGGACCCCAGGCTTGTTGGAAAGCAGCCACTCCTTTCCCAAGGACAGTCCAAGAACAGGAGACTGCAGCTAGGGGGAGCACAAAGGGGTCTGGTCTCTCTCTCTTTCTCGCCCCTGTGGGGCGGTGGCAGGAAGAGAGGCCTGGACTAAAGGAAGCTCTCCCTTGTCCCACATGGGGTGGAGGAGAGCTGGTCCGGATATGGAGGAAGTCAGCACACCCTCACTGGGGGGAGGGTTTTATCATGAATGAGAGAGGAAGCTCCAAGCTGGGCCATGGTGATTAGATGACTAGCTGGGAAGGACGCTCATCCTGAATGTATCCTGTTTTGCTCTGAAAAGTCCTCAGGGGCAGTGGAAGGGGAGGGACCCCAGGGACAAATCAGCCTCCCAGGAATTCTCCTAATTCCTGCCTAATGACCTCAGGCTCCTGGGTGGCCCTGGAACTTGAGAGACCAGTAGGAGAGTTGGAAGCCCCACTTACCATTAGAGAACCAAGGCCCAAGGGTTTCCAAAAGAAGCCTCCACAAGTCAGCCTTGGGAGCTGGAGTCCCAGAGCCGGCAGCTGGCCAGCACTGTAAAATTAGGGGCTTGGGCTCCAAATCCCTGTAGCTCAAGCTCGGACCTTTCCTGGGCCTCTTTCAAGGTTCAGCTCAAATGTCACTGCTTCTGTCAATCACCTTGCCTCAGTCCAAAGCAATCGCTCCTGGTCAGGCATCCCAGGGCAAAATGCCCTCCTCAGCAACTGGAAATATGAACACTAACAGGATATTTGATGATATCAAGGGACTGATTTAGGTGTGTTAGTCGTATGGTGGCTGTTTTTAATGAGTCCTTATCTATTAGAGATAGAGACTGAACTATTTATAAACTGATAAAGGATCTGGGGTTGCTCTCAAAATAACAATAAAGGGGGAATGTAAGGTAAAAGGAGGTGTAGATAGGAAGGTGGTGATGTGCACATGGGGCCTTATTACAGTAATCGCCTCTAATTTTATATATGTTTGAAATTATTCACGATACTTTTAAACAAACCTTCACTTTTTAAGAAGCCTATGCTACTTCAATAAAAATATATATGATTAAATAACTAATAATTACTTACTAAAAAAAAAAAAAACCTGTCCCTGAGGTAGAGTGTCACCTTAGTATTATTTATGCCACTATCTACAGACTAGAAGGAAGATTCCCTGAAGTTGGGGCATGTCCTCCACAAGACCTAGCACGAAGTTTGAACTTAATGAGTAATAATTTGTATGGCATTTGGTAGTTTAAAAAGTACTTAGTCATGGATATCTTCAATCGGGTGAAATGGAAAAAGCAGGGAAAAAACAGGAGTCTGAGAGGCGGAGCAGAACCACAGAACCTGGATTTAAACCTCCATATGTCCAACTCCTAGTCCCAGGTTCTTTGCCTTACACCAGCCTAATCTCATGAGGACTCACCACAAGTGCTAAGGTCCCTGCCTGCCATCGAGGTGCACAGGCACAGCAACTGTGCTTGCAAGTTCCCAGTGGGGTGGAGAGTTGGGCAAGAGAAGACTCAACTGACAAACAGCATTTCGGACGTGTGGCAAGGGCCCAGACGGTGGCCTCCAGTTCACTGAATCAAATTTACCAAGACTCCTCCCCACCACCACACGCAAGACCCTTGATAAGCACTTGACACCAACAACTATGTGCCCAGCCTTACATTCCATGCTGTTCGGGTTATGGGGTGGAGGAGCTCACTTCCCTTCCTAGAGTCCTCACATCTTTGATCCTATCTCTATATTTCATCTGATGACAACCTCCTAATGGCCCAGGGCCTTGACACTTGGTCCTACCCAAACTGGAAATTCAAGGAAAAAGTTCCCTCTATTCTATTCAATCCAGAGGAAACTCCTGCTTCTAGCCAGGGACCCAATGGTCCACCTTCCCCACAAAAGTGGGGGTACAGCCTGTCTTTGTCAAACCTACCATTTATGGAACATAAATTTTCCATGGCTGGGACAGGAAACACAGGAGTCTCCTAACAGAAAAGCTCCAGCATCTGTGACAGCATTCCACTTAGAGACCCTATCCTCTCCTCCCTCTAAGACCTGCTTGCTCTTGTGCTGCTGCTGCTATTCCTATACCTGGCTCCAGGATCCTCTGCTCCCTTTCCAATTCCTAGGCCTAAGAATGGATTTTTAAAACTTCAAAACCAGAGAGGGTCAAAGTTCAGACTTCTCTGTGCTACTTTCTTTGCTCTTCTGTTCAAACTCGGGAGGCATGGTGCTTTAATTAAGAAGGTCCTTCTGTCCTCCCTGCATGATTCATACCTAGGCCTAGAACTCCACAGGTTCCACAGCCCCTTTGTGCACTTTTGGCCTCTTGCTCTAACACCTCCAGATGTCATCTCCCAATAGCCTCTCCTCTCCTAATGGAAGAGGGAGCCGCAGATGTGGAGGCGTTTAGCACACTTCTCCAAGAGTCACTTAAACAGTGGAGAGAAGGCAAGCCACTAGGCAAGACAAGTCTCTGTCTATGTCCAGAACATAGTTGGGCTAAGGTCCAACTCTGAACACGAGGACCAGCCCAGAATGTCTGGAGATAGGGTAGCTGTAGCTTAAGGGGGCAAGAGTCTCCCAGCCCCAACCCCATTGTTTCTTTCTTGCTCTGCCAGGTCCATAAGTCAATCAGCCACCATCCCTAGCGTCCCGGGCTGTCTGCCCTCCTGTCCCCAGACAAGAGTTGTCATTCCAGGAGAATGAATGTGAGTGAAGAACTCAGGGAGCAATAAGACAGATGGCAGGTGGGTACAACAACCTCTAGATTTGGGGTGGGAACAGATCCCATAGTAGGAGTCAGGGTTTGAAAATAGCCCTGGGTGTGATTCATCACTATCTACTATAGGGTCTCAGACCTGGGTACTCTGTGTGGGACAGAGACAAGTCCAACCTCTAGGACCCCCAACATCTGGGGCCCCAGGCTCTGCCCCTACCCACATTCACTTTGACTGCGGTCCTCATTCCCCACAACTACTAGTTTTTCAGTGGGCTTAGTTGCATAATCACCACAAAGCTCTAGCTCCTGTCAACCCAAGTATCTCAGAGACAGCACTTTACCTGCCAGCTTGGAGTCTGGACCCTGGAACAAGTCACCAAATGTCAGGGCAGAAGAGAATGGTTCTTTAGTTACTGAAAACCAGCCTTCCCCCTGAAGTACAACTGAAAACAAGGTTGCTCACTGAAGCCTCCCGGCCTCCCGGCTCACCCAAGGGCACATGAATTAATGACTGACTCCTGGATTCCTGAGTCGGAATTCAGGGCTTAATTTTAAAGAGTCAAAGGAAAAGAGAACTAGAACCCCAGACTACCTAATTTGGAAATCTCCCCAAAATTCCACTGAAAGACCTTTCCTCAGAGGTTCTCTAATCCAAACCCATTTTGGACTTAAGGGGGAAACTGAGCCCTGAAAAGTAAGGCTTACCTAAAAGATTTTGCTTTGTCCCAGCAACCACCTTAATACCCCGAAAGTCTGAGGCATTTCTCAGAAGCCCAAGCAGTGATAGCCCGACAGGAAAGCCGGTTAGATACCCGCCTATGGGGGGCTTCCTGGGAATGCCCTCAAAAGGAGCTGGAGGAGCAAGTCGGAGAAGCTGCATGACCAAGGAGCAGAGCCTGAACCCTGCCATCCCCGCCCAACTCCAGGCCCCCTTCCGAAGTCCCAGAGCAACGCCTTCCACTACCCACACTCGGGCCTTCCCTGGATTCAGGGATCTCCCGATTTCGGCCATCCCAGGTCGAAAGGGGCTCGACCAGCCCCTCCAGTCTCTGCTGTATGCAGCCCAGCCCAGCCGCTGAGACGGCCGCCCTGCGCGCCCTGGGGGAGGGAGGCTAGGCGGCCCGTTAGTCCGGATCGCCCGCTGCCATTGCCCAGTTCCTACCTGAGGCTGTGTCCACCGCTTCGCTCGTGAGCGGGCGTGACTTCTCGGTCTGGGGGCGCAGAGCCTGAGCTCGGGCGGTGTCACGGTGCCAGCCGAAGGAGCCGCTGCCGCGACTGCCTAGCTGTTGTCAACCCAAGTCCACTCTAGGCGCAGGTGGGGAGGGAGTTGTGGCGAGTCGGACTGTGGGGACGCCCCGCCCACCTACAGACCTTCTGACCAATGAGAGTGCTGTCCGGCCCACCGGACTCCCCAGAAAGTCCCCCAAAGCTTGGCTGACCGGGCGCCGCCTTCCAGCTGCTCCAATCCCTGCGCGGCTGCCTCTTCCTCAGGTCACACCGCAGCCAGGGGTGGGACGCCGGGCGGAGCAGAAGTTGCAAGGCAGAGACTGAGAGTGAAGGAGCAAGTTGGCCAGGCACACTGGCTAATACTTATTGAGCTCTGAATGTCTCTGGATTTAAATACATAGGCCATGTGCACGGAAATGTTCAGTGACTCGCTGAGGATAATGTATGGGGCATTCAGAAGACACAGCTTCCTTGAGGTCTCTGAGGGTCAGACCAGCGAGAACCAGAAAATACAGTTGAGCAAGAACTTGCCATTCCCACCTTGCTCAGGCCCCAGCATTGTGCAACTTCTCCAGTACCCAAAGTCCAAACTGTACTTCCACAGAGACAGGCATGAAAAACTAGGGGCATCTGATTTATCACGGCAGGAGAGGGCTCCCAAGAGTTGTTAGCATCAGAAACTCTGCTTAAATTCAACAATAAACAGAGTTCAGTTATGGTTTCTCGCTTGCCTTTTCTCACTAGGGTCCAACACAAGTCCACAGTCTTGATTTCACTATTGAATTGAGGACTCCTATTAGGCAGGGCTAGAGGAACCCAGGGCCATATGTCATACAAACAATCATCTTCCATGTTTATAATACAGAAATTAATGAGAGATGGCTCACTCACGTTTATCCAGCAAATCTATGGCAGGAACAATACCTGTATACACATTATGGTTATTTTGTCCATACCTAACAGATGGGAGACAGGAAACTGAGATTCTTGGAAAGGAAGAACTTGTTTGCTAGAGTACCCAAAACAGATGAGAGAAAAAAATCAATGTTTCTTAAAACAACATCTTTCTTATGGTCACCTAAAGCAAGTGACAGAGCCATACCTAACTCCAGGTGGCCCCCCCTGTCTGGCCTTCAGTCCACTAGGCCAAATTAGAATTCCCTCACCTATTGTCCTGCCAACCCTGATGAGAATCAGAGGAGAAATGAGGAATCAGGGCTACCTCCATTGTGTACCCCATCTTTCCTCTGAATGGCAAATGGGTGGCTGGCACTTTGTTCAGGGTGAGCCAAATCCCTGTAGATCTTGGATGTGAATGAGGCCTGTACAACAGAACATACTTTTAGAAACAAAATACTACCCATAGTCAGGCATCTTTATGATGGATGGAAAGGAAGATGACCTCCTTCCTGAGGCTGGGCTGTTATATTTTAAGCATCCTCTAAGACTCTGATTTGGGGCCAAACTTATCTTGCTTCTGGAAAATGCTAGAAGGTTATAAAAGTGTGAGTCGTACAATTATCCTCTAGCTTCTTAAAGGCAAGAAATCATGTCAAGTCAAAGTCAATTCCATCCATCCTATGGCACCAAGCACCGAGCCTAAAATAATTTCTCATAGAGGTTTGCTCATGGGTGAGTGAATGTTGAAAGATATTCAAATGACAACCATGAATAAATTATAATCCTATGAGTAATGAGCAAACCAAACTGATCTTTTAGTAGATACATTAAACAGAATAATATTTGATGTGTTGTAAGATACAAGGTTTTTTTTTTTTTTTTTGAGGTAAAGTTGATTTATATCATTGTATTTGTTTTAGGGGTTAAAGGTTCAAGCCTCCATGAATGTATGTTTTCATATCATACGACCATCAAAGCCCCAGTAATCCTCCACCATGCCCCCACCCCACCCACATACCCTCTGGTTGCCTCCGTTTTTCAGTCAGGTGTCAAGGGTGTGTTACTGCTTCGGTTTTGTCTGACCCTTTGTTTTATTTCTCTATATTGCACATGTGGTGAAACCATCCAGTATTTGTCTTCCTCCTTCTGACTTATTTTTTTTTATAAGATTTATTTATTTATTTATTTATACAATCACTGGGTACAGTCAGAAGCGCGGGAGGGTGAGAGAATTCACCAGAGCCAGAGCGGGGAGCAGAGCAGGCAGAAGGACCGAGGAACACTGCTGAGGGGAGCAGCGGGTGGCAGGAGAGGTCTGTGCGCCATGCGGGACCCTCCTCTGGTGGCCAGGGAGCAGCCGGGAATCTAACCGGCGCTGCAGAGGCTGCGGGCAGCTTCACAACCCAGAGCTCAACCGCTGCACCACCGGGGAGGCCCTGACTTATTTTGATTAACATTGTCCTCTCCAGTTCCATCCATGTTGTCACAAATCACTATAGTTCATCCATTTTATAGCTGTGTAGTACTCCATTATGAATATTTACCACACTTTTCCAATCCACTCCTCTGCCCATTGACACTTAAGTTGTTTCCATAACCTGGCTATTGTAAATAGTGCTGCAATGAACATTGGGGTGCATATATCCCTGCAAATTAGTATTTTTGAATTCTTTGGGTAGGTACCTAGTAGTGCAATGCTGGGTCTTATGGAAGATCCATTTTTAATATTTTGAGAAATCTCCATATTGTTTTTTTAGGTCAAGATAACCAGAAAACTACAAAAAGGAAAACAACAAAAAGAGTACAAAAAGAATTAAAAAAGTAATTGCTATAAATAACTAGAACAAGAACTTCACTGGCACAGAGTAGATACTTAATAAAAACATCAGTTGAATGATTAAGTGAACACAAATAATCAGGGAAGCTATAATCCTAATATTTGTCATGGACACTGTGACATAATGAAATGGCGCCATCATTGTCTAGGTTATTTCTTGGGATCTTTCTGATCTCCTTCCCTTACCCCATGAGCTTCAGAAAGGCAATGAGAGTTCAATCTCTTCAGAATGGCAAAGATACCCACTCCCTTCTATCATCACACCTTCTATCATCACACTAGCTCCTGCTCCCCAAGCAACCCCACTTCACGATTTAAGCCAGTATATCTTGCATGGAAGAGATATTCAGTAATAGTGCCTGAAATGAAAAAGTGGCTGGTAACTTTTTACAGACTCCTTTCCAGGCTGCATTTTGAGTGACTTTGGAAATAACTAGAGCTTTTAAGACTCTGGTGTCCCTTTTCCACAAGCCTTCTCTATTGCCTGTGTGCCCTAGATTGCCACTGCTACTGCCCTGGCTGCCAACTCAACCATCAGGCAAGGAGACATAAAGCATGAGGGCAGACGGAAAAAGCCTCAGGTGTCTATGTGTATTTTATGACCAAAGCATGAGGCTTGCCTCATTCCACTACTACCAAAGCCTAGCTGTATCATACCAAAAGCAGAACAATGAATTCTGGAGCCAGAAAACTGGGTACAAGCCCAATTTTGAGACTGTGTGACCTTGAGCAAACTACTCACCAACTTCCCCTACCTCCATTTCCTCATCTGTAAAATATGGGTGAGAATCACAGTCCTGATCTTATAATGGGTATTAAGTAGATCTGCTAGATGAAATCACTTGGAATGGTGGCTGGTACATAATAAGTGCTCCTGAGTGTTCATATGGTAACTGGACAATGTTGGAGAAAACCCTGGATCAGTGAATAGGAGAGTTGGGTGCTAGTCCCAGGTCTAACACCTTCCAGCTATGTCACTCAGGGCAAGTCATTGTGTGCCTCTAACCATCAGTTTCTTCACTTGTGACATGAGGATGCAGCATCATCCCTGGAGGGCATTGTTGAGATAATGAACTTAAGGGTGTACTCTAAGGGGTTGTGGCGGGGGGCAAGATGGCACTAAATGTATTGCAGAGGAAGGCTTTTTTCCAGGGTCAATCAGCCTTTTTCTTCTTGGTGATGGCAAAGAGAAATAATATATACCATTGCCTTGAGCCTCACTCCAGGACACTTGGGTCGCAATAAACACCCAAAGCCCTGAACAGTGCTCAGGATCCTGTCCTCTTGTCTGGGACTCTTCCAGACTCTTCCAGGGAAGCAGCTCCCAAGATAAAATGTAGGAGGAGATGGAAGAGGAAAAAAGAGGGAGCTCTTCCTTTCCACCACAGGGACCACCATCAGTCCACCATAGCCTGACCTCAGCCTGAAACCAAATCTAGTGCCCGTGAAGTTGGAGAGAAGCTTGGGAGTAAGGGGAGTAGCTTTAATAGACCCTGCCCAGAGCCTGGTCCAGCTCAACCCTTGATTATAGGTCTCTAGGTCTTGGCTGCCTCAATTCAGGCACACCGAGCCCGCCCCTTGGTCACCACCCATTCACCCTGTCTCCAGTCTCTGAAAGGAAGCCCTTAGAGGCCCTGGGGTGACACCACATAGGGCATAGATTTGAGGTCACTCAAGGAAGGCTCTGGGCTTTTCTTGGATTTGGAGCCCCTTCAGTAGGCACTTCCCCAGAGCTTTTCCTTAATACCCCAAAACACACACATTCTCTCTCTCTCTCTCTCTCTCTCTCTCTCTCTCTCTCTCTCTCTCTCTCTCTCATAGATTTGGTCCCCAGGCAGGGCCCAGGCTTCATACACATTAACCTGTCAGGCACTTGCAGGGGCTGGGGAGAAAAACAGGGTAGACAGGACCAACAGCCAGGGTACCTGGTATCCAACCACTCTGATGCCAGTGGGGGAAGCAACAGCAGCCCTAGATGAAGAATGCCCAATCCAGACAGGTGGGCAGCCAAGTTAGGTCCCAGGGACAGGGAGGGAGGAGAAAGCAAGGCTTCCAGGTTGGACACCTAATGTCTCTAGATCAACAGACTCCTCTCAAGCAACACCAGGAAGGCAGCTACTGGACCCTACCCACACCAAGGCTCCTAGATCAGGAGGCAGGACTGCAACTCTGACTTCTACCCTGCTTCTGCCATAGAGGAGCTGTGTGACCTTGCTAAGAGTTTGGCTGTCTCTGGGCCACAGTGTCCGCAGAGATACTGTCAGAGGGTCTGATTCGTGGATTTCCAGAGATTCTGTCCATTCTGTGCATTCACATCCTACCTCATGACACAACCCAGTTCACTGTTTCCTCCCTGCCATTTGGTGAGGGGGGGTGGGGAGTAGGGGAGAATTTACTAGGGAAAAGGAACGAGCAGAGCCTGGGAATTTTTTAAGTGCTCAAAGAAATATAAATATATTTCCACTTTAAAAAAAAAATGCGAAGGCCTCCCCGGTGGCACAGCGGTTGAGCGCTGGGTTGCGAAGCTGCCCGCAGCCTCTGCAGCGCCAGTTCGATCCCCGGCTGCTCCCTGGCCACCAGAGGAGGGTCCCACATGGCGCACAGACCTCTCCTGCCACCCGCTGCTCCCCTCAGAAGTGTACTTCGGTCCTTCTGCCTGCTCTGCTCCCCGCTCTGGCTCTGGTGAATTCTCTCACCCTCCCGTGCTTCTGACTGTACCCAGTGCTTGTATGTGTAAATAAATAAATCTTAAAAAATAAATAAAAAGACAAAGTGCCAGGCACTCTGGGGGACTCACTGAAGTGAGAAAAAGCCTTGGAATGGAGGTTTGAACTGATGAAAGAGGTGCTATCAGGGCTACTGTCAGGAGCTAAGGGACAGGGCAAAACGTCAGGACCTGCAGCGATGAGGGAGGGTGTGAGGAACTACCCCCTTACTACTGTGTAGTGACATCCCAGGAGATGAAGAGCAAAAAAAGGGGTAAGACGACAGACAGACAATGGAATGAACAGGCGAAAGCAGAGGCTTAAGGTCAGACATCCAGTAGGACAGGAAGAGAGGAGGATGCTAGTGCAACACCAGAGGCAGAGATGAAGAAAGAAGTACTGGAGGAACCTGGGGGTCAGGAACATACTCTTTGCTAAACCCCTACTGTGTGTTAATAACCAAGATGCCCTTTTTGAGTGGCAGATGAAGACAGCAGGAGAGAGGGGTAGTGGTGAAACCAGCAGGGCTGTCTGGATAATAACAGGATGGGGCCCCTTGGGACTGAAAGGCCTAAATATGAATTAGAATATGAACAGAGCTTTCCCTTAATACCCTGAAACTCTCTCTCTCTCTCTCTCTCTCTCTCTCTCTCTCTCTCTCTCTCTCTCTCTCTCTCTCTCAGATTTGGTCCCCAGGCAGGGCCCAGGCTTCATATGCATTAACCTGTCAGGCACTTGCAGGGGGCTGGGGAGAGGAACAGGTAAGCAGGATCAACAGCCAGGGTGTTGATCTCAGTGCCAAGTGTTGACCTCTGCATGCGGGGTGGAAGCTGTGATAAAGGGGACTGCAAGGCAGGGTGGGGTTTAGACAAATGGGCATAGTACTAATGGATGGAAAAGGAATGGAATCCAAGACAGGGGAACTTTCTGGACCACCGTGCTGGCAGGGAAGTGCAGCTGAGCCCTAACCTCCTAGCCAGGGTGCCTGGCTCTGTTCACCTGACTTCCAGCGCGGCTTGTCCCATCGTGTGCCCTTCACAGCCCTCGGAGTCCACGGGGTTCTTGTCCCGAGCTTTGGGCGCCACAGGACTGGCCCCCCAACCCGGCGCCGCCTGGGTCATGGGTCCGTGGGCGCCTTCCGAGCCCCACCGGCAGCTACCGCTCCAGCAGCACTGGCACCTCCAGTGGTCTCACCTCAAGTGAGTGATAGCTGAGACGGCTCCCAGGGAGGGGCTTACGGAAGAGCAATAGCCCGGCTGCCCCACCCCCTCATCAGCGCCTAGAAACTTCCACTCCTTCACCTTGAGCAGGAAACTCGCACCCACCTTCTCTCTCCTTTAAGCACGCAGGCTCTAAGTCGTCCAGCTCTCCTACTTGACCTCCCCATCGCCCTTGGGCTGCTTCTCCCAGGTTAGAATCCCACTCCCTGCCTTTTCTATCCTGGTCCCCATATTTATGAGCTGTTTTGCCACAGATCCCACTGCTTTCTGCTCTCTTCTCCCAGGGTGAGACAGTCTTTTCAGTCTCCTCCTAGCTACCTCAGATCTCCCCAAGCAGACATGGCAAAAGACCTTGTGCAAAGCCAGATAAAGAGGGAGAACGATGTCCTGCCATCTTGGCAAACTGATTTGCTCATTCTTCAGCCTCCTGGTCATCCTGCTTCTCATCACCTCCACCCCCATTTTCTGTCTTTCTAACCAGAGCAACAGGACCTTGGGTTCCAACATGGGCACCCTGAAAGAGGGTCTTTTATTATCAAGAATGTTCTGGACCTTATGAGCAGCTTTCCTTTCAGACTCTCTAATGGGTGCAAAACAGAGGCCCAAGAATGCGAATGACTTGGCCATCCTGTAAATGGGGGATAGTTATCTCTATTGCAGGACTGTGGTGAGGGGCCAGACGGGCAGGGCATGATACCTGGCACAAAGTATACTCTCCATAAAGAAAGACTGAATTTTAGGATAAAATAAATGGTTACTGGGGAATCTACTCCCCCCGCCCCACACATACACACACAAAGCCTGGACTCCTGGGCCCTAAGTTGCATATAGCCCTTTCCCTTACCTCTAACCTCCACCCAAGCCAGCAAACTTGCATAACCTGACTTGGGGATGCTGGGGAGTCCTATCTATCTTTGTTTACTGTGGAAGGAAGACAGACAGCTGCCAAGCTGTCAAGGCTGGTTATTTCCATTCCACTTCTGGTGCGGGCCATGAAGTGGGGCTGAGATTCTAATACTGGCTCTGCACTAAGTGAGGCATAACCTGGACCATTTTTCCTGTGTGGGTCTTAGTTTCCTGTAACAAGAGGCTAATAATTCTATGACCCAATGGGAATAATGATAAGAAGATACACAGGTGAAGACCACAGCCCCTTACTCTAAGTTTTCTATACCTCTTTCCAGGAGACTAGTTAAGCAGCCCCATTTGTGGAGGTTTAGCCTAGAGAAAGGAAGAAGAGTTTGTTAATTGAGGATGCTTATTTACATAAGATTTATCCCCACTTTTCATAGATTCAGTGTTAGAGCTAAAGGGAATTAAATATTAAAGTATTGATCTCCATGCCATTCAACTTTTTTCCCAGGACAGTGCCAGCACACGGTGGGTGTTCACAAGATATTTATTAAGTGAATGCATTCTTCACATGGGGAAGAGGACTTACCCAAGGTCACACAATGAGTCTATTTCAGAATGAAGACAGATCTCTTGTCTACTCCTTCATTTACTAGGCGATTTTGTTTCACTGCATTTTTTCTGTTTTTTCCCCATCTGATCATAAAGCAATGGGGAACCCATCCCTGTCTCCCAGGACCCTCTGTCCTTTCAGCAGTCCCCATGCTGGACTAGCTCAGCCAGAATAAACAGCTGCTGGGATACCTCTCTGGGCCCATCTTGGTGTTGCCAAACCTTCGACTTCTGAGTTTCTAGTGACCCCTGCACTGCCCCTGCGACAGAGTTAAGTTCCCCTCTAAGGAAACGGAAGCCCCAGTCAGCTTCCTCTGAGCATAGGAGCTTCCCTTTTGCTCATGGTAGAATGGGAGTGTGGGACATAGCCCCTGGGTAGCAGCAGCCTAGAAGGAAGGGTGGCAGCAGTCATTTCCTACCCTGCTAAGGCATCTCCCTCTCTAGCCAATCCCTCCCTTTTTTCCTGAGTTCTGCTGCTTTGGCCCCAATCAGAACAGTGAATGAGAGGGATCCAAAGTTAAACTTGAATCACAGAACCTTAGAACTGGGAAAGATCATAGAGGTCACATGTTTGCATCTCCTCCAGACCCCACTGTAGGAATGTGCTCCATTAGCCAAGGGGAGGGCCATCTGACCTAACTTTTTCCACCTTCATAAAATGGACAGGATAACACCTGCCTGGCTGTGTTGCTGTGGGAAGAACCGTGAGGGAAAAAATGTGGGGGAGGTGAAATCGAGGAAAAGCTAATGTGTTGTGAGCACTAACTAAATGCCTGGCATGTTCTTTGTAAGTGTTGATTTTTTTTTTTTTGCTTATTAATCTGTGTAATTAACCACAACCCTCTAAAGTAGGTACTTTTATCATCATCATCACCATTGTCATCATCATTGTCATCATTGTCCCCATCATCTACATTTCACAGATGGGGAAACTGGGATAACAACAGTAATGTCACTTGTTGCGTCCTCACAGCTAATGGCAGACTACAAGCCCTGAACCTCAGTCCAGAACCCTGAATTCATATAATGGTGCCCATCATCCTTACTGCAGAGAATGATCCATCATAAAGATTCCATAAGTTTACCCATGCCTGGGTAGCTGGGATTTTTGTACCCAAGTACCCCTAAGGGCCGAGGGAGAAGAAAGTGAAGGAGCCCTAGAGGGCTGAACATGTAATCTGAAGTCCTGGCTCCAAGCAGGGAAAATCCTTGAGGTTCCTGCTCTTAAATATTTACTTGAATTTCCCAGGTAACTCCATTGTATATCAATTTTGTTTTCATATAAAAGTGGATATTTTTCTCCTTTTACCCTTTGAGGAAAGTTAGCATTCCTGGAAGGTAGGTGACATTGGTCCTTTTCCTTCACGTCTACAGTCCTGTGCCTTTTACCGCGGGGCACCAGACACCTGGCTCATGATGAGCCCTTAGTTCCTGACGATAACCTACCTTCAAGAAGTTTGCGATATGACCCAAACTTCTGAACACTTGCCACATACAAGTTATACATCATGATAGCTCAATGAAGAGTAATTAACATAGTCCTCATTTTTAGTGGGAAAATTATAGCACAGAGGGAGATACGGCAGTTTGCCCAGGATCGCACAGTCTGGAAGTGACCCCTGGGCTTTACACTCAGACTGTCAGCCTTGGCTAGTAGCCACTATACGTATTGGCTCTCAAACCACAGCAGAGCCTCTCACCCACCTATTTCTCCAGGAAGATTGAGTTAATTCTTGGCGGAAGCATGTCTTATTCCACTTAGATGACCAGCTCCTTGAAGACAGAGACCTACTGTTTCTGCTCCCAACTCCTCCTTCCCAAGACCCACGCGAAGCCAGGGG
Source organism: Talpa occidentalis (assembly GCF_014898055.3). Lineage (NCBI taxonomy): Eukaryota > Metazoa > Chordata > Mammalia > Eulipotyphla > Talpidae > Talpa > Talpa occidentalis. The sequence continues at coordinate 48,075,825 of NW_023601543.1, forward strand.
CTGTACTGTGCACAGGGCTTGTCCGCCATTCATGTGTGCAACTGACTGTGTCCTGAACACTGACAGTCTCTTGCACCTAACTCTGTTGGTGCTGGCAGGGGAGCACTAGCATTTCACACAGGAGTCCTCAGCCACCCTCCACGGCAAAGCTCCAACTTCAGAAATGGCTGCCCATCACCTTCAGGGACGAGTCTACACTTCTGAGGTTGACATTCAGAGTGTTGTCGAAGCTCACTCAGCCGAATCAGCTGGCATTCATTCCCGGAACACACTAAATTTTGTTAAAACTCCAAATGTGTGACATGTGCTCTTCTCTCTCACAAAAATGCTCATCCTTATTTTCTTGGCTTATTTCACAAACACGTGTATGGTGTTTGCAGTATTCTTGGAGCTGTTCTATGCTCTTTGCACATTTTAAATCATACACTATTACAGGAACCCTGTAGGTAAAATTATTGTCCCATTTTACAGATAAGGAAACTGAGGCACAAAGAGTTATGTGTCCTATCTCCTACACCTGGAAAAACACAACATATCATTTCAGCCCTTCCTAATGATAGCACAAACCATTCTGTTCTTGGATACTTTCCCACAGCTTAGTTACATTAGCAATCATTCTCTACTGAGTTACCAGTATGCCTTCCGCCCCAGTAAGACTGCATTCTCTGAAGGCAGGGACTGTACTTTACTACTTATGACTCAGAATGGAGTTGGGCATAAAACTGACACATAGGGAATATGGGTTAAAGGACTGAATGAAGAGTGAGTGAGTGAGAGGTCCAGAAGCAGCCTTGACCATACCAAATCATGGCTGAGTGATATGGGTGTTCTTTCTCCAGTGTCATTATGGCAGACAGATGAAATGATGACTCAATGACTGAGCATGAAGTGCAAGCACAGGTGGTGAGAGGGAAAGAGAAAGATGTCCCCCACACCTCATTTTGCCATCTGTGTGGCTGAACCAAACCTGGTTCCCTGTCCACAAAGCCATTTGGGCTGATGGGACGTCTAGTAAGCCATGAAAGTCAGCAGCTGTGGGGCACAGATGCAGAGAAGATAGCAGTAGGAGTGCTACTTCTAGCACGTTCTGTGGCTTTCCAGTTGAAGGCAGAAAGATGTAAAACCTGGGCTTTAGCGTTTCCCGGTCTCCACTGACTGTGTGATGATGGCTCAGTCATTTGCCTTCTCAGCATCTCAGTCAAATGGGAAGGGAGGATGCTTCAGTACTTTGCAGCCAAGTCTTAAAAGATTTGCTGGATGGGCAGCAACAGTGTACTCATGTGTGGATTTTATGAGCTCTAGAGAACGGTCTCTTAAGAACTGCAACTCCCAAACCATTCTTGGGTTTAAACACCAGCTTCAACACTTACTAGAAGACATGTCAAGTCATTTCCCTGGCCTGTTTCCTCACCTACCACCCTACACTACTATGTGGCTCAGATGCTTAAGCATCAAAAAGATGTCTTTGTTGGAGGCAAACTCAGCCTGTAGTCCTTCACCTAGGCTCATTGCATTCTTCCTGTCCTTGTATTACATTAGCGGCTCAATGCTTTTATCTGGGAGGTAGAGAGTTCATCCATAGCAGTCCCCTAGGACCACTCCCCAGCCTGAGTACACATACCTTTACCCAGATCAGAACATGCAGAAACCTGTTCTCTATCATCTGGCAAGCTGCAGCACCAACCCACAGTAGCATGTACCTTGTGGTCAGCTCAGGGATCCAGGGCTCTGTCCATTTGAGCAAATGATCTTTTGTGTCAGACAGGCAATAGTCTGCCTCCTGCATCCCCACCCTCTTGTGACTCGCCAGGAGACCTGGCAGGTCGTGGCAACAGACAGGTTTCATTTGCATCCATCATCGGTATGTTCTCCCGGGACTTTAGGCCAGTGTATTGAAAGAGCACTGTGGGGTCCAGGCTCTCACAGAAATCATCAGGGGGCAGCTACTCCATCCCCTCATGGTACACACAGAAATCCCGGCTCTGAGAACCAAGCAAGTCAGGGCCTTGCACCTGGGCATTGCCCCGCAGTATTTGCCGAAAGCTTACCCTGCCCTAGAGATTTGGTTTTCCAGAGTCCTCACTAGGCCTCAGTGGTTCAAGCAATGAAGTCAGAAAAAGGGATTCCAGAGAAATCCCAGAGTTCTCTAGGGGAAAGATCTCCTATAATTTCTCCTTCTTGTGGGGTCCTCAGGTAACCTATGCTGAGGTCTAGAAACAAAAGCTGGCAACAGACAGGTTCTTAAATAAACAGCACCTGTTAAACAGCTAGGGCACCTGTACACATAGCTGTGAAAGGGGCGGAGCACTAGGCCTGCCCCCTCCAGTTCCCGCATGATTATGGATTGGAAACCAGGCAGCCATGCTGGAACTCTGGAGGAGGAGTCTTGTAAAAAAAAAAAAAGAAAACAAAAAAACAACCCAGGCCAGAAGTCCAGTTGGAAGGCCTGAAGGGCAGAATTAGCCCTGTCAGCTGTATCCCACTGATTGGACACCTCAGGGGCAGGGGACTACATTTCTTGTCAAAATAGAACCCCAAACCCTGTTCAGTGAGTGGTCCCATGAGCATGGGGCCTTGTCTTGAAGTCTGGAGGGGTCCCAGCAGGATCTAAGAGTTCAGGGCCCTAGGACAGTGCCCCTGGATTAGCCACCCTTTGCCCCCTGTTGACCCTCCTTTCCCAACTCTTTTCTACCCAAGCCCAGTGTGTTCTGCTTCCAGTTTAACCAAGGAGGGTCTTCTCTTGATCTAAGGTGTTTTACTCCATGCCTGGTGGTGCCAACCCACTCTGCTTTTGTCTTGCTGCATAACTTTGGTCACTTTGCTTGTCTTTTCAAGGTTACGGGTATCTTTATCTGGGTCTAAAAAAGGTTAGATGGGCTAGATCAGCTTATGAATTGTGACCAGGGAGGAGCCTTGGGGCCAACCTTAGGCATGTTTCAGGATTGGAGAATAAGAGAAGGCTGAGCTTGGAGGTTCCAGCCCCACCCTACCCCATCTCCTCCAGTCAGATCCATGCTGCTTTTTATCTGTTTTATATATTGGGGCTTGAAATAGGATACAGTTGGGACTGGGGTGGGGGCGGGGGTGGGAGGGGAAAAATTTTCAATCTGTATCAAGAAAAACTTTCAATCACAATCACCTTCTGTGATCATTACAGACATAATACAGTAGCCAGCACATTATAATGATGACAGGTCCCGCTTATTGAGTGCTGTTAGGTGCCACACATTGTTACAGGCTGTGCCTGAGTCATCTCATTTCATCCTTCCAAATCTTCTCAGAGATTATTATTATTATTATTATTAATTTTTACAGATAGGAAACTGAGGCTCAGAGAAATCAAGCAACTTATCCAAGATCACACAGTTAATAAGGGGTGTAGGTACAATTTGGATTTGAATACAGGTAGTTTGGCTCTAAGGCCTTTGTTCTTCATCAGTACAACCAGTGGTTCTCAATATATATTGAATTATTTTTATTAAGATAGTGGTTATTGTTTTCACTGGTAAATTATTTATCTCTTGTCAGTAAAGTGGGCTGAGTTCACCTCAGTGTGATGATACCTAAAATCCTATCTTGTCCTCAGAATGGGCATGTTGCCTCTGTGGCAGTCAGGTCTGTTTACACAGCACCCTTGTGTGCAAATATGCTAAGGAAAACCTGCAGACTACCCACTTCTCCAAACAGTGGACAGAGGGAAAATGCTGAGTTTGTGAAGAAAATATGTGCAGCCTTGCATGCTCAGAGCCTAGGAAAAAAAAAAAAACAAAACAGGCAGGAGCAAACCTGGTATGAACGTGTAGGTGGTCAGATGGTGTGTGTGTCACCGACATGCTAATGTGCCACGCTCAACCCTTCCTGCCCCCTCCACTGTAAACATCACCATGTAGTCTTTCTCCTTCTCCTTTTTCCCCTTCTCTGGCCCCCTCTGCCTTTCTCTTCTTCTCTCCACTCTCTCTTTGTTCAGCAAGATTCATAATAACTTGCTAAACCACAACCCTCTTATTTCTTATATTTCCACTTTGCAGGGGAATTTTGCAGCTGGTCCCCATTGTTTCTCCTGATTACCCTCCCCTTTCTGGTCACATTAATCTCTTTAGGGACCCCACCCACCTCCCCTAGACTGGTTCCCTTAACTGTACCCCCTCGACCCTTTACCCCTATTCTCGTCTATCCAAGCCACCAACTCCCTGGGCAGCAAATCCCTTCCCTTCTCTGGGTCTCAGTTTCTCTATCTGTTAAAGATTGAAGGGGAATAACTGGACTGAATGGTATATGAGGAGCTTTACAGTGCTGATTTCCAGTGGAAAACTGAATCTTCTTGGCCACTGCTTGAGCGCTTGCTTGCTCGCTTGCTTGCTCTCTCTTGCTCTCTCCGCCCCCCAAACAAACACACAAACACACACACACACCCCACATTTGTGGGTGTGCATTGTGTCAGGAAATCTGATGGCATTATTTGGGACCAGAATCTGATGAAATGAGAGCTGAGGGAGTTAGGGGGTAGGAACAGCAGCTGCAAAATATTTGAACTGAAGCATCATTTTGGAAATAACTTTAGAAAAGTTGTTCTTTTAGCTGGGTTTGGGTCCAAAGGAAGATCAGGAATTGTGTACCCAGGATGAGGACAGGGGCAGAGGCTTAACCCCTCCAGGCATATCACACCCCTGGCATTCACCACCTGCCTGTTTAAACAAGTCACAGAACTAGGGCCAATGGGACCCAGCCCCAGCTGGACCAAGGTTCCTCTTCTCAAGATGCTTACAACCAGGTTGCAGAGACAACATGGAGTTGAATAAAGCACTCTTGCAGTTTCCAAAGTGCTTTCATTTCTATTGTCTCATTGGTCTTTACACCCACCATATGAGACAGCAGGAGAGGAACTATTTTGTCATCTTATAGAACAGAAAACTGAGAGTCAGAGAGGAGACAGAATCAACCCAGATGATACAGTAAGCAAGTAGAGCGCAGAGACATAGATACAAGTGTCCAGTCTCCAAAGTCAGAGCTTTGTCTGAAGCATCACGAGCTTGTGTTTTCAATAGCTTGGACAGTAGAAGTTTTGGGGGAAAGTACCACATAAACCTCCTAACAGCAGCTAATTCTGGAAAGTGGGAATGAAGACTTATGGAACCCTGGCTCCCCATTTTATATCCAGACACACAGGTTGAAATTTTTTCCATGGATGGAGCTGGAAGGGATCATGCTCAGCGAAATAAGCCAGAAAGAAAAAGAAAAATACCAGATGGTCTCACTCATAGCAGGAATCTAGAAAACTTAAATAAGGGACCAGGAAAAAGAATAACTATAAGAAAGAAAATATCAAAATCAAGAAACAACTATGAACCAGAGACACTCTATGGGGGGTGGGGGGCGGGGAAAGGAGGGATTGGGGTCAAAATAAGGGGGTTGTAATTGTATGGGGAATATAAAAATAAAATCTAAATAAAAAAGAGACTTAAATAGAAATAAATTAAATAATATTACTAAAAATTTAGTAGATGAAAAAATTATAATATTTGAATCTGAAAACTTTGCATAAGTAGATTTAAAAGTAAGCTTTAGAGTCACAATTGTGTTAACTTTTTCCTTTCTATAAGGAATTCAAAGGGAATTTAGAAAGAATTTAGTAAAAGGGTAATACTCTGAATAACACAAATAAAAACACTAGTCTCTGAAATGATATCTGAAATTGTTTGAATTATATCTCTTTACATGAAAAGGAGTATTTGTTTTTACAATAAAATCTGCAATCGTCTTTGAAAAAAAGAAAAAGAAAATTTTTCCAGAGTATGTATTTTATTTCTAACCCACAGATAAGAAGAAATAGTTCCAATAGAAAGCAGAACACGGGCCTTGCTGTAAGACAGAAACACAGTCTGTTTGGGATTTCAGGGAGGAAAGGATGATGTTTTCACCAAGCTCCTGAGAATGACAAATACCAAAACACCTCCATGGAGGCAGGGAAGTCCAGCGTCCCAGAGACAGTGGCTGGCAGCTTTCCATCTCAGTGGCTGTTACAGACTTCTGAGACAACAAGCCTGCCTAGAAGGAGTTCTTCCTGAAAAAAATAGGTGTATACAGCAGGCAGGATTTCCTGTTTTCTTTCCTTTCCTCATTTTATATTGTGAGATACCTGGGCCATAGCCCAGGGCTTGGGAAAAACCTGCTTCATCCAATCACCCCTCGCCTGTACTATGATCACAGATCACTCGGGTGACATCCAGCAGGGCCAGTCCAGCCAAACACCGGCAGGAGATAGAGGAACAAGCAGACTTACAAACAGAAGGGGGCCCCAGCCAGGCCTCCCCACACGCTTTTCACAATTTTTCACCAGGGTGCGGGAGTCAGTATCAAATGATCCAATCGTCAGATTGATCACATTTTTGGAAAATCAAGGTCAGATCCCTTTATGGTTAAGGATCCTATAACCAGAGTGTGTACGATCTTGAAAGGCCTTAGGGTCCACCCTATCCACTCTCCTTATTTTAATGATAAGAAGTGGGGGTCCTGAGCCTCCCCTGGTGGTGCAGTGGTTGAGCGCTGGGCTGCGCAGCTGCCCGCAGCCTCTGCAGCGCCGGTTCGATCCCCGGCCACCAGCGAGGGTCCCACATGGCGCGCAGACCTCTCCTGCCACACCCGCTGTTCCCCTCAGCAGTGTATTTCGTCAGTCTGCCTGTTCTGTTCCCCGCTCTGGCTCTGGTGAATTCTCTTACCTTCCCGCACTTCTGACTATACCCAGTGCTCCTATAAAAATAAATAAATAAACAATAAAAAAAAAAAAAAAACAAAGTGGGGGCCCAGAAGGAGAAAGCACTTGTCCAAGGTCACAGTTTGTTAGCAACCAAAACTTTCCCCCTGATTGTATCTTAATCCCCTCTGACAAATGATACTTACTGTTAGCCAGGCCTCAGGAGAGCTCATGAACAGACATGAGAAGGCAAACACATCTGGTTGTGGGTGACCTGAGGTGTCAGAGGGATATCTGATCCTTCCATCATTGTACCAGAAGTTGCCCTCTGGCCTACACACTGGCTCCCTGGTGTGGGGATGGGGCTCTGCAGCCATGACTAAACATTGGCCCTCCCCATCCTAGAGGCCCAGGGGCTCATTGCTGACCTCATATCCTGCTTCCTTTGTCTCAAATCAGACTTCTGGATTGGAGACATTTTTCCCTTCCCCACCCTATTGCTGGGGTTCGTCACAGTGGTGGTACTGGGGTAATTATTTAATCACTGTAATGTGTGAATTTTCAGGAGTTTTATGTAGCATCTCACTCCCACAGTCACACTTAGTCCCCACAACAATGTAGGAGCTGTGCATTTGGATCCTCATTTTAAAACTAGAAAACCGAGGCTTAGAGAAATAATTGCACAACTAATAAGTGACAGGAATCAGGATTCAGATCCAGACCTAGATGAATTTTCCAGAAACTGAGTTCTTTACATCAGCTTAAGTCTACCTTTTTTGCGTGTTTCTTGGCATGGATGGATGAGCAGATGTGTGGATGGAAGGATGGAGCAAATAGTTCCTGAATATTCTTTCTCTATGATTGCCTGTGTGTCAGGTAGGGGCATACACAAAGACATGAGAACAGTTTCTACCATGAGAGAGTTGACTATCTCAGTGAATGGTTCTCAAATTTTTGCATTGCATTTGGTGGCTAAACATGGCTAAACATTCCACACACAACTGGAGCTGGAGCATCCCACACAGCCAACCAAAAGTAAGAAAATTTATTGGAAGCCTTCATATCTGGCTTACAAATTGGTGTGAATTTTTCATGCTATCCCATAGCCCATATCTATGTCTGCTTTTCTATATAAGCGACTTTTTGCCCCCTGATCTTTTATGGAAAACATATGACTACAAGCAGATTCTTGGAAGCATCTTGCAGAAAGAGGTTTTGCTTACCTCTGGGCCCAGGGGATACATGCTTCTCAAAAGGAAAAGCAAAAGACAGTGGTAGCTTTTCATGTGGTCAATGTGGTGTTTCTCTGAAAAACAAAGGTTTGTGTGGACAAAGTATGTGTGTCTGTGCTGGCAGCGCACGTGTAACACCCTGATGATCCATGTCTCTACCCTGCCAACTAGCTGTGATCTAGGCAGGTTCCACAGCCCAGAAGCCAGAACTGGAAAGAATTCACATGGAAAGTTTTTTTCCTAAAATACCGTTTGCATTGGCCCTTTCAGTAACAAAATGGCAGCCACCTCCCAGCAACAAATAGCTGAGAGGGGAGAAAGCCAGATGAACTTACAGCCATACATGCGGGGCAACGAAGTTGTTACTCTGCAGATATCCGGGGCAGGCAAAGCACTGGCCTACTTTTGCTGGCTTGCTTGAGACAAGAAGCATGGACTTCATAAGACTGAACATAGTGTGCGGTTTGTGGATAGTTAATTTGTATCTGATTTTTCTTGGTTTTAAAGGGAGGTTCTAAGTGCCAGCCTACTTAGATGATCCTGGGGAAAACAAGAAAAGGGGATGGGATCTTTGTGCCACATGTTGAAGGGAGCAGAGCATCTCTGGGGGTAGATGCTGAGATAACAGCAGTGAGATCAACTTATGACAGCTCCAAGTGTCAGGAGCAGGGAGCGCTGAAGATTCTGAAACAACTGTTGCTCCCTGGCTTAAGAGTCTCCTTTGGAGAAAGACAAATACCAGATGATTTTACCCATATGTAGAATATAAGGAAACGAAACAAAGGGCCAGACCAAACTAAACCAAAACAAACCTTAGAAATCTGACTGCACAATGGAGGCTACCAGAGGGGGAGGGAAGGCGATGAGGAGCAAAGTAGGCATGGGCCCAGCAGACAATGCAGGAGGACTATGGGAACCTTGGTGGTGGATGTGGTATGGTGACAAACACTCAAAAAAGTGGGAACCTACACCCCCTAATCATGTACAGTGTTATAAACTAACATTACCTCACAAAGAAATAATACAATGTTGCTGTTGTGTTTTGTTTTCTTTTTAAAGAAGTCTACTTTTGGCCTTCTTCTCTTTCCAAACCTTGAAGGACTTTGTGTTTTGTTTTTAATAAAGGAGGCCATTCCATTCCCCTGTGGAATGTATTCTCTGAAATATCCTGCTTCAAGGGCACATGGACACAGAGTTGGAAGCCTCTGTTCTTAGGAGCCCTACTTCCTATGTTTTCATTTTTCTTCTCAAAAAGCAAACCAAAGCAACTCTTCCTGTTTCTGGGCTTGGGATATGGAAGGTCACACAGCAGGGATCCTCTAGCAATCAGATCAGGAGGGGCCTCTGAGAGCAGCCCTTTGGCTGCCCTGCCATGGGAGGAGGGCTGTGTGAATGGAATTTAGTTCTATGGACAGAGGAGGAGGACAAGCAGATGGGGCCCCAGTCTGTGATGGGGGAACAGCGCTGCTTCTGAAGCCAAAGTGCTTGCCTTTGCCTCTGCTCTTATCCAGGCTGACCACAGCCTGGGCTCAATGGGGCTTTCACTAATTGAGCTGCTGATTTTCAGCCATTGGTTACTGTAAATTGGGAGTCAGTTTAGGGAAGAGTCATTAGAACTGACAGAGGTGGTTGTAGGAACTGGAGCTTTTCACTCTCGGGAAGGACAGGTAATGGGGAGGATTTTAGTGGTGAGTGGAGAATTGGGCTGTAGTCTCAATTTTACCGCTGACTTTCTGCTGTTGTGTAAACCACCTACCTTCTCTAGACTTCAGGTTCCCCAACTGCAATAAGAGCACTGGACTGTATGGGCTGCAAAGATCTCTTTTACCTCTCTTCTCTCATATTTTGTTGACAATGCCAGAAAATTAGTCATAGGGACTTCAAGGGGTGAAAGCAGTATCATGGGGTGGAAGTTGTAGGTGATTTTGGCTTAATATAAAGAAATTTCCACTGAGTACAGAATGAAAAGGAAAGCATGGAAATACCTGCAGAGTTTGATCTCAGTCCAAGCAGGCACATAGCAGGAATGATATAAAAGGTAGCTTGTTAGCAAGTGAGCATTGGACTAGAGCAATGGTCTCCAAAGTTTCCTGTTTTGTGGCCAAATCCAGCCGCTAAGTTAAATCTTCATGGAGCCTCCAACAGGCAAAATAAATTTTGTTAAATAAAATACCCCTCAACTCTGTTCTACCCCTATATCCTTCATCCTTCAAGGATTCTCTGGGGACTCTGAGTTCCTCAGTATTTGGTTTGAAAACCAGTGGTTAAAATGGTCTTTAAGTATCCATCTCACCCTGAGATATAGGATAACTTCCAAGTTTCAAGGGTTTGGTGAGAAAGTCTTTTACATGGATCTGCACCATTGACTGGAACTACTGGACCTTTAAGGCCCTGTCTCAAGATGATTTGTCATCTGGAGCCAGTGGGGACTCTGTGTTGATCTGTAATAGCTAGTTTAAAGCTGAAATGATAAGGAAGAAAGTCTGCTGAAGAGGAATAAGTTACCAGTCTGATTACTAGGAGCTCTTTTGCCATGCCATCCAAAATAAAAGATAGTTTTTTGGCAGATTCATTGTTCATGTTTACCCTTTTGTTAAGTTAGGGGGATTCAAGGGGTTGGCAGATGTAGCCCTTGCTCACCAAGATCCCATGGTCTATGAGAGTTACAGGAAAGAAAAGGTAAATGCAAAACACTGTGATGTGTTATGATAGAGGCCTGGACAAAATGAGGAGGGAATCTACAAGGTGGCTTGACAGGACAGGTAGGGGGGCTGATAAAGACACACCGAATGGCGAGGCCAATATAAGAGTTTATGGAATGTTTTGGAAATAGTACATTTTCCCAAGACTCTAAAATGTAAGGGTGTGGTGGTGGATGAAGCAAGAAAGATAGGTTGTTTTAAGTGATGAGGGACATTGAATGTCATTGCAAAGAAGCTGGATGTTGACCAAGGGTAGGAAACAATCAAAACTTTTTCAGCATGACCAAGGAGAGATCTCAGGGGGCAGCATGGGAAGTGGACTAGAAGGGAAAGCATGGCAGCAGGGTCAACAGTAAGGAAGGCAGAGCAACCCTTCATGCAGAGTGGCCCAAGATGAGGACAGTCATAACATGGCTGGGCAGATTTAGGAAACATTACAAAGAAGCTTCATGCATGACTCAATGACAGCAAATGAGAGAGATGGGATAATTGCTATAATTCTTGTCTGAGTGACTGGGTGGGTGACAATGCATTAACCAAGAGAAAAGAGTCCTGGAGAAAGAAAAGGTTTCCAGGGGAATGATTTAAAAAATATGATCTTTAGTGTTGAATTTGAAGGAACCATGGGACCTTCTGCTGGAAGGCTCCAATAGTACTTTCCAGGTCTTTTCCAGACCTGTTGTTCCACCACACTTTTCTCATTCCCTCTCCAGTCCCTGGGTAGTTATTCTATGCTATCCAGCACTTTTGCTGATCTTCTAGATTCCAGGCTGGAAAGTGGCCAGCTAGGTTTGCCTCAAATCATTTGCCTGACATGCATCTGCAAGCATAGGTCTGACTTTCTGCTTTGCATTCCTGAAAACAGACACCAGGAAACCTGGGCTTCCCAATCCCTTTCGACCCCAAAGGAAACTGTTATATCCCTCGACAGGTCTGTAAATCCTTTCCCCAACCCAAAGAACATCTTGAAATTGCCCTTTCCATTGACCCTATCCCTGCCTTCTCCCTCCTTTCAGTTTGACTCTGGTAAGTGTGGGCTGGGGAGAGGGTCAGAGGGAATTTGTAGCTCAACTTTTCATTTTTCAGAAAGGAAACTGAGACCTAGGGAGGAGAGGCAACTAACTCAAGGTCACAGGAGGAGTTAATGTCAGACCTGGGACTCGATCTTAGATTTCTCAACCTACAGTCCAGTGTCTTTGCCTTAGCAAATTCACTGTCAATAATGGTTGAAAGATTTTCCATCTCAAGTGATAATCAGTTCCAGATATTTCTTAACTAAGTAAATCTTTACACAATTTTAAGTTTCTGGGTAAAAAAAAATATCTGTCAAATGCTAGATAAGCTAGGCACTGAAAATGTTCTTCATAAAATATCAATAGTAAATGTTAAATGACCAGATCAGTCAAGAATTCGTTACAAGAATGATTTGGTCATTTTCAAAAGAAAGGAAGTGAATCAAATTATTATTATGATGATGATGGTTTTTGTGGGCTCAGTCTACAACTCTCCTGAGCCTTGGAAGTGATTCTCAGTAGCAACTTAGATAAGTGCACTTAAATAAATATATTTGTTTCTGTTTTCCACTTCTTAACCTGGGTGCCCTGATCCCACAGAGCTGGAAGGAGGGTTCTGGGGTAGCTGATGAATGGAGTATGGTACCAAGGCCAAGCCTACAGCCTACAGCCAGGGTGGAGCCAGTTGGTTTGGGGAACTGAAGCTTTTGTTTATTACAGGCCAACTATTACCCCTCAGTTCACCTTAGCCACTTTAACAGGAACCTGGAGAGAAGCCCTGCATGAGTCCTGCCAAAAAAGGGGGCTTTTTGCACTAGACGCAAGGAGGCTCATAAAGGATTTGGTGCAAGGACAATGTGAGGGAAGATCATCAGCTTCCTCACCTCTGGGAGTTGCTAGGAAGGGGAGTTAATAGTTTAAGCAGAAGTATGGGGTCTGCAAGCAAAGGTGTTATTGAATTTCAGAACATCAAGATACCTCAGAGGTCAGTTAGAATAAAGTATCCTTTTAAAGTTGGGACACTAAGATCCAGGAAGGAAGGGCACAGGCCCAAGGTCACACAGCTGGCAAAGGGCAGAGTCAAAACAGGAACCTAGAGCTTCTGACTCCCCCAGACAAATGTTCTCTCTTCAGTACCAATGAAGCTGCCAGAATTGTTTGGAGGGAAGGGAATCTTTTTTAGACCCCAGAATCCATTTATATCTAAGGAGCAATTCATGCTCAAACACATGATATGAGCACCTGAAAGGAATGTGAAGTGACACAGCGAACCCAAAACCCCTGATGAGTCTTGAAGTGAGCCCTGAAAGCTTCACCCTCCTCTAGGGAGGAGTTTTGTCATCACCGGTTCTGTTTCCAGTGCTTCCTGTATATTCAGGATGATGTGAAGTGAGGCACTGACATCTTGAATCATGATACATATAAAATTCAGCATCAAATCGGAAAATGATAACTTATTCCTCAAAACCTAATTTCATAAATATTATGGCATATTTGTTTAAAATTGAGTTGATTTAAAGGAAAATAACAAGTATATAATGTTAAAGGATAAAGTGGTGGCAAAATTGTGAAGCTGGTTCATAATCTGTGACATTCGGGAAACATAATACTGGTGGAATCTTGGACCACGATAGCAGGACAGTCACAGGTCATTCAGGCACTTTCCTGTGTCTGGGCAGCACTACATATGTAGAAGCCAGTTGAACATTCCTAATGTTTTCCTGTGAAGATGGTGCCAAACACTTGCTGTGTAAGTGAGACCACTAGAACCAAATCAGTAACATGTCAGAGAAACCCTTGGTTAGCTAATCATAACAGGAAAACTACATATGCAAATCATATGGTGGCTTGGATTTTTCTTCTCCAGAAGGTCTTTGGTTGGGACTGTCCTCCAGCACATGTGTTCTACTCTACTAGAACTTGGAAGAATGGCATATGAGAATACAACAGGCATTGTGAGAATGGAAGGAATATCAAGGGTTAGAGAGTGGGAGACAACATCATTCAACCATGAGCAGCACAGTCAGGACTGGATCCCAGGACTCTTGACTTCCAAACTAATGCTAAACTAATGCTAACTCCCAAACTAACCACCCCACAATTTCAGTACCTTTTCTGCACAATCCTCTCAAACCTACCTCCATCCCAAATCAGGTAGCTCAAGCCTCCGCTGAAGTCCTGTCTAGAGCAGCTCATGTTTTTAGCACTTCTAAACTCATCTAAGGCCCAAGAAACTGGTAACCTTGGTTACCTCTAAGAACATTTCTGGGTTGTTGAGAGGCAGGGGTGGGAAAAGACCTTTTATTTTCACATGCCTCTTGAAATTTGAAACATTGGGCATTCCTGGTGTTCTGTGAAGGTATCAGGAGTTCCAAAACTAAATAAATAGTGAGACAAAGAGTTCTGCCCCTTCCCTGAGCTAATCTCAGAAATAATCACATTTTTTCAGCACTTTGACATTTTTAACACACTATACCTTTTATGATCTGTATGAGAGCCCTGTGCAATAGCTCCATTTAATAGATGTGGACACTGATGCAGAGACAGGAAGTTCCTTGTTGAGTCTCACGTGGTGAACCAGCAATGAAACTTGGGCTAAAATCCAGGTGTCCTGATTCTCCATGTCTTGCCACTTCCATTGCTGCAGCCACATAATGTACTTTTTGCCAGATTATCCTTGGATCAGTCTGAGACTATGTGTTCACATTTGCTCTTAAATAGACATTTGTCAAATTTTAACCTACAGAAGTAGCACAAAAACCAATCCCAGGACCTCCCTGGTGGCTCAAGGGGTTGAGACGCAGCCTGTGGGGCTGTCCACAGCCACTGCAGCATGAGTTCGATCCCCGGGCAGGGAGCTACCCACATGGAACAGCAGACCTCTCCTGTCTTGCCCGCTGCTCCCCTCAGCAGAATATTTCAGTCGATCTGCCTGTTCTGTTTCCCACCCTGTCTCTGGCGAATCTTCTCACCCCCCACACCTCTGGCCTACACCCTGTTCTTGTATGCATAAATAAATAAATCTTTTTAAAAATACTATCCTTAGGGGGAAAAGAAGCCAATCCCAGTTCAGCTCCCTAGGTGGCAACCTTTTCTGCCTGGCCCCGCTCTTTAAAAGACACTGTTTCCTCTGGAAGTCACAGACCGCTCAGTCACCTGGTGTCCATCCTCCCAGGGTTCAGAGCTGGTCACTCAGTCTGGCACAGACATTCTAATATGGCAACTTGGCAGCTGGGAATACATTTGTCTGCGGGAAGCGGGGAAAAGGGGAGGTCACTATTTCAGGGCCCAAGGGGTTTCTTTTTAGTCTTTACAGCTGGTATCTCTGAAATGGAGAAGTATGTCCTTCCCCCAGTATGGGCAGTCCACAGATCCTGTGTCCCCAGAAGTTTCTGTTGCAAAGCAGGAACTGTGCTCAGCAAGAAGTCCTGGAATGGTGACTGGGTGGGGGAGGTGGGTCTGGAGAAGCAGATGTATGCTGTCTGCTGATCAAAGCAGTGTTCCTGCTTCAAATAGGTCCCCTCATATCTGCTGTCATAGCAATGCAAATAAACAACTTGCTCTGTTGGCCCTTCTTTTTTAATAGACACCACCCAAGAACTCAAGGTCCTAAGGGGTGGAAAAGTCCGGGGCGGTCACCACAACCCCTCTCTAACCTTGGTAAGACTGCTCAAACCAGGTCCAACTACTGGGAGAGACCCTTTGAAGCAAGGGTTCAGGTGTTCTCTTCCAGTGTCTCCCCAGGAGGCCTCACACAGACCCTTAGCATGCCACTTGTTAATTGGTGTCTTTCAGTTTCCAATACCCCTTAGTACTAAATAGAAGGCATGCACATTCAAGCATTGGCTCATACTGATGAAAAACTGGAGCCCAGGGGAATGGTTGAGGGCAGGTTGGAGCTAGGAGGATGGGTTAGATTATCTCAGCAAAACCAACTCCAGTATTTATTTCAGGTACTGGCAGTAGATTTATTATGGGCCGGTATCTCACTATCTCTGCTGCCCCAGTCATCAATGGAAGGGAGTTGCTCCCAGAATGTCACCCAGTTGTCCACATTCTAGGAGGACATTGGAGATGAAAGGCAGGCAGGCAGTCAGGCTTAAAAAAAAAAAAAAAACTTGTAAGAGAGAAAAAGGCAGGAATGTCTTTCCTCAAGGTTATGTCCTATGTAACCCTCTGGGAAGCCTTCCAGATAAAACATGGGTCAGAAATATCAAGACAATGAACCCCAAAGGCCAAGTTTCTTCTCTTTATCTTCCATTTACCTGTTTGTTCCTCCAAAATACCTCCCAATGCTAATATACTTGCCAGTGCAATGAAAACATCCAAGAATAAGGGAAGCATATGGGTGGCTAACCCTTGCCGATACCTCTGAGGGGAAACCCTCCCTTGGCTCCTCAAGCAGAGAAACCCCTCCATCTGAGCTAGAAAGAAACTCCACTCGTTCACTCACTTCCAAAAGGCGAAGTCCAAGGAGCAGAGAAAATGCCCGCTGGAGGAAGACAAAACAGAAGCCCCCAGCGTTTGCATCTAGGCACTAACCAGGGACCTGACCAGACAGTCCAAGAGGACTGACGACTGAGAAACTCAGTTCCACTGCATGCCACTGGTTAGCCTCACCTCACACACTCACCGGCTTTCTTCGTCCCCTGCAATGATGAGAAGCACTGCAAAAGAAACAGAAGAAATCAAGGCATTGCAGAGTCCCAGGTCATGTCAGAATTGGAAAGGACCTTTGAAGTCAGCAAATTCAATCTACCCATTTCACAGAAAGACACACTGAAGCCCATAGAAAAAGAAAAATTGACTCTTGAACAATGTAATGGTTGGGAGTGCTGACCCCCTGTGCAGTCAAAAATCCACATATAATTTTTGACTCCCACAAAACTACTACTAGCAGCCTGCTATTGAAGTCTTACCAATAATATATTCATTTGATTAACACATATTTCATGTTATATATGTAATATACCCTATTCTTATAATTAAGTAAGCTAGAGAGGGAAAAAGTTATTAAGGAAGATACATTCATGGTTCTGAACTGCATTTATTGAAAAAAAGTCCACATATGAGGGGACTGGTGCAGTTTATTTTTTTAAGGATTTATTTATTTATGCATACAAGAGCTGGGGTGCAGGCCACAGATGCAGGGGATGAGAGGATTCACCAGAGACAGAGTGGGGAACAGAACAGGCAGACTAACTGAAATACACTGCTGAGGGGAGCAGCGGATGAGACAGGAGAGCTCTGCTGCGTCATGTGTGTTAGTTCCCTGGCTGGGGATTGAACTTGTGCTACAATGACTGCAGATAGCTTCCTAGTGCTAAGGCTTAACTCCTTGTGCCGCCAGGGAGGCCCGACTGATGCAGTTTAAACCCTAGTTGTTCAATGGTCTATGATGAAGGAGAGAGCAAGTTGGAGCTTAGACGCCCAGGCTCCTGAGCATTCACTCCATCCTACCGTATCCACCCCACTGGCTGATTCCTCCAAATCATTCCACTCTCACAAAATGGAGCGTGTACGCAAAGCCGGGGACTGGACATAGTCTATATGGTTCACGGTCCGATTCCAAGGCCTAACCCTAAAGATTATCAGATAATTAGTCAACATTTGTGTGGCAGGTGCCATCCTTGGTAGACATAGCATCAGACAGATTAGCAGAAAATTGTGTTGGTGAAAAGAGCATGATTTAGTGTCAGAAAGTTCAAGTTCAGGGCTATCTTCCTCTACTTAGTGATATGTGACATTAGGTACCATCCATAAGCTCTCGAGCCTCAGTTTCTGCATCCATAAGAGTAGGATAGAAGTAATCCTGACCTTGAAGGCTTTGTGAGAAATAAATATACAAGAAAACATTTTTAAATATTGTCAATTTTATAATGATAAAGCTCATTATAACTCATTCATTCAACAAATTAATTCATAGAGCACCAATGCCCTGTAGTGCACACTGCAAGATGTATGGATAGAGAAGTGACCTTATCTAGACAAATAAGGGCCCAGTCTTCATGGAGCAAGGAAAAACAATAAATAAGTAAACAAATATGGACATTTCTGACATCATAAAGAACCAAAAAAGAACACTTTTAAGGCCAGAATTGGTTAGAGAGTGATAGGGAGACAGGGGGTAGATGGGGGAGGTTTTGGAAGAGATTACTTTGGAAAAGGTGGTAAGGGAGGGTCTCTCTAAGGAATGGAACTTTGAGCAGAGACCTGAATGACAAGCAGGAGCCAGCAATATGAAGATGTGGGTGTAGGAGATTTCAGGCAGAGGCTGAAGTGAGGCAAGGGCCAAATGGAGCAGGGCTCTGAAGGCCAGGTTGAGGATTCAATTTAGAGTAGGTAGCCATTGGAAGATAGAGAGCAGGAGAATATCCAGATCAGATTTCCACCTTGAAGAGATCACTCTGGCTTATAGGAGTGGGGAATGGCTTGGGGAGCTAGAGCAGAAGCAGGGAGATTCCTGAGGAGACAGTAGTTCAGGTAAGCAATGTTAGTGGCTAAGATGAAAATATTAGTGGTTGAGTAGTGGTAGATAAGTCAATTCAGTAATTGAGAATGAACAGAAAAAGGAAAGCAACAAATAAGGATTCCTTTTAGATGTCGAAGGGTCTCCTTGCCTATTCTTCTGCCTTTTTGCAGCCAGCCTCTAAATCAAGCAAAAGCTTATCGGGAAAGCAGTTGCTATTGTGCTGGGAATCATTTTTATCCTCTGCACAGTGGTTGCACTTGGAGATTAGATGGAGACACTTGACCACAGAGAATTCTGGTCCTACGAGATTTGTCTCAGTCCTAGATCACTCTCAAATGATTGACAGTTAGATATATCCTTGGAGACCACAAGACAACCTGGTGAATCTTCAACCCACAGTTGACTACAGGTGAAAGGAAGCTTCAGAAGTCCTCCACCTCTGAGTAGCCACTGGCAAGGTCCTTGAAGAACAGTAGTGTGAGGGTGATGGCAAATTCTGGAATGAAATATGAAAGTCCCCTATAAAGTTAAAGTGGACCTATGATTAAGCAAGTCAATGTCATTATCAGTGGTAGACAAACAGGAATAAAGAATGAGAGAGTGGGAGGGAAAGAAGCAGGCCCCTGCAAGGACCTAAATTGACAGTTTGGGAAATTAGATGAACTGCTGATGGGACTGCTTATCACTCTGTAGTCATGTTCTGGTCATATTAAATTCCCTCCTCTTCCACCCGACCCCCCAACCCAGCATAGGAATAACAGAATTAAAGACAATTCAAGAACAATGAAAGATAATTTACATTTATTCAAGGATTTACAGGTTCAAACAAATGACCTTGTTGGACTGTCATAGACATTCAACACGGTAGCCTTATTATCTTCATGTGACATGAACAAAATGAGGTCAGAGAAGTGAAATTACTTACTCAAGGTCATATAAGCAGTGCACTTCAGAACTAAGTTTGCACTTTAGGCTTATGGGGCTGCTAATTTCATTGAGTCCTACCTTTTCTCTCTGGAATTCAAGATAACCTGGACTGGGTCAGGACCACAAGTCCATCTCTGCTTTGACCCCTGATCCAGGCACTAGTTTGGTAGTTGAGACACTTACAGGGGAAGATGAGACATGAACTTCTACATCAGAGAGTTCTGCTACAGGGTGATGGTTCCTTTGGCTTCCTGGTTGTAGACATGTTCCTCTCACATGGGGGTTCTGAACCCAGCTGCCAGGAGTCTAACAGTTACAGAGGTACCCAGGCTACAAGGAGACCAGGAGTAGTGATGACATTCTTCCCATCCAGTGGGTCATTCCCATCCAGAGGAGGCTCTCACCATGAACCTCTTAAGAAATAGGCCCCATGTTAGATATTCAGGGATTTGGATAAATGAGACTTGTTCTCTACCTTTGATGAATTCACAATCAATTGTGTGTGTTATGGGGTGAGGGGCTAAGAAAGGAAGAACATGCCACGTGAACAAATCATCACAATTTCAAGTAAGTGCTGTGGAAAGTATAAAGCCTTGTGGAACTGCAGAGAGGGAGTAATTAGTTGCTGGGAGTACCGATGCATTGTCATGAGGGCCTTTTAGAAGGAAGCAGCATTGGGAGCAGGTCATGAAGGGTGCATAGTTGTTCATCAGGCAGGCAAGGGGCCAACGAGTAAGACAGGCAGATGGAAGAGCACAGAGCAGGGCAAAGAAGTATGGAAGCATGTGATTGCAGGGACTGTGTGTGGTCTAGCTGAAGGGCAGAATGCCAGGCAGAGAGTGAGGAATAAGTGTGAACAGTGGAAGGGGCCAGACCAGACCGTAAGGCTCCTGTAGGTCATATGAAGGAACTTCAACTTTATCCTAAGCCCAGTGGGGCCAGGAACATTGAAGGGGCCTAAGCCTGAGAGCAACATAGTCAGATTCCTGTTTCAGAATATTACTGTTGAGTGAAGAATTGATTGGGCATGGAGGTGGGGGAAGCTAAGCAAAACTAGTGATGGTTCAGTGGTCCATGGGGTAGAAAAGAGGGGGCCAATGTGTGGACTATTTACATGATAGAGCCAAAGTGAATGACAGGATGTGGAGGATGAGAGAGGAGTTGAGGATGGCTCCTAGGTTTCTGACCTGGGCAACTGGGTGGATGACCACTAACTGAAGTCAGGAACAGAGGGAAAAGGTGGGAGGGAATCTTCTGTTTGTAATTACTATCCTTTCGGACGTGTTGGATTTGAGGGGTCTGTGAAACATCTGCTCAGGGCTGTCCAGTGGGTGCTGTGGCCCAACCGCAGATATTGAGTTGCCCAGGAGAAGATATAGTACCTGCCCTTGAAGAGCTTACGGCCCAGAGGGAGAGAGGGTGATCAGATAGCAAAAGACATCAGGAGGTTTTTACAGAAAAGGGGAGATGTGTTGAAAAAATGAAAAAGAGGGAGCATCATCAAAGGGGAGACGGAAACACAAAGCTGGTGGCTCGATGAGGAGGTCAGAGAAGGGTGCTTTGGAAACAAGCTGCAAGGGCTATTGGCAGGCTTTGCCCAGGCTCAAGGAGTCCATGCCCATAACTGGCTGGGCAAGAGCTCATTCTCTCCAGCACCCTCTCTTGGCCTGCAGGCTCCCTGACAACCCTTGTCCTGCTATCTTGATGGCAGGCCTGGAGAGACTCCTCATCCTTTGCCTGCCTCATTTCTCTGCTCTTCCCCCACCCTGCCATCCCACCCCCAGGTCCCTGGCAAGCCCTGTACCACAGGCCCAAGCCTGGGGCCAGTCATGAGAATACGTTCTTGACATTCCAGCCTCCCCCGGCCCTCTCAGCTGAGCCACACAGAGCCTTATTCACAGTCTGACTCTGCCAACCTCCAGAGTTGGCTTTCACCACCCCCAGGCTCAGCTTGTGTTTTGTCAACATAGACTATGGCCACTGGGGGTAGTGGATTCCCCTGACCCTTCAGGAGCTGACTCCTCTGCTTCCTGGGGTCTCTCCACTGGGAGAAGGTACATTGGGTTTGGCCACTTATACATGCAGGAGTGTACATGTGTGTTTTACACACTCAGCCAACTTCCATGATGCTAGAACTAGAATAGGGGTTGTATTTGGCTGAGTCCTTAGAGGAACTCTTAGTCTGGCCTGAAGACAGTGGGTATATATATATATATATATATATATATATATATATATATATATAGGATGGTGTGCTGGCTGGGGCTGGATTAGGTGGAAATTAGATCATTAGTGTCTTATGAACCCCATCCAAGTGGCATGGGAACATGTGTTCATGTTCAGTGTGTGAGGTCTATTGAGCATGGGGTGCTTCAGCCCTGAGGGATGCCAATCTTTTCCCTGGAAAGGACAGAGGAGATCTACTAGAGAGTAGGACTGACCAGCACTGGCATGCTGGGCCTGACCTTGTGCCTTTGACCAATTCTTTGCTGGTTAGACTTGTCTTAACAATAGGTCCTAAACATTCTTACCTCCCATCACAGGAAAGAGGGTGAGGGACAATCCCAGATGGAATAGGGTGATAGAAGAAATGACTTCTACAATAGAAGGCCTCTGTAGAACTGAGAGTCTGAGAGTCTGTCTCCCCTTTGTCACCTCTCAGAGGATACAAGCTTCCCCATATTATATTGTAGTGTGGGACCTCCATTCCTACCTACCAGGATTACCGTGGTTTAATATCCACTTACCCACCTGGCTCCACAAGGTGACCAGAACTGTGGCCTCTGGAATGCTGGTCCACAGACCATTATATAACTACCCCCTGGTAGAAATCCCTACAGCATTGGGCTCTCTGCCCTAATTCCTGGCAGGGCCTTTTATCCTTCCCCACTTCCTACTTTTCACTGGGCCTGCAAGACCACTCCAGGCCTAGCTTCCTGTATTTGGGCCCCTTTTCCTCCAGGCTACTCCAGCCTTGGGCCTACTCTTCCACCTCCACAGCAGGCCTAGAGCTGAGCTAGGGAGGAGAGTAAGCCAACAGCTGCAACCCCCAGAGGTTCTCTGGATAATCTCAGGAATGTCATATCCTAAAGATGTGACTTTCCCACCAGCCAACAGGGACCCTCCTTCCTGCTCCAAACTTGGGAGCTTGGGAGACTTTCTGGGAGTGGGGCCTGAGACAGGGTGAGTGTAAGAAGTGACTGGAAGGGAGACACATGGTGGTTCCAGGGTGGAATGAAGCTGCTTTTCCACACCTCTGAACTAATTTGACCAGGTATTGGAGTAGGGGTGGGGATAAGAGGAATTGGGGAACCACCTAAACAACCCACTTCCTGTGCTTTGTGGTAGTAGCACCTGTCTTTCCTATAGTCTTTTTACTCTCACAGGACGTCCATAATTCTAAGCTCTCCTCAATCAGGTCAAGTGTCTGATTTTACAGATGAGGAAACTGAGGACACAAGCCATGACTCCAGAGTCACCAAGAACACCCAATCAATTATCCTCAAATTTAACTCTTCTTTACCGACTGCATACTATGTGGCACGTCTTTTCACATCTGGCTTTGTTGCAATCAATTATGAAATAGGAAGTAAGCTCCCCATGAGGCTCAAAACGGGTAATAAGAAGCAGAACCCGGGCTAGCGATTGATATCCTATTTCCAGCAGCTACTATGACCATTACATCATATTCTTCTCTCAAACTCCCATAATGATCCATCCAGGGCAGAGGAATGGCCCTCAACTCCCATTCCCCAAATACAGGACTTCCTTTCCTCTGCCCCTTGGCAATATTGGCACCTGCACTGTCCATCCAACTGTACTCCAAGGACCCTGGCAGCAGCAGCTCAGGGGTGGACTAGAGGGGTGAGTCAAGGAGCTTCACCCTGACCCCACTGTGAAACCTCAGGGCCCACATCCGGCCACAGACCACCTGAGCTGTTGCTGCCTGCTATTGTTACTAGTGACGTGGAAATACAGACCAGACCCTGGTTCCCACAGTTTCTCAGTGCTCCAGCTGTTCTCAGGCCCTAGGGGGCCAGCTGCTTGGAGGACCAGCCTCCAGTGCAGGCACAGTTCCCTGAGTCTGGGGCCCCCTCCTCCTCCCAAGGGACCTTGAATGGAAATCACTGACATTTTGAGAGCATTTTTTTTTCATTTGGTTTGAAATTTCCGATAAGTATATATAAAATGTAATGAGACTGTCACATGAATCTCAAAGATAAACCAACCCAGCAGCTCCATTTATAGGTGGATATTACATAAACCTGAAAGATGGAACATGGACTTTAGAATGAAATTAGCTTGGTTTGAAATTCCAAGTTTACCATTTAGTGACTGCGTGACTTTGGACAAGTTTCTAAACCCGCCTGTGTTTCACTAAAATGAGGATGATGAAAATGGTAGCATTCACATCACAGTGTTGCTGTGATGGTGAAATGAGTTAACACATGTGAAGAGCTGACTTTCTCTAATGTTTTGGGAGGAAAACATCTGGCATTGCTTATCTGCAGCCTTTTCCAGTTACTCCTGCCCCCACCAGCCATGCTGTCAGGTATGACCTCCACTTCCCGCCCCCCTCTTTATGTCCCCACTCATATTCCTTTTGGCACCAAAGAAGTTGAAGGCAAAGTAAGAATTTGTGTCCAAGACAGAAGTCAGATTCAAAGCCTTGCTTCCTACTTCTAATCTTACCTCCCGAGTGCCTATGCCCATCTCTCCCACTGCCTAGAGAATATACTCTACCTCAAATGCATCTTGAGCAAACCTTATCACTTGTGCTAACATGAGGCAACAAAAGGAGGAACAAAAATTAAAAGTGCAGTTCAGGCAAGTGCTATGGTTTCTCCTCCCAGGCTGGGCCCACTTTCAAGATTGTTCCTGACTGTGCTGGTGCAGGAAGTACCCTGGGCTCCAGTGTAGACATTCCTTTGCTTTGAGAATTGGGCAAGACTGCCAAGCACCAGTATTAGATAGACAAAACTAGTTAATTGACTGGATAGTTTCACATGCTGACAATTTATGGACTAAATCAGCCATATCCACCAACAGGGTACTTGGGAAGTTTGAGCGTTATTAATTTTATATCTACTCAACAGTAAGCTCCATGAGGGTAGGACCCACAGCTATCTTACCATTATCTATCATTATCTATCTTCTCAGGGCCTAGCATTACCATTCTACCATTATCTATCTTCTCAGGGCCTAGCACAGTGCCTGGCCCATGGTAGGCCCTGAAAACAATATTGTTAGGCTGAATGAATGAAAGAATGAATTCCTCAAA
Organism: Talpa occidentalis; assembly: GCF_014898055.3. Taxonomy (NCBI): domain Eukaryota; kingdom Metazoa; phylum Chordata; class Mammalia; order Eulipotyphla; family Talpidae; genus Talpa; species Talpa occidentalis. The sequence continues at coordinate 48,100,143 of NW_023601543.1, forward strand.
ACTTTTCCTAGGCTATGGAAACTCCTCATTTCATTTACAATAACAACAAACATCTCAACAAGCCTTATCATCACTATTTCAGGTGATCCTCACTACAGACTTGTAAGGTAGGAATTATAATTTTCCCCAGTGTGCAAACAATAAAAAAATGGTTAATGCTCACTAACTATGTGCCAGGTACTTTTCTAAACATTTAATACATATTAACCCAATGGGTAGGTACTATTATCTCCATTTTACAGAGAAGGAAACGAAAGCTCAGAGAGGTGAAACAACATTGTTAAGGTCACACAACCAGCAAGTTGTGGCTTAGATAGGTAAAGTTTTGGATGCCATATTTTCTTACTCTAGAGAGCCTCCTGATTGCACTGCAGCAAGAGCACCAAGATCCAACTTCCACCTAAGAAATTCCAGGTATCTCATTTTGGTCATTCTTCCCACACCGTTCCTACCCAGCCCCTATATCCAGGACAAATTCCCTGACTGTGCCACCTTCCTCTCCTGTCTCCAAACTTACTTCTCCTTGAAGAAGCCTTCCTTCTCTTTACCATCATAGATTGTCCTTTCATTTTCCCATGCAATTGAGCCTCTCTGGTGTGTCATCAGTTCTTTGGCAACTACATTATGTCTTATTCCCCTGGATGGCTTGCTTGTGACGAGTCAGCCTAGTGGTGGCAGAGGTGGGCATGACATCCAGGTCATTCTGACCCCATGTCAAGTACTGTTTCTGCCATACTAAGCTGCCTTCTGCCCTGAACCAGGAAACTCCTCCAAGATAGCTTAGATCATCCACATCTAAAAACTTCCTTTAAGACCACCTGTGACAGTAAGCCTACAACAACCTATTCCTTCATCTCAGCCCAGAGATCTGTGCCTTACAGAATCACAACATATGTCATCAGCAGCTGAGAAATTTACAATTAGCCACATAGGCACAACCCACAGTGTGGGTTTTTCATCCATGTTGGCAGCCAGTACCCATAACAAAACTGACACATTTTACTGGATTGTGGAACTGAAAGAGGAATCCTGGCTGTGAAGCCTCCTCCTATGGGGTACAGGATCTTGCCCTACCATTGGTAAGTGGTTTTTCCATGAACTGGGAGTCTATGTCATAATTCATTTCCTTGAACCCAGAAATTGAGAGGTGACTGTATGTACAAGTTGCAAAAGTGTACATGTACATTACCACTTACACACACGGGCTGGTTAAGGGGAGAGCAGTGATAGCAAAAGCACCACACTCTGTGTTGACACATGGATGGGTAGCTAATCACTAAGAGGCTTCTCAGTTTGCACGGGAATTTTTGTCCATGGTTTGCTTTCCCTTGCATAGAAACTCTATAGGCAGGAGCAATGGGGTTATTATCCTGTGTGTTTATGTGTGCACGTGTATATGGCATGTGTAAGTGAATCACTGGTTTTGTTGTTAGAGACTACCTGAGACAAGCTGTGTTTGGATTTTGTCACAGAACAAGTAGGGCCATGTGGTCTATATAGACCACATGTGCATCTGGCTATGTACTGACCCCTCTGTGACCTTGAGCATATTTCTTCCCCTCTTTGGGTTTCCATTTCTTCATTTGGTATTTCAGAGGGAAGAGGGAGAGATGAAAAGTCGTGGGCCTTCCTGGTGGTGCAAGGGGCTAAGTCTCAGCAATATGAATCTATCTGGAGCCTCTGCAGCAGGAGTTTGATCCCCAGCCAGGGAGATAACCCATATGGTGCAGCAGACCTCTCCTGTCTAACCTGCTGCTCCCCTCAGCAGTTTATTTCAGTGGATCTGCCTATTCTGCTCCCCACTCTGTCTCTGGTGAATCCTCTCATCCCCCTGCATCTATGGCCTACACCCCAGCTCTTGTATGCATAAATACATCTTTTTTTTATTTTATTTTTTTTAGATTTATTTATTTATACAAGCCCTGGGTACAGTCAGAAGCGCGGGAGGGTGAGAGAATTCACCAGAGCCAGAGCGGGGAGCAGAGCAGGCAGAAGGACCGAAGTACACTGCTGAGGGAGCAGCGGGCGGCAGGAGAGGTCTGCGCGCCATGTGGGACCCTCCTCCGGTGGCTGGGGAGCAGCCGGGGATCGAACTGGCACTGCAGAGGCTGCAGACAGCTTCTCAACCCAGTGCTCAACCGCTGTGCCACCGGGGAGGCCCTTTAAATACATAAATCTTTAAAAAAAAAAAAAAAAAAGGTCATCTCTATGGGTCTTTCCATCTCTGATATTGTGTGACTATCTTTCTATGTTATGAGAGGGAGGAATAGAGGGACGGCAAACAGTATGGACCCTGGGCCTCCCTGGTGGCACAAGGGGTTAAGACACAAACTATGAAGCTCGCCGCAGCTCACCGCAGCCATTGCAGCGCAAGTTTGATCCCCGGCCAGGGAGCTACCCGCATGGCACAGCAGACCTCTCCTGACTCACCTGCTGCTCCCCTCAGCAGTGTATTTCAGTCGATCTGCCTGTTCTTTTCCCCACTCTGTCTCTGGTGAATTCTCTCACCCCCCACACCTCTGGCCTGTACCCCAGTTCTTGTATGTATAAATAAATAAATCTTAAAAAAAAAACAAACAGTATGGACCCTTTCAAAGTCACCTATAGGTCATGACTGGGATGGAGCACCAGCTGATATTCCACCTCCTTGGCCAGTGGCCTGCAGCAACTGATATGTCCACCTGATATAAAGAGAGCAACATGACACAGGATTCAGGTTCTGGATACTCATTCTGTGCATAACACCATGCATGTGAAGTGCTGGAAGGGGGCAAAAGGGCAATCAGAGAAACAGTCCTATGTGAGGGCTGGCATGAGCATGAGGCATGTTTGGTTGTGCTGAGCAGTCTGGGTATCTTTCTGCCCTACTGGCCTCCAGGGAAGACACATCAGATACATGTCAAATGATTTATTCTGGGTTCATCTCCCATTCAAATGCATGTCTCTTGTCTGCCCCTAACCTCAGTGCAGCTCAGAGCAGTCCCACACCCTGGCCTAGTCTCTTGACACCTTCCCAGTATCCCTGGTATCTGAGGAGTTATTCTTAAGATCTCAAACAGGTGGCTTCTGTTCCTAGATTCAGGCCAGAGTAGAGGGCCAATGGGACCCGCGGCAATGGAGCAGGTAAGACCTGAGGCCTTAACCCTGGAGTTTGCACATAGCCCTTGTTCTTTCTCTGGGTGCTCCTGGTGTCCAGTTTGGGCATCTGCTTCCAGAAAATCAGGCTTGTGCCCTACCTACTCCAAGACACAATCTCCTTAGTAGGGACATCCCTTTAAAAAGTAATAATATAACCAATACATCAGAGGTAACATACCTACCTATTCCATTTCTGGGTATTTATCCAAAAATGCGAAAACATTAATTTGACAAATTCTGTGCACCAATGTGTTCACTGCAGCACTATTCACAAAAACCAAGATTTGGAAACAACCTAAGTGCCCACTGACTGATGAGTTAATGAATACTACTCATAAAAAATAACAAATCCTTGCCACCTATGATAACATGGATGAACTCGAGGGTATTATACTAAATGAAATAACGCAGAGGAAAAAAAAAAAACAAATATCATCTGATTTCACTCATGTGAAATATTAAAACAAGACCAAATAAATGAACAACAAAGCAAAACATAAGCTCCTAAACACCGAGAACAGATTGGTGATTACCAAAGGGAAAGAAATTGAAGTGGATGAAAAAGGTATAAATGGTCAAATGTATAGTGATGGATAGAAACTAGACTTTTGGGATGATCGCATTGTAGCATATACACATGCAGCAGTATGTTGAACCTAAAACTTAGATAATGGTTAGAAACCACTGCTACTTGATTTTTTTTTAAAACCAGGGGGAGTAAAGAAAACAACCTCTGCAAATCTCGATGGTGTCTCTGATGCAGGTGCCTAATAGTGTCAGTTTGTACAAAGGAAACTGAGGCTCAGAGAGAACTTGCTGAAAGTCACACCTACTATGTATGTTGGTGTGTTTATGGAACCATGAAATACACCCAGTGTGTCTGATTCTCCCTCCTCATACCTCTTAAGCTGATGGAGTGCTCCCTATGGTACGGGATGATGGGAGGCTCTGTTTCCCATCAGTACCCCATCATCTGAGAGGGCTCTTTCAGCCCATGACAGCTGTGCCACAGCCTTGCCCTTCCCTGCAGTCTGTTTTCCTACAGTCAACAATTGCTCACAAGAGGACCTGGCTCAGAAAGGGACAGAGGCTCAGAGTAGCCTGGGCCCTTGACTGAGCTCACAAGCCCAGAAGGCCTCAAATCAGCAGCACTGGAAAAGGAGACATGACATCCAAGCATGTGTGCAGGATGGCAGGCTGCCCCTTAGCCCTGAGATTTAAACATAGGTGAATTTGCATCTGCCAAAGCCCTGTGTACATGCAGGCATACACATGTGCTTTGTGCCCCGCGTGCATGCTTCCGTCAGCTTACCATAATTTTGTGTAGGTGCCTGGGGCTTTGTGTCTCTGTAAGAGTCTGCAGGCTTGTGCATGGGAGGAGTTGTATGTGTGTGAACGTGACCCCACCTTGGTATGCGCACGTGGGCATATGCATAAAAAATAACAAATCCTTGCCACCTATGATAACATGGATGAACTCGAGGATGTTATACTAAATGAAATAACGCAGATGAAAAAAAAGACAAATATCATCTGCTTTCACTCATGTGAAATATTAAAACAAGACCAAATAAATGAACAACAAAGCAAAACATAAGCTCCTAAACACCGAGAACAGATTGGTGATTACCAAAGGGAAAGAAATTGAAGTGGATGAAAAAGGTATAGCTGAGAGAGTGTGCTCAAATTCCATCTTGCGTTTGCAGATTTGTTCATATGTGAATGGAAGGGGTTAGTGTCTGGGATCTGGGATAGAGGTCCCTGACCTTCTCTTGTGGCTTTCCCACCTTCACAATTTCTAAGACACTGTGTTTGTGGCAGGTCTGAGAGGTTGAGGTCAGGAGTGCAAAGGGGTTTAAACACTGCCAGTCACTGCCAATTAGAATGCCTAATTGGAAGATCAAACCTCCCAGGCACTTTCACTAGCCCCTTGCCCTGTGCTTACCACTAGACCCATGCCCTTCTCAACTCTGGCCTAACCACCCTTGCTGCCATGGCAGCCACCTCCTTGCACTCATCAGCATAGGGCCCTTCTGCAATGCCCCCTCCCAAGGCCGCTGGAGTACTTTCCTTAAAAACCACCCATTTAATTATGTCTCCACTTTACTGGAATTTGCCCCATCCTTGTCTCTGAAAACGACCTGTTCCCAGACTTTGGGATTTCATGGATAAAGAAGACAATTTTTAAATAACTAAATACAGAAACAAAGTGTGCCTTTTTTATTGTGATGGGGCCAAACATTTTAAAAATCACAAGGGGATCTCTCATTCCTATTTCATTAAAAAGAAGATAATTTGATTCCTCACCCCAAATGAAGGACATAGTAATATCCAAATAAAGAACATCCCTTTGAGTTGACTTAATTTAGCATTCTGAAAACTGTACTACATCATCCCCACTTTTTCTCTCATTTTACTACAGGTAGTTGAAAACGTCACTGAGGTTAGTGAACTAACAGACCATTTTCAATCAGTTTGGTTCTCCATCTCTAGCGCTCCAGGCACATTGCTACACTGGCCCTTCCCCCAGCCCACCACCCCTGGACTGCCTGCAGACTCTTGCTCAGAGTTCCCTCTGCTAAGCATGCCTGGAATGTCCTTCCCCCCCTTGTCATACTGAAAACTCTTCCTTCAAGCCTCAGGCTCAGCCCAACTGTGACCTCCCTATAAAACCTTTCCTAGTCCCTCCTAGTGGAAGTGATCTGTCCTTTCCAAGAGTCCTAGCCTTACTTTCATCCTATCTTATAGTCAAACTTGTTTAAAAGTCTTTCTACTGGGTTGAGCCGCAGAAAGTCACATAAAGTCGAGAAGAATTTGCACTTAGGAATTCAGATCCTAACTCTGCCAGTCCTATCAAGTGACCTTGCCAAGATTTCTCAGTTTCCTTTCCCCACCCACCAAAGCAGGGAAGTAATGGGTGGTGCTGAAGATTACCACAAAAGTTCATTGAAAGTGCCTATGTCTGATACATAAGTGGTACTAAACAAATATCATTCCTTGGTTATTGAGAGCAGAAGTTGTTCTTCACATATCCCTCTAGTATCTGAATGCCCCAAGTCCAGGATGTAGTATGCACATAAAAAATGTTTATTGACTAACTCACTATCTACCATAGTGTCTTGCATGCAGTAGGTGCTTGATAAAAGTTTGTCACTTTCTCTACCTCCTCTTTGAGGACAGAAGTCAAGTCTCCTTTTGGCTTTGTGTAATTTCCATGTTGCCTAGCACAGAGTGGGTGCTTAATAAATGTTGATGGAAATTAGTACTAATGATCATAATAATAGTTACCATGACTCATATGGATGCTATATTCCTGGAATCATGCTGGAACTTTACACACACATAATCTCTTGTATTTGTATGCATTTAATATATAAACAGTAACACCAACGTCATCATTTTAAAGTTGAGAAAACTGAGACTCAGAGAGGTTAAGAATCATGCCTTTGTGGCAAGGCTGAGGAAGCAACAGAGACAAGTGTTATGAAAAAGAGTCAGTTAGCCTACTGATTTTCATGGGAAAGCAGAAGTTCGCAGAGTGGGTTAAATGACAAAAGCAAGATTTGAACCCAAAATTTTCTAACTCCAAGGTAGTCTCAGAAGCCCATCTGCCTTCCCAGTTGGTGTGAGGTGGTCCCCAGCTGTCTCATAGATCCCTGAGCAGCAGGTGGGCTGGGTCTAGGCAGGCACTTACCTTCACTTTCTTGAAGCAAGCCCAGAAAACATCCAGCAGAGGCATAATGGGGGCACTCGAAAAGTAGCAGGGCCCAGCAGAGCTCTGCTGTGCACAAGTCTCTCCCTCTCTAGGGACTAGGCTAGAGGGGACTGGGGGCTTTGTGAGAGCCAGATCTAGTCCTAAGCTCCATCAGCGGGCACCATGAGGGGAGAAGGCAGAGAGCAGTGGCTTGCCTGAGCTCAGTTCGCCTCAACTCCAGGAGCCTTCAGGAAGGAAAAAAAAAAAAAAAAAAAAAGGACAGAGGGAGGGAGGGAGGGAGGGAGGGAGGAGGAAGAGGCTAGCTAAGGAGGAGGGACTGGAGGCGGATCACCAATTCAAACTCTCAGACTTGGCAGGCACCGTTAACCAGTAGTCTGGGACTGAACAGCAATACCATTTGAAATTCCCTGAACTTGGAGTGTCAAGCCTGCCTGCTGTCTCACCCGTCAGTCCTGCCACCTGCATCTGGCAACCTGTCTGATTGCCTCCTGCCTAAGGCCACACCAGCGCTCCCTGGGGCCTCTGTGTACAACCAAGACAAACAGGGGCTGTAGAAAGTGTGCCAACAAAAAGGGGAAAGAGAAGAGAGCCCTCGGTCTGGGCAGGACATGGACAGTATGAAGACAGTCAGTAGGAGGATAAAAGCTGTGGCCTCAGGAAACACTCTCAGACAGGTATTCTGAGCTCTGGGTCAGGGGGTCAATTCTCCAGCTCTGCTCATTAATGTCAGGAATCATGACTCACTCTGGCATCTCAGGGAGGCCCCTTCCTCTCTGGGCCTCAGTTTCCCGGTGGCATAATGAAAGGTAGGGTTTCAGGTCTCTGAGTCTTCTGTTGGGGTTATCTACAGGGAAAGTCTGGAAAAAAAAAACACCATTCTTCACAGGAGTCATAGCTCCTCTTGAAATGCTTGTGTTTTGTCAGGTAATGCCCCAAAGAGAACAAGAGCTCTCAAAAGTCATTTCATCCATTCCCTTCTTTCAGGGTATAACAGCTGTCTCCCAGTTCAGATAGACTGAGACTGGATATGAATCCTTTCCAGAACATCTAAGGAGATAATGGCTTCCTTCCTTTGTCTACTGCCATGCTCAGAACTGCCCAGTTCCAGAAGTTCAGCCTGGAATCTGAACTTGAACCCTCTGGATACACTGAAGTCAATTCTTTCAGTGGAAATAGAGTTAGCACTGGGCAGTTCTGTAGGCTTTCTGGGCAGGATGCCATTAAGAATCAGTGATTCCTCCTCCCCCCAGGCCTCAGCAGGCAGGGTGCCATGGCTGATAGCCAGAGAGCTCCCAGGGACCCCATGGCAAAGGGCCAGACTTGGGTCTCTGGGAGCACATGTCATCACAACGCCCAGAATAACTTACTCCCTCTGATCTCCCCTCCGTGTCACAGATCTGAGCTGGTCAGGAAAAAGGCCAAATTCTAGGACCTTGGAAGGTCCTCAACTCCAAATCAGCCTTGAGGAAGCCTCCACCTATCTTTGGAGATTTTCCTCATCAGTGGTATGGCCCAGAGGCTTGTCCTAAGGGTCCACAAAGATCCCTCCAGCTCTGCTTACAACTTATTCTGTGGCCCTTACTTACCAGATTTGTACTGCAAGAGGTTGTGATAACTGATCTTTCACCTCTAACCCTGACCTCCAGCACTGTACACATGTCCATTCTATTGGGCCTTTCAGGATGGCAGTCAGCAACAGGCAAGACTAGTGGCTCCTTCTCACCTGTGTCCAACTGCACACGGGCTTAGAAGGCGAAGTCCTCTACACAGGGCAGGGTAGTAACATGAAGACCCAGAGCAGAGGTGTGCTCCCTCCTCAGAGCATTCACTCTCTTGCCTGCTGCCAGAGGGTCTGAGGATGGAGAACCATGGGACAACAAAGGAGGATGGTTGGGCTGCATAGCCAGGGCACAGGTCTACGTGGATGGAGCGTGGCCTTGCTCCCTGGAGTTCACTTCCTTCTTTAGGTTCAGACTTTCTTTAGGTTCAAGAGGAGTTGTGCCTGCTGTGGCTCTGGGCATTCGTTCAAGAAACTATAGTGCATGGCACACTGACCTGAGAGATCAGGAGACTTTGGCTTTGGTTCTAGGCCTCTCATGCCATCCATCCCTCAAGAAATCACAGAGCAGTGTTGGAGCCCATGAGGTCTGGCAGTAGGCTGCCTGAATTCAAATCCCATCCATACAATGGGGGGAAATTCTAGTACTTACCTTGTTGGAAGGTTTAAGTTAAATGAACTAAAACACTGTACTGTGTCTAGCATAACGTAGATTTGAATGCTGGGTCTGCTACATTCTGGCAATGTGCCCTTCAGAAATCCACTTCACTTCTCTGAACCTGTTAGCTCATTGCCTATGGATTCTGCTCTCATAACCAGAGGAGTACTGGTAGGAGTCAAGGAGGTAGCAGAAAGACAGGGTAGAATTCTTCCACATGAATTTTGTTTAAAAATGATTTATGCATGTATGTATTTGTACTCTCTGTTTCATCCAATGATCAGAGCTCAAATCCAAGCACAGCTACTTTTTAGCCAAAAAGTAACATCTCAGCAAGTCACTTTCTCTCTGGAACCCTCAGTTTCCCTGGCTATAACATGGGGATGAGGATAAAAATCTCTCCTCACCTCCCAGGATTGCCATTAAGGGAGAAGGGACATGAAGAGACTGATGTGTAGTGGCTTCTGTCAGTTAAGGGGAATCTTCCCTTCTCTCTTCTCTTTCTGCTCTCATGCCTGAAGGGAGCTCTGAACCTGGGGAGTACTCCCTTCCCTCACACCCAGGGCTTCCCATGATAGACCGAGCAGATATGAAGCCTGCTTTCTATGGTGGTGAGAGTGGAGAGAGGTAGGATGTATGGAGAATGTGACAGCTAGGGCAGGCAGAACTGGAAGGGACTGTAAACCTGTGGGCAGACAAGCAGGGAAGAGGCTCTCACTTTAACCCACCCAGAAATTGGCGCTGCCTGCAGTGGGGGTATCTCCACAAAGTCCTGAGCCACCAGCCTCTGTCAAGGGACCCCGGTAAAGGACAAGAGAAGCCTGATTTGGCTGAGGTCTGTGAGTTAGGAAGAGAGGTACCTCTTCCCGGATCACTGTGTCCATCCCTCTGCCCAATACCGAACAGATCCCACTTGGGTTCCCCAATGGAAAAGGCTGTAAAACATGAGACAGCTGGTGGGAGAGCTACCATGACCACACCTGAGAGGAGAAATCCTACACTGTCCAAACACTGACAAGGATCTGATACAACAGCACATCAGTAAAAATTTAACAAGAAAAAATAAAATGAGACAAAAGTCAGAGACGTGACAGAACAGCTATTCTAGGGATTTTTTTTTTTAATTTCAGCACACCTTTCTTCTATTAAAAGTCATTAAAAACCAAAGAGTTTTTATTTACATGGGTTATATTTGTGGATGGTAACCTACTTAGAAATTAAGACTGAGACTTTTTTTTAAAGATTTATTTATTTATGCATACAAGAACTGGGGTACAGGCCAGAGGTGTGGGGTGGGGGCTGAGAGGATTCACCAGAGATAGAGTGGGGAACAGAACAGGCAGATTGACTGAAACACACTGCTGAGGGGAGCAGTGGGCGAGTCAGGAGAGGTCTGCTGCACCATTTGGGTAGCTCCCTGACTGGGGATCAAACTTGTGCTTCATAGGTTGTGTCTTAACCCCTTTTGTCGCCAGGGAGGCCCCAAGACTGAGACATTTAAAGAGGATTGATTCACTCACTCATCATTCATTTGAAAAAGATTTTACAAATCAACAGATTAACATAAATTACAGATATTAGAACATATTTTTAATATATTTTATGAATAATATTTTCTAGAACAAAAATAAATTTTCTCAGAAAAGTGCCATGATTTTACATTTTTTGCTATTCTCTTTAATGTCTGGCTTAGTGGAAGACATCCAGGTTTTCATTGCTATTTCTGCATTCAGTCTGTTGTGAGATGGATGAAGTAGATCAGAAAATTCTGCCTTCCACAAATATATAGTTTGAAAAGGGGGATTTTGTTGACTCTTGGACTCTAGGGTCTCAGGAACCTATAGGAATGGCTGGGGTATAATTTGAAACCACTGTATTACGAGATCTTAACTAGACCTCAGTAGAAAATCCTGGAACACATGAGCAGGAACAATCTTGCAGAGCAGCCAGTTCATTGTTCAAAAAGGGAAACTGAGGGTCAAGTAAGGGAAGGGAGTATCCAATCTACCCAGCAAATCAAATGCAGAGCTCGGACTTGCATCCATGTCTCCTGCTGCCTGGAAAAGTTCTTTTCCCCATCACTTTTGAATAAATACAGCTTTATGGTGCTAAGGGTAATACAGTAGGGAGGACTTAATCTGGGTTATAGAGAAGTTTGTGTTCTGGTACCAGATGTATCGTTGATGCTGCAGTCAGGGCTTTTCAGAACATTCAAAGATCATAGAATAAGTAAAGAACACAGCAAAGATTCCAAAATAGTCACTGGGTGTTTATAAGGAAAAGTTGGTCTGACTCACCTATCAGCCTCAAGTACCTAACAGGGATCACTATAAATGATGATATAAATGCATGAAAGCTGAGGTGGGGTTCCTGTAGCAAGGTCTAAGCAGTCACTTCCCAGATTTAACCAGGAACCTGGTAGACAGAAAGAAGGGGTAGAATAATTATTCCACATTGATTTTATTTTGAAATGATTCATATAAGTATGCATGTATTTATACACTACTTTTCATTCAATGATGTCCAGTCGTTTATCAACAATTATTTATTTGACACCTACTGAATAGCAGGCAATGTGCTGGGTGCTTTCTGCCAACAAAAGCCAGAAGTGATTTTAGATGAGAATACTAGATCCCACTGCACTAGAAAACTACCTGTCATTGCCTACTTTTATTTCAGTATTAACCTGTTTATTTTATGCTCATTTTAATGAAAGCCATGGCCTCAATGAACACTTGACTACAATATTTATTGGACGCCGCAGTGAGGAATTGATTTTATACTTGAACTTCTTTTTTTTTTTTTTTCTTTTGCCTCGAAGTATTTGCCAAGCTTCCGATGAGTGAATTCCATGTTGATGGAAGGAGAAAGAAAGTGAAGCCTGATGGAAACAGTTTCCTAGTAGCACACAAGAAAGCAGGCACATAGCGAAAGGCACAAGTCTAAATTTTCATTTCCAATAATTACTGCCAAAACCAGAAACATAGATGTGAAACAAATATTTGTGTAACAATCTCCAAAAGCAATTTACTCCCCTAGAGAGAGGTTTACCGCATAGTCTTCCAATGCATATGTATTTTCTTTTTTTTTTTTTTTTAAAGTATTGAATTTTTCTTTTTTTTTTTCTTTTTTTTTTTTAATCTTAAATTTTATTTTTATATTCCCCCATACAATTGCAAACGCCCCATTCTGACCCCAATCCTTCCCCTCCCGCCCCCCACCCCCAAAAAGTGTCTCTGGTTCATAGTTTTTTGTTGATTTTGATTTTCACTTTCTTATATTCATTTTCCTGGTCCCTTATTTAAGTTTTCTAGATTCCTGCTATGAGTGAGACCATCCGGTATTTTTCTTTTTCTTTTTGGCTTATTCGCTGAGCATGATCCCTTCCAGCGCCATCCATGTTGCTGCAAATTGCATGTGTTTATCTTTTTTGAATGCTGAGTAATATTCCATGGTATATATGTACCACATCTTCTTGATCCAGTCATCTACTTTTGGGCATTTGGGTTGTTTCCAAAGCTTAGCTATTGTAAACAGTGCTGCTATAAACATAGGGGTGCAGGTGTTCTTTGGAATGGATGTTTCTGTGTCCTTTGGGTAAATACCTAGGAGTGGAATTGCTGGATCATATGGAAGCTCTATGTTTAGTAGGTCCAGAAATCTCCACACAGCTCTCCATAGTGGTTGGACCAGTTTGCACTCCCACCAACAGTGCAGAAGAGTTCCTTTTTCTCCACATCCTCGCCAACATTTGTTGTTGCTAGTTTTTTTAATATGTGCCATTCTCACTGGTGTGAGATGGTATCTCATGGTAGTTTTGATTTGCATTTCCCTGATTGCAAGTGATGTTGAACATTTTTTCATATGTCTGTTGGCCATTTGCATTTCCTCTTCAGAGAAGTTTCTTTTTAGCTCTTCTGCCCATTTTCTGACTGGATTATTTTCTTTGTTGTTGCTGAGTCTCATCAGCTCTTTGCAGATTTTTGTGATCAGTCCTTTATCATTAGTGTTGTGTGCAAAAATGTTCTCCCAGTTGGTGGGGTTTCTCTTTGTTTTTGTTATTGTCTCTTTTGCTGTGCAGAAGCTCTTTAATTTGATGTAGTCCCAACTGTTTATCTTTGTCTTCACTATCACTGCTTTGGGTGATGTGTCTGTAAAGATGTCTTTGATGTGCAAATCCCGTAGTGTTTCGCCTATATTTCCTTCTATGTATTTTATGGTTTCAGGTCTTATGTCTAGTTCTTTAATCCATTTTGAGTTGATTTTTGTGTATGGTGTGAGGTAGTGGTCAAGCTTCATTCTTTTGCATGTAGCAACCCAGTTTTCCCAGCACCATTTATTGAACAAACTTTCTTTGCTCCAATGCATAGTCTTTGCTCCTTTGTCAAAGATTAGTTGACCATAAATCTGTGGGTTTATTTCTGGATTTTCTATTCCATTCCATTGGTCTGTATGTCTGTTCTTGTTCCAATACCATGCAGTTTTGATGATTATAGCTTTGTAGTATAGTTTGAAGTCTGGGAGTTTGATGCCTCCATTTCCTTCTTTTTTTTTCAGTAGAGCTTTGGCTATTCGGGGTTTTTGGTGATTCCATATGAATTTCATCAATAATTGTTCTATTTCTTTGAAGAATGCCATTGAGATTTTGATTGGAATAGCATTGAATCTGTATATTGCTTTTGGTAGGATGGCCATTTTAATAATGTTTATTCTTCCAATCCATGAGCAGGGGATGTCTTTCCATTTCTTTGTGTCTTCTTCTATTTCTTTTAACAGTGTTTTATAGTTTTCTTTGTATAGGTCCTTTACCTCTTTTGTTAGATTTATTCCCAAATATTTGATTTTTTTTTTGTTTCAATAATAAAAGGGGTGGTTTTTTTGATTTCTTCTTCTTCAGATTTATTGTTTGTGTATAGGAAGGCTACTGACTTTTGCGTGTGGATTTTGTATCCTGCCACTTTACTGAACTGACTGATGAGTTGAATTAGTTTTTCTGTGGAGATTTTGGGGTTCTCTATGTATATTATCATATCATCTGCAAATAGTGATAGTTTGACTTCTTCTTTTCCTATTTGGATTCCTTGGATGTCTTTCTCTTGTCTTATTGCTCTGGCTAGGACTTCCAGTATTATATTGAAAAGCAGTGGTGAGAGTGGACATCCTTGTCTTGTTCCAGATCTTAATGGAATTGCTTTCAGCTTTTCACCATTGAGAATGATACTGGCTGTTGGCTTGTCATAGATGGCCTTTATGATGTTGAGGTATGTTCCTTGTATCCCAAGAATTTCAAGGGCTTTTATCATGAATGGGTGTTGCACTTTGTCGAAAGCTTTCTCAGCATCTATTGATATTATCATATGGTTTTTATATTTCTTTTTGTTGATGTGTTGGATAACGTTGATTGATTTTCGGATGTTAAACCATCCTTGTGCCCCTGGAATGAATCCAACTTGGTCGTGGTGAATTATCTTATGGATACATTGTTGGATTCTGATAGCTAAAATTTTATTGAGGATTTTTGCATCAGTGTTCATTAGGGAGATTGGCCTATAGTTTTCCTTTTTTGTGTTGTCCTTATTCGGTTTTGGTATTAGTGTAATATTGGCTTCATAGAACGTGTTTGGTATTGTCCCTTCCTTCTCAATTTTTGGAAGAGTTTGTGAAGGATAGGCACTAATTCGTCTCTGAATGTTTGGTAGAATTCATTTGTAAATCCATCAGGTCCTGGGCTTTTGTTTTTGGGGAGGTTTTTGATTACCATTTCAATTTCGCTGCTTGTAATTGGTCTGTTTAGGTAATCTATTTCTTCTTTATCTAGCTTTGGGTGATTGTAGAGTTGTAGGAATTTGTCCATCTCCTCTAGATTGTTGAACTTGTTTCCATATAACTGTTCATAGTAGTTACTGATTATTCTTTTGATTTCTGCTGTGTCCGTTGTGATTTCTCCTCTTTCATTCATGAACCTGTGTATTTGTGCTTTCTCCCTTTTTTCCTTTGTGAGCCTGGCTAGGGGTTTGTCTATTTTATTTATGTTTTCAAAGAACCAGCTCTTGGTTTCATTGATCTTTTGGATTGTTTTTTTAGTTTCAATTTCATTTATTTCTGCTTTGGTTTTTATTATTTCTTTTCTTCTACTGGATTTGGGGTTTTTTTGTTGTTTTTTTTTTTCTAGATCTTTGAGCTTCGAGATTAGGTTGTTTCTTTGAGTTCTTTCTTGTTTTTTAATGTGAGCTTCTATTGCTATATATTTTCCTCTTATTACTGCTTTTGCTGCATCCCATACATTTAGGATATTGGTGTCCTCCTTGTCGTTCAATTCAAAGAATTTTTTAATTTCTTCTTTGATCTCCTCATTAGTCCAGTGGTCTTCCAGTAGTGTGGCTTTTAATCTCCATGAGGTAGGATAGTTCCTTGCCTTCTTTTTATGATTTATTTCTAGTTTGATGCCTTCGTGGTCAGAAAAGATGGTTGGTATGATTTCAATCTTGGTGTATCTGTTGATGTTTGTCTTGTGCCCCAGTATGTGATCGATCCTGGAGAATGATCCGTGTGCGCTTGAGAAAAATGTGTACTCCGTTTTTTTGGGTTTAGTGTTCTATAGATGTCTGTTAAGCCCAAATGCTCTAGGTCCTTATTTAGAGCTTTAGTTTCTTTACTTATTTTTTGTCTTGTTGATCTATCCATTGTTGATAGTGGTGTGTTGAAGTCTCCCACTACGTATGTGTTTTCTCTGATGTCTATTTTCAGAGAGGACAACAGTTGTTTGATATATTTTGGTGCTCTTTCGTTTGGTGAGTATATGTTAATGAGTGTTATTTCTTCTTGAAGTATTGTCCCCTTAATCATAATGTAGTGACCATTGGGGTCTCTTTATTTTTTTGAGTTTGAAGTCTGTTTTATCTGATATAAGTATAGCTGTTCCTGCGTTCTTTTTTGTTCCATTTGCTTGTAGGATTGTTTTCCATCCTTTGACTTTGAGTCTATTTTTATCTTTTGTAGCTAAATGTGTTTCCTGGTGACAGCAAAAGGTTGGGTTTTGTTTCTTAATCCAGGCTGCAACTCTGTGTCTTTTTATTGAAGAGTTTAGTCCATTTACATTTAGAGTTAATATTGATATGTTAGCATCTGTATTTGCCATTATGTTTGTCTTTCCTTTGATTTTATTTATTCTTTTAATAACTTTTTTTTTTTGGTCTTCTTTCGTTGTTATTCGTCCTCTGAGGTTCTGGCTTTAGGATTCCTTGTAGTATTTTTGGAGTGGGGGTTTATTCGTAATGAAATTCCGGAGTTTCTCTTTGTCTGGGAAGGTCCATATTCTTTCTTCATGGAGGAAAGAGAGCTTTGCGGGATAGAGTATTCTTGGTTGGCATCTGTTTTCTTGGAGTCTGTTGACTATGTCCCTCCACTCTCTCCTTGCCCGTAGTGTTTCTTCAGAGAAGTCCGATGTCAGCCTGATTGGTTTTCCTTTGAATGTTATCTGTTTCTTCCCTCTTGTCAGCTTCATTATTTTTTCCTTGTCCTGGATTCTTGGGAGCTTTACTATTATGTGTCTTGCTGTGTTTTTCCTTTCGTCGTGGAAGTTTGGTGTTCTTCTTGCTTCTTGTATATCAATTTTCAGCTCCTTCTTCGCATTTGGGAAGTTCTCTTCAATTATCTCCTGGAATATTTTCTCTGTTCCTACCTCTCTCTCCTCTCCTTCTGGAATTCCTATAACTCTTATATTTCCTTTCCTCATGGAGTCAGATAGTTCTCGAAGTCTTTCTTCATTCTTTTTCCTTCGTACTTCTCTTTCCTTTTCTGTTTTGGTTCTTTTTATTTCTGTGTCTTCAAGAGAACTTATTCGTTCTTCCATTTCATCTATTCTGCTTTCCTTGCTTTTCCCGGAGTTCTTTAGTTCCTCCATTAATTCTTTGATCTCCTGCATTTCTTTTACTTCCCTCTTTAGGGACTCAATTTCATTCTTCTGACCATTGTTTTCCCTCTTTATGACTCAATTTCCTTCTTCTGATCTATCACTTTTTTAATCATGGCAATTTTAAATTCTCTTTCTGGAAGGCTCAGAAGTTCTTCCAAGTTGCTGTCGTTGCAATCTGGGGAGTGGTTTTCTTTTTGTGGTGTGCTTCTTTCCTGAGGAGTTGTTAGGTTGTGTGGGTTCTTCTACTCCCTACTGTCTGTTTTCTAATTTGTCGTATGCGTTGGGACACTGTGATGCTCGGACTGACTGGCATCTTGGGTGAACTTCTCCGCTCCCCTTTGGCTCTTCCAGGAGCCATCTCTGCCTTCTGGGGGAGCTTTCTGCTGGTTTTAGGCAGTTTTTACTGAAGAAATGTCCCTGTTCTCAAATGGCGAAGCGGGATGCAGTCCCTGTGCCTCCGGTTTCAGGCACACTCTTCTGCGCACCCGGTCTGCCCCGGACGTGGGTGCCTGCTCCCTCTGTGGGCTCAGACTGCTGGTCGGAAGGGGCCTGGCGTGGAATAACTTCCCGGCTGGCCACTGCAGAAGCCTTCTGCCCTTTTCAAGCAGTCTTAAGAAATTTCCTGTTCTATGGGGTTTTAGTGACTTTTTTTTTCCTGGTCGCTAGGTGGCGCCAGAGATCTCTCCTATTGTCCTTGGGGGGCTGTTTTTCGTCCCCCCCACCCCGTGGGACAGGGAACAGAGCGGGAATGGTAGGGTACACCTCAACAGCTTTGGGGTGCTGTGTCTGCCTTGTGCCCCACCGTCGTGGAGAACCCACGCCCCGAATTTTCGTGTCCCGGGTCTCAGTTCATAGCCCTCAGTTCCAGGATGCGGGCTGTAGCCCAGTTCAGTGGCGCAGGAATGGCGCCTTTTGCACTGCTCCCGTGCCCGGGTGCCTGGTTCCTGCTTACTCAGGGAGGGACCTTCACCTTAGTGAGGATCTCCGCGCGTCTCCCCGCAATCCTAGGTCGTCTCCCCGCAAGCCTAGGTCGCAGGCGCGGGTACCTGGGCAGCCGCGATTCCGGTCTGCACTTGCTTTTCAAGCTCCCCGAGCGCGCCGCGTTTCCGCGCCAGCTTACCGGCAGCCCGGGCTGTGTGCGCGTCTCCCGGGGTCTTTGTTCTTCTCTAATGGCGCCTGGAGCCGTTCGCTCACCGCCGTGGCGGATCCTGCAGGGTTCGCCTCAGCTCCCGTTCACAGGGTGTGGTGGCTGCAATAGTTCCTTTCCACTCACAGTCCCGCTTGCTGCGTCGTTTGTTCTTGTGGGCCGTTTTGGTTTGTTGTTTCCCTCCTCTCTGCCAGTCGGAGAGTGCCGCCTCTGTGGGCGGGGGAGGGGAGCAGGGTTCTGCGCTTCCCTCCCTTCTAGTCCTCCTTTATGGCCACTTTCTTCTTTTTTTTTTTTTTTTTTTTGTAATAGAGGCATGTTTTATTTATTTGTTTGTTTGTTTGCTTATACATGCACTGTGTACAGTCAGAAGTGCGGGAGGGTGAGAGAATTCACCAGAGCGGGGAGCAGAGCTGGCAGAAGGACCGAAGTACACTGCTGAGGGGAGCAGCGGGCGGCAGGAGAGGTCTGCACGCCATGTGGGACCCTCCTCAGGTGGCCGGGGAGAAGCCGGGGATCGAACCTGCGCCGCGGAGGCTGCAGACAGATTCGCAACCCAGCGCTCAACCTCTGCGCCACCGGGGAGGCCCTAAACAAACATTTCTTGAGTTCACATCTTATGCTCTTCTAATCACTGGGGATGTAAGAGCTAATGAGACGCCCACACTTCCTGCCCTCCTGAAACTTACATTCTAGTGAAGAAGACAAACAATAAACAAAGAAACAAGTAATGATACATGGGAATCAAATAAAATTCCAGGTAGTGAAGGCTATAAATATATAGCAAGATAAGAAGATAAAAAATGCCGGGGCTATTTTAGCTAGCGTGACCAGAAAGCAAGGTCTAGAGACCTGAGATATCTGTCCCTATCTTCAAGGCCAAAATATAAAGTGGTTGATGACTATGGAAGTGCTCTGAAAATTGTAAAGCTGCCCAAATGGGGAGAACGGCTCTTGCTCTAATCCTCAGTGCCAGCAGAGTCTGTGCTTCCCCTTTTGCTTTTTGTCTCGACAGGGACCACTTTCTCCCATGTTTCCCTTCCCCCTGGAGTCCTGTGATGATTCCTTCCCAGATGCCTCTGGAGGTCTCCTTCACACAGAGGACACTCCAGAGGAAGAAGGCAGAGCGGATGCCCGGGTTGGGGTATGCAGCCCATGGGCAGGGGAAGAGGCTCTTTGGAGCCCTGTGGCTTCAACCCAGCAAGCTCCGACAGCCAGGGTGTGAGCAAAGAGGCCAGTGTGGCCCCTGGGAGTAGACTAGGAGAGGAGTGTGAAGGCAGGAACAGGTCTGCCTTCCTTATATGGCCTTTGAAGAGGGCAGGGCTCAGTTGCTGGTTAGGGCCCTGGCAGCAAGTCAACCCAGCTGTTCTCAAACCAGAGGAGTGCAACAGAATCAGCTGGGAGCCATCTCCAAAAACACAATCACAGATTCCACCTTCCAGAGATTCTGCTTCAGCAGATTTGGGCTGGGGGTCTTGGGGTTTATGTGTTTTGAAAAGATAAATTCCTCAGATTATGCTGGTGAGCAGATCTGGTTATGGACCCATGCTCTGGTTTAACCTCCCATGTAGCTGAGCAGGAAACTGAGGACCCGTGGGTAAAAGGCAACTGCCTGAAGTCACATAGCCACTAACAGCACCAGGGATGGACCTGGAGCCCAGGTCCCTATGCCAGCCCTGGCTTCCTTCCACCATCCCACTCTGTCTCCTCACCCTCCAGCCCACATCTCACTGAGTCCCACCTAAAGCCCTGCATTCTGGCACATCCTAACAAACCCAGGGCTAAGTGCCTGCAGTGGGCTGGTTCCCACGGATGACAGGAGTGTCTTCACTAGCCATTAGGAACAGAAGCTCAGTTGTGCCTTTTACTCTCCTCTCCTTACCATCCTGGGCTCTGGGCTCGTAAGCACATGTGCTGAACTCTGGGGGCAAGGTCAAGCAATGGGTGAAGTGGCTAGTTTTTGCCCCAGTTCCTGGAAGTCACTATCAGTGAACCCCTCATCTTTCATATGAGGGGCCCCATTCAGACAGTCACACAGTCAGCACTTCAATTTTAGCATCAGGCCCAGTGAGTTTACCCAAGTTGAATAAGACGCAGTCCTCCCATCAAAAAGTTAGCAATATTGTCTCAGCAACAAAACAGATTTGAGAGGTAGTAGCTGTACCTTGCTCAGTTCATTATAAGTGAGTGATCTTGGGCAAAAACCTCTGTATCACTTCATGCCACATTTTTACCTTTTGAAAACTATGGATAACAAACCCTGTCCTGGCCACCTGCTAGGGTTATCCTTAAGATTAAATAAATAGGATAGATGTGAAAATACTGGGGATCAACAAACTTCCATGCAAATGAAAGGGGTTATTTATGCTGGGCTAAACAGTTAAGCCACCTGTAAGGGGCAGGAAGGGCACAGAGCAGGTTTTCTGATGCAGCAGACCAGGTAAAGGAGGAGTCCTGGAGTCCTCAGCGGCTTCTGCAGGCTATTATTGGGATTTACCAGGTACACAGCAGGCAGGGGTGCTGGGGGGCTGGGAGACTGGCAGGCCTCCAAGCCCCCAGCAAGACTTCACTCTTTATGGGCTCTCCAGCGTTCTCTGGTAGCCGTGTTCTTTGCTCCTCTCGTGGTTCTGCTCCTGCTGGTGTCCCGGTGACACCACCCTTATAAGCGCAGTATGAGCCCAGGTGAATTCCATCTACACATGCCCACACCCTACTCCACGTGCCCACCATCAGGCATGCATTCGGGAGCACAGGGTTCCATCATCTATCCTAATGGCAGGAGGACAGAAAAGCCTGATACTTTTTACCTAACCCTGCAATCCACCCCCTCAGTGTTTTCTGCAGACAGTCTATATGTTTCTCTTGGCAATATGAACACTGCAGCCATGGCCCACAAAAGCAAATGAAATACATCACAATATAACAGGACTAATGATCTGGCCGGTCCAGTCATTTTGGCATCAAAGGAGAGCACATGTTGCCAGTGTTGGGATGGAATGGGTCCCAGCTGAAGTCTGACCAAGCTGTAGTAGGTTGGGCCTGTAGCGGCAGGAAGGCATAAAGCAGGATCTCTATGACCCGAGCTGACAGGTGAAGTAGGAGTCTTGGAGCCCTTCGTGGCTTTTTCAGGCTTTTATTGAGTTTTACCAGGTACATGGCAGGCAGGGGTGCCAGGGAGCCGGGAAGCTGGCAGGCCTTCCAGCCCCCAACAAAACTTCACCTTTCTGGGCTCTCTGGAGTCCTCTTGTGGCCTCTGCTTCTCTGCTGGTTCTCTTCTGGTCTCTTGCTTGTTTTCCTTCTGGTCTGCTGGCGTCCCTGTGACACCATCTGTAGAGTAGGTAAAAGGTATCAGGTTTTTCTGCCCTCCCACCATTAGGATAGGTGACGGAACCCTGCAGTCCTGAATGCATGCTTGATGGCAGGCACCTGGAGTAGGGTGTGGGCATGCATAGGTGGGTACACCTGAGCTAAGAGACTGGTTTATAAGGGTGGTGCAGCAGAGTGTGGTGTGGTGGTAATGTGGTGTTGAGGGTGGAGGAGTGCAGTGGAGTATACAGAGGAGTAAGGCAACTACAAACAATGGCGAAGAGCATGTGGCTACTAGAACCATTCATAAACCTACCCGGAATAGGTTGATTGCGTTACACTGTCCTGTAGGGTAAGTAAAATATCAGGCTTTTCTGCCCTCCCACCATTAGGATAGATGACAGAACCCTGCAGTACTGAATGCATGCCTGAGGGCAGGCACCTGGAGTAGGGTGTGGGCATATGTAGATGGGATTCACCTGGGCTACAACTGGGCTTTTAAGGCAGCATCATGGGGACACCAGTAGAAGCAGAGAGAAGCAGAGAGAACACGAGAGAAGGTGGGAGAGCCCAGACAGAGTAAAGATTTGCTGGGGGCTGGAAGGCTGGCAGGCACCCCTGCCTGCTGTGTCCCCAGTAAATCCCAATAAAAGCCTGCAAAAGCCAGGACTCCTCCTTTACCAAGTCTACTTGAATCATGGAACCTGCTCTGTGGCCATTCTGCCCCTCCATTTGGTGTAGTCAGCAGGATAGTCCATGCAGACATATATGGAGCCCTCCAAAGACCTGGAGAGACTGAGGAGTAGCAGACTGCAAGCCTGTGACAATGCTGGAGGCATCATGGCAGCACAGGAGGTGGACAAGGTCCGGGAGCTGCGGACAAGACCTCGCCTGGAGTTGACGGCCCGAGAGGACCAGCCAACAACCCCCTGAGGCAGCAGAATTGTCAGGGAGGAAAGGACCACAATTCGGAGCTCACCAGTGCTGATGCAGGGAGAGGCCTAATGGACTTGGACTGATGGACTATCCCGCCAGACGTCAGAGGAGCTTTGGCAAGTTAATGTTCTTTTGGGACCCTGGGGATGGATGGTATTGTTTGTGAACCCCAGGAGATGGGAATCTGGGGGTGGCCAGTGGGCCTCAGTGGCCAAAAGCAGCCTGTGTACTGCCCAGCAGCTAGGCAGAAGAGAAAAGCCAACTGAGAAAGCAAAAGCTGGTGCTAAGATTGAGACGCCCTGAGTGGCTGTTAAACAGCTTGAATATGTGTTGAAGAAGACCAGTGAGGGCCTCCCCGGTGGCGCAGTGGTTGAGCCCTGGGTTGGGAAGCTACCTGCAGCCTCTGCAGCACCGGTTCTATCCCCGGCCACTGGGTGAGGGTCCCACATGGCGCACAGACCTCTCCTGCCACCTGCTGCTCCCCTCAGCAATGTACTTCGTCAGTCTGCCTGCTCTGGTCTCCGCTCTGACTCTGGTGAATTCTCTCACCCTCCCACGCTTCTGACTGTACCCAGTGCTTATATAAATAAATAAATAAATCTTAAAAAAAAAAAAGAAAAGGCCAGTGAGTCTCTTAAAGTCACCTATGGGTGATGCCCTGCTCACGGTTGAGTGAGGGTGAGTTGTTGAGGAACCTGTCCTTGGGGGACTGGTGGGGAACATGGCTTGTGTTGGAGCCCACAGCCAAAAAGGGGACCCAAGAGAGGCTGCATGTGGAGTTTGTATCCACGGATCCCCGACCCATGTGCTTATGCAATCGGTTGGCCTGAGTGCAGGGGTCTGCATGTCACATTGGTGGCTATGAAAGCCGAGTGTTAGAGCGACCACAGACAGAACCCCTGAAGATTGGTGATTATCCCCAATAGCACAGAATTGCCAATCCCAGAGTGAGTGTATCCTGGGGGTGGATGCGGTGTGTGGCTTGTGGCCGAGACCACAGCCAGAGAAAGTCAGGAAGCCTGACGGCTCCTAGGCATGTGATGGTAGATGCAGTGAGTGGTTCCCCTCCCTCCCATGAGCAGTGCCTTCAGCAGCAGATTTGGTGGATATAACTGGTGCCAATAATTGCCTTTTGCCACTAGGTTGGTGCCCTGCCTGAACTTATTTGTGTTCTGGTGTATTTGGTTATATTGTGATGTATTTCATTTGCTTTTATGGGCCATGGCTGCAGTGTTCATATTGCCAAGATAGACTGTATGGCAAAAAACCCTGAGGGCGTGGACTGTAGGGTAAGTAAAATATCAGGCTTTTCTGCCCTCCCACCATTAGGATAGATGATAGAAACCTGTGGTCCTGAATGCATGCCTGAGGGCAGGCACCTGGAGTAGGGTGTGGGCATATGTAGATGGGATTCACCTGGGCTAACAACTGGGATTTTAAGGCAGCATCATGGGGACACCAGCAGAAGTAGAGAGAAGCAGAGAGAATGCGAGATAAGGCAGGAGAGCCCAGACAAAGAGAAGACTTGCTGGGGGCTGGGAAGCTGGCAAGCCTCCGGCCCACCCTGCCTGCCATGTACCTGGTAAATCCCAATAAAAGCCTGCAAAAGCCACTGAGGGCTCCAGGACTCCTCCTTTACCTGGTCTGCTCGAATCATAGAATCTGTTCCGTGGCCATCCTGCCCCTACATATTCTTATAAGCCCACTCTCTCAGCCCAGGTGTACCCACCTATGTATGCCCACACCCCACCCCAGGTGTGTGCCATCAGGCATGCATTCAGGACCGCAGATCCATTATCAATCCTAATGGCGGGAGGGCAGAAAAGCCTGACAATCATTCAATCATTTATCCTACAGGCGACTAGCAGGGAGGAGGATTGACTGCTTTCCCACAGAAAGAGGGAGTGTAACAGGGTGGTCCCCAGGAAAGGGGGAGGTTCCCTGCCCCACCCAAGGAAGGGTGGAGCTGAGCAGGAAGAGGAGAAGCTGCAGAAGAGACTGAGGAAGGAAGGAAGCAGGATGGAGCCAGGAGACCTGGAGGAGGCGCATGGAGCCTAGAGACATGTGAAGAAACTGAGCTTGTCTTTTGGTCGTGGACTGGGTGACACAGATGTGGGTGAGACCCGTGGGGAGGTGACAATGGCAGCTTTTATCTGGATGTTGATTTTGCTCTTTTCCTTCCGGGCTTGTCCGGTTGTTTGTGACCCTTTTCTGTGGGTCCCCACTGGAAGATGTTTTAGACTTGTGGCAGGCTTTTGGGGCCTTGCTCTGGGCCGACCCCATATGGATGGAGTTTTTACCCACGAGGGGATGGGTAACTTTGGGTGCTTCATTTAGAAACTAGACTCTTTGCCTTACCTGTATTGTTTCCTAGTTTAATTAAAGTTCCTTCCCATTAAAGTCTCCTATGTTTTGTGTTGATGCGGCGGATGGCAGAACCCATTTACAATAGGCAGGTTTGCGGGGTTTGGGCTGACCCTCTCCCTGTCCTATTAATCTGTTATAGGACAGGGAGAGGGTCAGCCCAAACCCTGCAAACCTGCCTATTCTACATGGGTTCTGCCATCCGCCGCATCAACACAAACATAGGAGACTTTAATGGGAAGGAACTTTAATTAAACTAGGAAACAATACAGGTAAGGCAAAGAGTCTAGTTTCTAAATGAAGCACCCAAAGTTACCCATCCCCTCGTGGGTAAAACTCCATCCATATGGGGTCGGCCCAGAGCAAGGCCCCAAAGCCTGCCACAAGTCTAAAACATCTTCCAGTGGGGACCCACAGAAAAGGGTCACAAACAACCGGACAAGCCCGGAAGGAAAAGAGCAAAATCAACATCCAGATAAAAGCTGCCATTGTCACCTCCCCACGGGTCTCACCCACATCTGTGTCACCCAGTCCACGACCAAAAGACAAGCTCAGTTTCTTCACATGTCTCTAGGCTCCATGCGCCTCCTCCAGGTCTCCTGGCTCCATCCTGCTTCCTTCCTTCCTCAGTCTCTTCTGCAGCTTCTCCTCTTCCTGCTCAGCTCCACCCTTCCTTGGGTGGGGCAGGGAACCTCCCCCTTTCCTGGGGACCACCCTGTTACAGGAGGAGAGGGGAAGTCCTTCAGGAGGAGAGGGATTTGACCTGGCAGCATAAATAAAATAAATCATTTGGCTACCCCTTGGCATTTGGAGTATAAAAGCCAAACAGTAAAGGAGTAAGGACAAGAACAGCAGGACTTAGAGACACTACATAGCTTCCTCTGCCCTTGTCTGTTTACAGGTTTGTCTCTGTTGGGAAGAAGATGGGGTGGGGGAGGGAGGAGGAAGGTAGAAGGAAACATGGGAAATCTCAGGGTCTGAAAGCTTCAGGAACTCCTCTCAAATCTTTCATGTCAGTTATTTTGTCTGCTCAGAAATTTCCCCCTTTTTCTATGAAATGTTCCACTGTCCACGTTTTAAATATAAAACCTATCATATACTTGGATAGTCAATAGTGCCTCTGCCTCCCATGATCCACTTTATTGATCCAGAGATGAGGCTATGGATGGTGTAGGGTAAGTGATTGCCCTCCCGCCATTAGCGTTGATAATGGATCACTGCAGTCCTACATGCATGCCTGACGGCAGGCACCTGGAATAGGGTGTGGGCATACATAGGTGGGTACATCTGGGCTGAGAGACTGGGCTCATAAGAGCGACATCATGGGGAATCAGTAGAAGACAGAATGAAAGAATGAAGGAGAAGGAGAGGAAAGAGAAGCAGAGAAAGAACAAAGAATGAGAATGGAACCAGCAGAAGAGAGAGAACAAGACCACAAGAGAACACCAGAGAAGCCAGAAGAGTGAAGATTCGCCGGGGGCTGGGAGGCCTGCCAGCCTGCAGTGTACCTGGTAAAATCCCACTAAAAGCCTGAAAAAGCCACCAAGGGCTGCAGGACTCTCCTTTACCTGTCTGCTCGGATCATATAGATCCTGCTTTATGCCTTCCTGCCTCTACAGATGGCTAACTTACCTAAGCCTGGACCATCCAAGTCTACCCTTTATCTGCAGCCTCCACCAGCAGATTCCATCTGCCGAATATCTCTCTCAGTTTGATAGCTTTTCCTTTACTTGTTGTTCATGGTAAGGGGATTACTTGTCACAAATTAGAAATGCTCCCAAGATGCCTCTTCTTATTGACACAATTGTAGCAAATGTTTTGTAATTAACTATCTGGCTTGTTATCATGACTGCTCTAGCAAACATACTGCACACACCTAACCTGTGAAGGTTGTTCTGAGTCAAGGCTCAATTTCTGCCTTGGCAGGGAGGTAGTAGTTTTTAAAAGTGCTCTGTGGAAGTATATCAGATCACCACAAAGGGAGAGGTGGAGCGAGCACATCAGAAACTAGGGCTGTAGACCCCACTCCTGCTTCAACCAGGGCAGTGATGATTGATTAATGGATTGGTTGATTCATTCATTCATTCATGCTATAATTTCATTAAATATTGCCACAACAGCTTCCTGAAGTGACCTCCCTGCCTCCAGTGTCCACCCTTCCAATCTAATTTCCAATATTGCTTTTCAATTATACTTTATTCAACATTTTAAAACATTTTTAAAACAAATACTACAGGAAAATGTTTTTGCAGCAAACAACCAAGCAATAAGAAGTCTAAGAGCACAGCCTTTCAATCTTGGTACTACTGAGGTTTTACACTGTAGTCTTTGTTGAGGGAGCTGTCCCATGCCTTATGAGATATTTAACAACATTCCTTGCCTCTGTCCATTAATTGCAGGTAGCACTCGCCTAATTGTGACAACTAAAAAAAAAAAAAAAAAATTGGAGATATTCAAAATATTCCTCGGGGTGCAAAATCTTTCCCTGTTGAGAACCACTGTTAAAAGCAAAAAGTACATATCCCCTTTTACCTGTGCCAACCCCACTGCTCTCCTCAGAGATGATTATTAGTCTCAATTCCAGATGTTTTCTATATATGCACCTTCATATACACATATGTAACAATGTCATATTTCCAAAAAGCAGATATGGTTACATAATTCCTCTGATCCATTTTCTCACAAATAGCTTGTAGAAGAAAGTGCAAAATGTTAGTGAGGCATATAAGGCCTTCACGGCCTGGCTTCTTCAGGCCCTTTCCTTCCCTGCCATTCCTTCCTTGTGGTAGAGCCTGCCACTGCACTGGCTGAGAGTGACATATATTTGCCTTCTCAGTCTCCCTTGCACATCAGGCATGGCAAGGGACTAGAAGGGATGTATGATGGGAAACTTCAGGGAAAGGTTTTCTGTCTACTGAAAGAACATGTTTGGGAAGGAGTGATTCTCTTGTTCTTCTCTGGAACTGGTTGTGCCTACAATCCGGAAGAGTAATATTGTTGACACCAAGGATTCTTCCAGAGCAGAAGAATAAGATAACCTCTGGGCCCTTGAAACATTTAACCACTGAACATATCTGGGAACCACCTACCTTTGGACTTCTAATCATGTGAGATAAGAAATCAATAATTGTTCATGTGTTCATACTTTTTGTGAGATATCTACTTATTTGCAATTGAAAGCGTCCGAACTATATTGAACAATCTATAGTTGCTTGAACACACCAGTACCTGCCTTTGTGTTTGCTGATTTTAGAATGCATTCTCCAGCATATAGGCATGACATATTCATAAAACGAATCCTACCTTAGTATCACCTTCTTTCTCCATGAAACCTTTCTAGCCATCAATGGATACCCCAAAATGACAAACATCTTTACTTCATGAATCTATTTCATCTTGCTTATATTTTATTATACAATGTATCACAGTGAATTGCAATCGCTGTGTTTCTCTCAGACTGTGAGCTTCTTGAGGGATGAAGCTACGTATATGATTCACTTCTGAATGAATGTGTTCATCACAAGGGCTAGCACAGAGCAGAGATATAACAAACATTTACTGGTTACATGAGCTAGCAAATGAATGAGGAAATGAATGAACAGATGGTTGAGAAAGAAATGGTAAATTGTCCATTTGTTTGAATGCCCTACTTCAGTCATTGCTGGTTGACTCCCCCAAAAACAGAAAAGGAGAGATTCTAGGTCTTATTTCATTTATGCTGCATCTCAGTCACTAATTCCCTGCTAGAGTAGGTCCCTGTCCCCTTCCTCCTCACTACCAGGCTCTGATTTTGAACCAAAGTATAAAAGCAAAGATTAATAGTCAACCCCCTCTTTCAGAGAGAAGTAATTCTCTCAGAGCACATGATCCCAATGAAGTCACCTGATTGCTTATTCCTCAAAATTACTCAAACTGCCTAGGGGTTGGCTAGAAATGCAGTCACAGCCCCCATAGACCTTTGAATCAGAACCTGCATATTAACAAGATCCCCAATTGGCTCCTGTGCATGCTTAAATTTGAAGAGAGTGGCAGCCAATCTCTCCATTGAAGGAACATGTCATTTCGTCAAATACAAACAAGTAGGATTTCCCCTATTCACCAAAATCTCTATTGAAAACCATTGTATACCTGTCTTCATCACAATCTTAGATGTCTTTTAAATGTGTCTGTGCATAGGTTACTTATGGCCATGCTGTGTTATGCTCCACCATAGCTCTGTTAAGAATCTGCAGAAGGAACATATATGCCCAGCAATAAATCTTTACCCGTATCTGAACAGACATCCTTATAAAGAAGCAAGGACTGACTGAGATGTGACTCTCTGGGTGCTGAGAAGACCCAGGACCCAGGATCTTCCAGGTTTTTCTAAGAGGTCTTCTAGAAACATTGTATAATAATAATCACCAGGGAGTGATACTGAAAATGTTTCACAACTGTTATTAAAAAGTGCTCTAAGAATAGTACTTAAAACAGTGCCAAAGCAGGGGACAGATCACTGTCTATGGATTCTCACATATGTGCTGAAAATTCCAAGACACCACTGGGGTTAGGGGTCTAACAACTATAGGGTTTATTTAACAAATGGGAGATTGGGGAAACAGCATTTTGAAGGCCAGAAGTGGTTGGCTGTCTCATCCCAGATACTGT
The DNA here is from genome assembly GCF_014898055.3 of Talpa occidentalis. Taxonomy (NCBI): domain Eukaryota; kingdom Metazoa; phylum Chordata; class Mammalia; order Eulipotyphla; family Talpidae; genus Talpa; species Talpa occidentalis. The sequence continues at coordinate 48,129,524 of NW_023601543.1, forward strand.
CTGGTAGTCCCAAGCAAAGGCCACTCATGTAAGATAGTGCTCTGCTGTCAACAGGGCATGGAGCTGGTGGCAGGTTCCAACTTATGATAGCAGCTTGAGGTGATCACATGTGGAACCGCTGAGGTGATACCCACAACAACAGTCTGAAGGTTGGGAAGGACAGCACTAGCACAGGACTGGAATGTAAGGAGGCAACAGCACTGGGAGATGGTGCCAGAAGATACGGAGCAGTGGATAGCTCTCAAATGTGGCCAGAGTGCCAGTTACCAGTCAGTAGTGTTGGTCAGCACTAGTCACCAGGAGACAGTGTCAGAGACACCAGTTTTACAGCTCTTTGTGAGATATTGCTATGAATCAATAGCCAGCAGCTCTTTGAGACACTGGGCCAAGGCTAACAGTGTTCTTTTCATATGATGTCAGAGGCAGGGCCAGAAGCAGGTAGAGTGGCCAGGTCTCTGTGAAGGTCTACAGAGATCTGGAGGTCCTATGGAGGTCTGGATATCTATGGAGGTCTGCAGGTCTGTGGAGGTCTGCTGAATCCCACAGGGGTTGTTTACGTGAATCTTCTTCAGATGCCATCTGCTGAATCCCTCTTTCTTCAGAGGTTGAATGCTTAGTCTTCTCTCTTTGGAGGCTGTCAGTTGAATGAATTTCAAGCTGGCTCACTTCCTGCTTATCTCCTCTTCAGGGTCCCCTACCCTACAAGCCTGATTGGACCATTTTTCAATCTTAACTGTTTGTTCCTGGAGGTATCGATCACTTCACTTCAATTTTGATTCAAATAATGAACTCAAGCCCTTGACTGACAGCTGGAGAGCTTGAACCTGATTGGTCCATTTATGATCCTGGCACAATATACAAAAGGGAAAACCCAGATACCTGCACAGAGTTGAATTGCACTGAGGTCCACTGGAGCTCCAGGAACCACAGCCAGAGCCAGCCCCAGTGGGACCAGATGCATACTGCACCCAATGCCCCTCAGTGGGACCAGTTGCAGCAATGCAAGAGGGGAGCCTGCAGCAGCACTGACATATGAGTCACAGCTGCTGCAGAATGAGTTGTGTTGACCCAGCACTCTGTAGGCCTCTGCTGTGGGAGCCCCAGGGTAGCTTGCTCTGAGGGCAGGAAACTTTGCCACTATAGCCCAGGAGGGGCTTTATGCCCTGGAGTACTGGGGTGGGGGAACCACCATGACTGCTGACTCTTCCAGCAGCTTTCAAATGGCCTGGGAACTGTCTACAGGTAGCCTGTCCTAGGGCAGGCTGCAGAAGTACCAGCAGGGTAGTTCACACTGAGAGTAGCGGCTGCTTTCACAGAGGCCTGTGCTGGTCTGTAGCCTGCACAGGCTGTGGCCAGGGGAGGAGGAACACTTGCAGGTGGTAGGCTGAGGCAGCACACTTCAGCCCCAACAAAGCTGGCAACACTGGAAGCTCAGGAGGGAATGAGGAGGGTGGAAAGCAAGTCATGCCCCAGAGCTTATGCAGCAGGAATCTGGTTTCATTATGACCCAAGCTCTGACCTACCAGATTGACCCCCATACCAGTGTGAACCCAGTGATGAATAGATTTGGCCATAAGTGGTCTTTGTAGAGCAATGAATATTGTCCTAAGACCTAAGTGAGAGATGTCTTCTCTCTCCAGATCTTTACAACATGGTCTGTTATCCACATATTGATAACAAACAAAATAAGACTCCCAGTGATTACATGAGTTGCTTAAAGCACAACATCTGGGAATTAGTGGAGCTAGAATTTAAACCTATGTGTCTACCTCTCACTTCTAACACTTATACCCAGCATACCATAATTTTCCTTCTCTACCTTTTCTGAACAAGGTTACACTCCATTCTCCCGGGGTACCTCTCAGCTTCAAGGACAAGATGTCCAATGTGATGTCGAATGTGGGGAGCTGGCGAAGGGGGCAGGTGAGCAAAAATGTGTAATCACTTCAGATCCCAAATGGAAGAATTGAAAGAGATCTTCAATGTGATGCCCAATGCTGCCATTTTGTCACAAGGATTTTATACTCCCAGGAGAAGAGACAGACTGATCACGGCCCATAGAATAGGAAAGGGCCTGGAGATTACTTAGTTTAACCTCTCCACCATCATTTCTATTTTATGCATAAGAAAATAATAGCCCAGAGAGAGTTGACCTGGATGAGCAAAACAGGTTAATGGCAGAACTATGCTTCAAATCCAGGTCTCCTTTTAGATCTGAGACAGGACTCATTCTGTAGTTTCTTCCTCATCTGCTAGACATTCCCTTCACATAACAAAACAGGATACTCCATCTACACTATAAGAAGCACTTTTTTTTTTTTTTTTTTTTTTTTTTATAGAGGCATGTTTATTTATTTATTTGTTTGTTTGTTTGTTTTGTTCATACATGCACTGGGTATAGTCAGAAGCGCGGGAGGGTGAGAGAATTCACCAGAGCCAGAGCAGGGAGCAGAGCAGGCAGAAGGACCGAAGTACACTGCTGAGGGGAGCAGCGGGCGGCAGGAGAGGTCTGCGCGCCATGTGGGACCCTCCTCTGTTGGCCGGGGAGCAGCCGGGGATCGAACCGGCGTCGCAGAGGCTGCGGGCAGCTTCGCAACCCAGCGCTCAACCGCTGCGCCACCGGGGAGGCCCTATAAGAAGCACTTTTAAAGGTATAGTTTTCATTGTTTAGCATTAATTAGAAGGAAAGATTACTAGAAAGTTCTTGGTAAGAGGAGAAAAAGAAAGAAACATACCACAGACTCTTTCATTTTCTAAAATTTGGGAATTTTTGAATCCATTAGACCCTGTCTCATTTTTTATTCATGTGGAATTTTTCAAAGAAGAATTCACATTGCAGTGACTTATTTTACACCTAATATAACCTTGTTAATAATCAGATGATTCCATTTTGCTGACTCGTGAAAGAATGCTGACATTTGGACAGTTTGCACTTTTCTTCCATGATCTGTTTCCCATTCCACCATTTCTATCCTGTTTTCATCTCCAGAGTGCAGGAGCCAGCCCCAGGGCTGATAAAGGGGAAAGAGAGAAAAAGAAGAGGGATACAGATTCACAGCTGCAGAGTTATCAACACTTACCCAAGCCCTCTCATCAACCCCAAAGTTTGAAGAATCCTCTTAAGGAGGGAGTGGCAGAGACTCAGGCAGTTCTAGCAAACCATGCAGTATAAGTCTCCCTCTGGCTGCAGAGACTGAAATCACGCTTGTGTCACCTTGAAAGTAATAGCCATATTCAGTTTCTGAGCTTCGGATTCCCCATGTATAGAATAAAGGTAGAAACACATGGGGTTGTTGTGCTGAAATATGGAGATGGCATATATAAAAATTATATGAAGAATATAATATCTCACCTTTGTGAGATGTACCACACCTCTTGCTGTATAAATGTGTGTATTGGCAGGGAAGAGCAGAACTGGGGCATGGTCCAGTGACTTTGTTAGCTCTGCTCCTGGATGGCATACAAAGGAAAAGTATCCTGACAACTCACCCTTCTGTACTCTGCTGCTGCCCATAGGGGCCCACTCCCTGTCCTCTGAAGCACTTCCCCAGTGAGTACATTCGTATTTGGAGGAATGAAGGAGGGAGGAAGTGTCTGGTCATGAATCCCAGGACCCATTCTGAGACATACATATACTGGGGAAATGGAATGGGACTTTAACTTGGCTAGACTGAAAGGGCAAGTAACATGCCTGAGCTTTTCCAGATCTATGCAGTTTTCTTGTTCCAGGAATTCCCTACTCTCACTCTAACTTCCCTATTTAGGCAGGAAGGAAACAGCACAGGAGACAAGTGTAAGTATAGAAGAAAGTATAAGTCATATAGCATTACAACACGTGCATGTAAAAATTAAAGCACAGATGGCAAAAATTGTAGGGAAATATGGAGGAAAAGGTAAGAGAGGATTATTTTTGTTGCTAAAAAAAATTATATTTTTAAAAACTGCATTTATTTTTACTGAGATAACATTAGTTTTTAACACTATTTTTGATTCAGAGGTATGGATTCACACCTCTTCAGATGTACATCACCACACCACACCCACCAACAAGGCACCCAGAGTCCTCCATCATAGTCCATTGGGTTCCCTCTATACTTTGTTCTCCTTCCCCCCTTCCTCCTCTGGTAGCCTCAATTCTACAGTTAGATTCCAGGATTTGTTTTAGTTTGGTTTGTCTAGTCATTTGTTTTGTTTCTCAAATATTCAACATCTTTTTTCCACTATCATACTTAATTTATAGTTTTGCTTGTTATATATTTATTTGTTAAAAGCATTGCCTCCCATATTTATTTCAAGATGTTGCTACATTTTTTTCTAAAATGCAGAGCATTTTGCTAAGTCTAAAGTTCTTCTGATTCTTATTGCTTTGTATAGATCCTGACATATACTCTCTGAAAAACTTTTAGGATCTTGGGGCCTCCCTGGTGGCTAAAGGGTTTAAGATGCAACCTTTGGGTTCACCCACGCTAGGCCCCTTCTGGCCTGCAGTCCGAGCCCAGAGGGGGAGCGGGAACCTACCACCGGGGCAGACTGGGCTCGCTGGAAGTGCGTCCCGCATCGCCATATTAGAACAGGGATGTTTCTTCAGTAAGGACTGCCTGAAACCAGCAGAAGGCTCCCAGAGGAGCCAGAGGTGACCTGGAAAGTTTGCCCATGCCAGGCCCCTTCTGGCCTGCAGTCCGAGCCCAGAGGCGGAGCGGGAACCCACCACCAGGGCAAACTGGGTGTGCAGGGGACCATGTCCCTACATCGGCATTTTAGAACAGGAACCTTTCTTCGGTAAAGACTGCTTGAAACCGACAGATGGCTCTGGGAGGAGCCAGAGAGGAGCTGAGAAGTTCACCCAAGATGCCGGCCAGTCCCAGCAACACAGTGTCCTAATGCATATGGCAAATTAGAAAACAGACAGTAGGGAGTAGAAGAACCACACGCAACCTAGCAACGCCTCAGGAAAAAAGCACACCACAAAAAGAAAACAACCCCCCAGATTGCAATGACAGTAACTTGGAAGAACTTCTGAGCCTTCCAGAAAGAGAATTCAAAATTGCCATGATTAAAAAAACTGACAGAAGTCATAAAGGAAAGCAATGATATGAGAAAAATAATCAATGATCAGAAGAATTAAATTGAGTCCCTAAAGAGGGAAGTAAAAGAAATGCAGGAGATCAAAGAATTAATGGAGGCACCAAAGAACTCTGGGAAAAGCAATGAAAGCAGAATAGATGAAATGGAAAAATGAATAAGTACTCTTGAAGACACAGAAATAAAAAGAACCAAAACAGAAAAGGAAAGAGAAGCACTAAGGAAAAAGACCGAAGAAAGACTTTGGGAACTATCTGACTCCATGAGGAAAAGAAATATAAGAGATATAGGAATCCCAGAAGGAAAGGACAGAGATGTGGGAACAGAGAAAATATTCAAGGAGATAATTGAAGAGAACTTCCCAAACATGTAGAAGGAGATGAAAATTGATATACAAGAAGCAAGAAGAACACCAAACTTCCACGATGAAAGGAAAAATACAGCAAGACACATGATAGTAAAGCTCCCAAGAATCCAGGACAAGTTAAAATAATGAAGTTGACAAGAGGGAAGAAACAGATAACATTCAAAGGAAAACCAATCAGGCTGACATCAGACTTCTCTGAAGAAACACTACGGGCAAGGAGAGAGTGGAGGGACATAGTCAACAGACTCCAAGAAAACAGATGCCAACCAAGAATACTCTATCCCACAAAGTTCTCCCTCCTCTATGAAGAAAGAATAAGGACCTTCCCAGACAAACAAAAACTCTGGAATTTCATTACGACTAAACCCCCACTCCAAAAAATACTACAAGGAATCCTAAAGCCAAAACCTCAGAGGGACGAATAACAACGAAAGAAGGCCAAAAAAAAGTTATTAAAAGAATAAATAAAATCAAAGGAAAGACAAACACAATGGCAAATACAGATATTAACATACCAATATTAACTCTAAATGCAAGTGGACTAAACTCTTCAATAAAAAGACACAGAGTTGCAGCCTGGATTAAGAAACAAAACCCAACCTTTTGCTGTCTCCAGGAAACACATTTAGCTACAAAAGTTAAAAATAGACTCAAAGTTAAAGGATGGAAAACAGTCCTACAAGCAAATGGACCAAAAAAGAACGCAGGAACAGCTATACTTATATCAGATAAAACAGATTTCAAACTGAAAAAGGTAAAAAGAGACACAAACGGTCACTACATTATGATCAAGGGACAATACTTCAAGAAGAAATAACACTCATTAACATTTATTCACCCAACGAAGGAGCACCAAAATTTACCAGACAACTATTGTCATCTCTGAAAACAGACATCAGAGAAAACACTTATGTAGTGGGAGACTTCAACACACCACTATCAACAATGGGTAGATCAACGAGACAAAAAATAAGTAAAGACACTAAAGCTCTAAATTAGGATCTAGAGCGCATGGGCTTCACAGACATCTATAGAACACTAAACCCAAAAAAATCTGAATACACATTTTTCTCAAGTGCACATGGATCATTTTCCAGGATCAATCACCTACTGGGACACAAGACAAACATTAACTGATACACCAAGATTGAAATCATACCAACCATCTTTTCTGACCATGAAGGCATCAAACTAGAAATAAACCACAAAAAGAAGACAAGGAACTCTTCTACCTCATGGAGATTGACAACAACACTACTGAAGACCACTGGACTAATGAGGAGATCAAAGAAGAAATTAAAAAATTCCTTGAATTGAATGACAAGGAGGACACCAATTTCCTAAATGTATGGGATGCAGCAAAAGCAGTAATAAGAGGAAAATATATAGCAATAGAGGCTCGCATCAAGAAACAAGAAAGAACTGAAAGAAACAACCTAATATCGAAGCTCAAAGATCTAGAAAAAGAACAACAAAAAAACCCTAAAACCAGTAGAAGAAAAGATATAATAAAAACCAAAGCAGAAATAAATGAAATCGAAACTAAAAAACAATCCAAAAGATCAATGAAACCAAGAGCTGGTTCTTCGAAAAAATAAATAAAAATAGACAAACCCTAGCCAGGCTCACAAAGGAAAAAAGGGAGAAAGCACAAATAAACAGGATCATAAATGAAAGAGGAGAAATCACAATGGACACTGCAGAAATCAAAAGAATAATCAGTAACTACTATGAACAGTTATGTGGAAACAAATTCAACAATCTAGAGGAGATGGACAAATTCGTACAACTCTACAATTACCCAAAGCTAGATAAAGAAGAAATAGAACACCTAAACAGACAATTACAAGCAGTGAATTGAAATGGTAATCAAAAACCTCCCCTAAAACAAAATCCCAGGACCTCATGGATTTACAAATGAATTCTACCAAACATTCAGAGATGAATTAGTGCCTATTCTTCACAAACTCTTCCAAAAAAATTGGAGGTAAGGGAAGGGTAATACCAAAACACGTTCTATGAAGCCACCATTATCACAACTACAAAAAAACCGAACAAGGACAACACAAAAAAAGGAAAACTACAGGCCAATCTCCCTAATGAACACTGATGAAAAAATCCTCAACAAAATTTTAGCTACCAGAATCCAACAATGTATCCATAAGATAGTTCACCACGACCAAGTAGGATTCATTCCAGGGACACAAGGATGGTTCAACATTTGAAAATCAATCAACGTTATCCAACACATCAACAAAAAGAAATATAAAAACCATATGATAATATCAATAGATGCTGAGAAAGCTTTTGACAAAGTGCAACACCCATTCATGGTAAAAGCCCTTGAAATTCTTGGGATACAAGGAACATACCTCAACATCATAAAGGCTATATATGACAAGCCAACAGCCAGTATCATTCTCAATGGTGAAAAGCTGAAATATTTCCATTAAGATCTGGAACAAGACAAGGATGTCCACTCTCACCACTGATTTTCAATATAATACTGGAAGTTCTAGCCAGAGCAATGACACAAGAGAAAGACATACAAGGAATCCAAACAGGAAAAGAAGAAGTCAAACTATCACTATTTGCAGATGATATGATACTATTCATAGAGAACCCCAAAAACTCCACAGAAAAACTAATTCAACTCATCAATGAGTTCAGTAAAATGGCAGGATACAAAATCAACATGCAAAAGTCAGTAGCCTTCCTATACACAAACAATAAATCTGAAGAAGAAGAAATAGAAAAAACCATCCCTTTAATTATCGAAACAAAAATAATCAAATACTTGGGAATAAATCTACGAAAAGAGGTAAAGGACCTTTACAAAGAAAACTATAAAACACTGTTAAAAGAAATAGAATAAGACACAAAGAAATGGAAAGACTTCCCCTGCTCATGGATTGGAAGAATAAACATTATTAAAATGGCCATCCTACCAAAAGCAATATACAGATTCAATGCTATTCCAATACAAAGTTCAATGTCATTCTTCAAAGAAATAGAACAATTATTGATGACATTCATATGGAATCACCAAAAACCCCAAATAGCCAAAGCTCTCCTGAAAAAAAAAAGAAGGGAATGGAGGCATCACACTCCCAGATTTCAAACTATACTACAAAGCTATAATCATCAAATCTGCCTGGTATTGGAACAAGAACAGACACACAGACCAATGGAATCGAATAGAAAGTCCAGAAATAAACCCACAGATTTATGGTCAACTAATCTTTGACAAAGGAGCAAAGACTATGCATTGGAGCAAAGAAATTTTGTTCAATAAATGGTACTGAGGAAAACTGAGTCGCTACATGCAAAAGAATGAAGCTTGACCACTACTTCACACCATACACAAAAATCAACACAAAATGGACTAAAGAACTAGACATAAGACCTGAAACCATAATATACATAGAAGGAAATATAGGCGAAACACTGCGTGATATTCACATCAAAGACATCTTTACAGACACATCACCCAAGGTGATAGTGAAGGCAAGATAAACAGTGGGACTACATCAAATTAAATAGCTTCTGCACAGCAAAAGAGACAATAACAAAAACAAAGAGAACCCCCCTGGGAGAACATTTTTGCACACAACACTAATGATAAAGGACTGATCACAAAAATCTGCAAAGAGCTGATGAGACTCAACACAAACAAAGAAAATAATACAGTCAAAAAATGGGCAGAAGAGCTAAAAAGAAACTTCTCTGAAGAGGAAATGCAATGGCCAACAGGCATATGAAAAAATGTTCAACATCACTTGTAATCAGGGAAATGAAAATTAAAACTACCATGAGATACCATCTTACACCAGTGAGAATGGCACATATTAAAAAAACTAGCAACAACAAATGTTGGTGAGGATGTGGAGAAAAAGGAACTCTCCTGCACTGTTGGTGGGAGTGCAAACTGGTCCAACCACTATGGAGAGCTGTGTGGAGATTTCTGGACCTACTAAACATAGAGCTGCCATATGATCCAGCAATTCCTCTCCTAGGTATTTACCCAATGGACACAGAAACATCAATTCCAAAGAGCACCTGCTCCCCTATGTTTATAGCAGCACTATTTACAATAGCTAAGCTTTGGAAACAACCCAAACCCAAAAATATGACTGGATCAAGAAGATGTGGTACATATACACCATGGAATATTACTCAGCATTCAAAAAAGATAAACACGTGCAATTTCAGCAACATGGATGGCGCTGGAAGAGATCATGCTCAGCGAAATAAACCAGAAAGAAAAAGAAAAATACTGGATGGTCTCACTCATAGCAGGAATCTAGAAAACTTAAATAAGGGACCAGGAAAATGAATAACTGTAAGAAAGTGAAAATCAAATCAACAAACAACTATGAACCAGAGACACTCTATGGGGGTGGGGGCGGGGATGGGAGGGTTTGGGGTCAAAATAAGGGGGTTGCAATTCTATGGGGAATATAAAAATAAAATTTATTTTTAAAAAAAAGATGCAAACTTTGAAGCTATCCGCAGGCACTGCAGCACAAGCTCAGTCCCCAGCTGGCTAGAGAGCTACCACATGGTGCAGCAGACCTCTCCTGACACACCTGCTGCTCCCTTCAGCAGTGTATTTCAGTCAATCTGCCTGTTCTGCTCCCCACTCTGTCTCTTATGAATCCTCTCACCCCCCACACCTCTGGCCTTTACCCCAGTTCTTGTATACATAAATAAATAAATCTTTAAAAAAACTTTTAGGATCTCTTCTTCTTGATGTTCTGAAGTTTCATCACGCTGAGATTATGAATGGGGCTCATTTTAATTCCTTGGGAGGACATGCATTGCATCCCTTCAATTTAGAGACTCATGTCCTTTGTGTCTGGGAAAATTTTTTTTTTAAGATTTATGTATTTATACAAGAACGGGTTACAGGCCAGAGATGCCGTGGGTGAGAGGATTCACCAGAGACAGAGCCGAAAGCAGAATAGGGGGACTGAGGAAAACACTGCTGAGGGGAGCAGCGGGCGCAACATGAGAGGTCTGTTCGCCCTGTGGGTTTCTCCCTGGCCAGCTGGGAATCGAACCCATGCTGCTGAGACTGCGGACAGCTTCACAGCGCTGCGCTCAACCCGCTGCACCACTGGGGAGGCCCTCTGGGAAAATGTTTTTAATTAGTTCTCTAACAGTTTTCTGCTCTGCACATTGTTTCCTCTTCACTGATGTTATCCCCGTTGTTTGGATGATGAGTTGAACTGATTCTCTATTGACACTTAGGTTCTCCCCTATGTTTTCTTAATCTTTGTCATTTGGATCTCTTCCTTAGGAAATTTTTTTCACTGTTCAACCAATTCCTCCATTGATTTTTTCAACTTAAGAATTAAATAATAATATTATTATTTTTAAATAATATTATTTAAGAATAATATATTCTTGTGCCTCCCCAGTGGCTCAGTGGTTGAGCACTGGGCTTAGAAGCTGCCTGCAGCCTCTGAAGCACCGGTTCTATCCCCCGCCACTGGCGAGGGTCCCACATGGCACGCAGATCTCTCCTGCTGTGCCCGCTGCTCCCCTCAGCAGTGTCTTTGTCAGTCTGCCTGTCTGTTCCCCACTCTGTCTCTGGTGAATTCTCTCACCCTCCCACGCTTCTGACTGTATTCAATGCTTGTAAAAATAAATAAATCTATTTTTTTTAAAAAAAACGAATGATGTATTCTTTAATTCCGTGAACTCTCTTTTCTCTGAGTTTGTTTATCCATCTGCTTTTATTTTCTAAATCCATTCGCGAATCATTCTGAAGAGATACATTAGTGTATATGTTCACCATTCCCTGAATTTTTACTAATTTTTTTCCTCTAGATTTAATGCTGGAAACATTCATCATATGTCTGGAGATCCCTGATTTTTCATTCATATTTTTTATGAGACATCAAAAATCTGGTAAGGACTATGTAAAATTAACAAGGATAAAAGATACTGTAATCCTATGTCATAGTACCAAATTCTGCATATTAAACTTTTGCCTTTTTAAGTTAAAAAAACAAGGAAAAAGAAAGCCAAAAATTAAATATAAACAGAAGAACATCAGTCTAACTATATTTCAAATGAATAAAATAATCCTACTGAAGGACATAAAAAACTAACCCAATTAGATATATATGTATATATACACATATATATATACATATATATATATTAAACATCATCCTTCATTTTTGTACAATGTATGATTTCATGTGAAATTACCACCACCAATTCACCCATGCACCATCACCATAGTCCCTTGTGCTCTTCCCACCCCTGTCTTGATCCCTCTCCCTCCTCCCCCCCTTATAGAATGTCTCTGATCTATGATTGCCTGTTATTTTCTATTCAATTCCATTGGTCTGTGTGTCTGTTTTTGTTCCAGTACCATGCAGTTTTAATTATTATGGCTTTGTAGTATAGTTTGAAGTCTGGGAGTATGATACCTTTATTCCCCTTCTTTTTAGTCATAAAGACTTTTTAATAGAGCTTTGGCTATTCGAGGTTTTTTTTATTGTGTATCCACATGAATTTCATCAATATTTATTCTATTTCTTTAAAGAATGTTATTGAAATTTTTATTGGAATAGCATTGAATCTGTAAATTCCTTTTGGTAGGATGGCCATTTTGATCATGTTAATTCTTCCAATCCATGAGCAGGGGATGTCTTTCCATTTCTTTGTGTCTTCTTCTATTTCTTTTAACAATGTTTTATAATTTTATTGGCATAGGTCCATCACCTCTTTTGTTAGGTTTATTCCCAAGCATTTGATTTTTTTTTGTTTCAATTGTAAAACGGATGGTTTCCTTGATTTCTTCTTCTTCAGATTAATTGTTTGCATATAATAAGGCTACCAGTTTTTGTATGTTGATTTTGTATCCTGCTACTTTACTAAACTGGTTGATTATTTTGATTAGTTTTTCTGTGAAGTTTTGGGGGTTCTTTATTATATAATCATATCATCTGCAGATAGTGATATGTTTAATTCTTCTTTCCCTATTTGGATTCATTGTATGTCATTCTCCTGTCTAATTGTTCTGGCTAGGACTTCCATTATTATATTGAAAAACAGTGGTGAGAGTGGACATCCTTGTCTTTTTCCAGATCTTAAGGAAAAGGCTTTCAGCTTTTCACCATGGATAATGATATTGGCTATGTAACCCAATCAGCTTTTAAGCACAGCATTTGATTGTACATCCTCAGGCTGAAAACTGAAAAGAAATATGAGAAAATAACAAATTCTAGTTGATAGGTTTGGTTTTTATGGTGGTATATTATGTAGAACTACTTAATATGCACTCTAGGATTGATCACATATATAAATTTATTGTGGAAAATGGGAGGCAACATTTTCAATGCTGAAGAAGGGAGTTACAAAATATGGAAAGTGGTTAGCATGAACCATGTGGTGTAAAATTGGAACTGAATGCACCTTAAAGTTTTTTTTAAATATTTCTTTATATCCTATATCTCCATCTGTTCTAGCTGCATACCCTGAGAGTTCCATATGTCTGAGAAGCAACCACCCCCAAATAGTGAGCAGATATTGGTTTTGAAGTATCATTGTCCATTAAAAATGAAAACAAAAAATAGCTTTGTTCTGGGCTGTAGCAGAGAAAATATAAGATGAACCCGATACATCAGGTGTACCAAAAAGTAAGGACATGCTCATAGAATGTTGGGGACATATCAAAAGGACACAGAGGTATTTTGAACTGATGGTATATTTTCCATCATACTCCCATACTCCCTACTCATCAAATCTGGGACAATTTGAGTACCAAAGTAAATAGGAGTGACAGAATGAACTTATGGAATAAATTAGAGTCCATGAGTCCATGGTGATATAAATGAATAAAGGCATAAACAGAGACAAAAAAGTTTTTCTTTAAATGGCACATATTAAAAAAACAAGCAACAACAAATGTTGGCGAGGATGTGGTGAAAAAGGAACTCTCCTACATTGCTGGTGGGAGTGCAAACTGGTCCAATCACTATGGAAAACTGTCTGGAGGTTCCTCAATCTACTAAAAATGGAGCTACCATATCACCCAGCAATTCCACTACTAGGGATCTACCCAAAGGACACAAAAATATTGATTTAAAAGACCACCTGTACCCCTATGTTTATTGCAGCACTGTTTACAATAGGTACAACCTGGAAGCAACCCAAATGCCCAAAAATAGATGACTGGATCAAGAAGATGTGGTATATATACACAATGGAATATTATTCAGCAATCAAAAAAGATAAACTCATGTCATTTACAGCAACATGGATGGAGCTAGAAGGAATTATGCTCAGTGAAATAAGCCAGAAGTAAAAAGAAAAATATTGGATGGTTTCACTTATAGCAGGAATATAGGGTAATCCAATAAGACAATTGCGTAAAAAAAATAATAACAGTACAAAACATAATAAAGCAAAAATAGACAATTATAAATCAGAGACATCTTGCAGGGGAGGATGCATGAGAGGGATGAAAGGGAGGGAGGGAGGAGCACAGGGGACTGTGGTGATGGTGCACGGGTGCATTGGTGATGGAAACTCTATGGGGACTATACCTGAGGGCTGGGTGGAAACAAATATTGTTTAAAAATGAGCAAATCATTGTTTAAAAATGATGTAAAAAATAAATAAATATATATCTACAAAAAAAGTTTTCCTTTATAGTAGAACACCAACAATTTCTGAAAACTAAAGACAAAGAAAAATCTTGAAAGAAGGAAAAATGTCACCTTACTATAGAAGAAAAATAATTTGAACAACGAAAGATTTCTCATCAGGACCTCTCTGGAGGCGCAAGGGGTTAAGACACAACCTATGGAGCTAGCTGCAGCCACTGCAGCATGAGTTTGATCCTGGGCCAGGGAGCAGCAGACCTCTCCTGCCTTGCCCGCTGCGCCCCTCAACAGTGTATTTCAGTAGATCTGCCTGTTCTGTTTCCCACTCTGTCTCTGGTGAATCCTCTCACCATCCACCACTCTGGCCTGTACTCCAGTTCCTGTATGTATAAATAAATAAATCTTTAAAAAAAAGATTTCTCATCAGAGATCATGGATACCATAATAAAGAGGAAAATATTTTTCAAGGAAAAGAACTTGCAACCATAAATTCTATCCTCTAGGAATAAAAGGGAAATTAAGATAGTCTCAGATTCTGGCAAACTAAAACAATATGTTAATAATAGTCCTATTCTTAAGGAACTGCAGAAAGAAATTTTTCTAAACAAAAAGATATGATAAGAGAGCAAATCTTCAAACATCACTAAGGAAGAAAGAAGAATGGGGAAAGTGAAAATATGGATGAATGTAATAGAATTTCCAGCTCCTCTTGTGTTTTCTGCTGTATGTTTGATAGTTGAGTTGTGTTTAGTGGTTGAATGTTTAATGATTGAATGGTTTGATTAAGTACTCAATGTATGTGAGAGAATATTTAAGACTAGTATATAAATGGGGTAGGGTAAGCTTACTTAAAGGTACTTCACTAAAATTGGTATAATGCCAACACCAATGGTCTGTGATAACTTATGTACATACAGTGTAATACCCAAAGCAATGCAATACACTACAAAATCTATACAAAGCTATACATTCAAAAACACCAAAGATTAATCAAAATGTAATTGTTGTAAATATTAATTAAGAAGTCAAGAAAAATGGGAAGCAAAACAGAAATACTGCAACAAACAAAACAAAAAGTAAAATAATAGCCCTAAACCTTAGCATATCACTAATTGCTTTAAATGTAAACTGTGCCAATTCCCCAACTGAAAGGCAAGTATCGGTAGAGTGGGTTACACAATGTGATCCAACAATATACTGCCTACAAGAAATTCATTTTAGGTACAATATGTGGGTAGATGGAATGTAAAAGGATGAAAAAGATACATCATGTAAACATTGAAAGAAAGCAGGATTGACAATATTAATATAAAATAGAGTAAAATTGAGCACAGTAAACCTACTAGAGGTAGAGAGCAACATTACATAATGATGAAAGTGTTGATTCACTGAGAGATCAAAATCCTAAATGTGTTTGTACTGAACAACAGAACTGAAAAACATTTCAAGTAAAATATTCTTAATAGAAAGATAACAGAAAAATCACATACAGGCTAACATAAAAGCACGCTTCTAGTCATGAGGTCAAAGAACGCATCTTTACAGAAATAAAAATTCATTGAACTGAATAAAAATGAAACTACACCACCAAAGTTTGTGGGGCCCAACTAAGTCAGTATTAAGAGGAAACTTCATGAAACTTTACACTCACTTTAGGGAAAGGGGTAAATCTCAAATGAGTACTCTAAATTCTTCTCTCAAGAAATTAGGAAAAAAAAGTGGAAAATAAATGTAAAGCAGGGAAAAGAAAGGAAATAAAAAGGACAAGTATAAATCAGTTAAGTAAAAACAGAAAAGCGATAGAAAAAAATCAATTAATCAAGAACTGATTCTTTAAAATATCGAATGGTTTCACTTATAGGTGGAATATAGGGAAACCGAACAAAGGGTCAGGAAAAGGATAAAACTTGCAGGCTGGCCATAGAGCTGAGGCATACAGCAGAGGATAGGGAGGGAGAGGGGCCAAAACAGAGGGAAGAGCACAAAGGGCTATGGTGAGGGTCACTGGTGATGTGGTGGTGGGAGAACTATGGGGACTACACCTAAGGAAAGAAATCAAATATTGTACAAAAATGAATAACGACGTAAGAAAATAAAAATAAATTAAAAAATAAATAAAATATTTACCTCATTTAAAAAAAGAACTGATTCTTTGAGAAGTCCAGATATAATTGCAAATTGACAAAAGAGAGAGAGGACACAAATTTCCAATATCAGGAATGAAATAGGATATCACTACAAACCCCGTGGACATCAAAAGGATAAGGGAATACTACAAACAATTCTACACATGTCAATTTGGCAACTTAGGTGAAATTGACCAATTGCTTGGAGAGGAATTTACCCCAGCTCACCTAATACAAAATAGATCATTTGAATCACTTTACAACTATTAAAATAACTGAATTCATAATTCAATGTTCTCCAAAATGAAATCTCCAAGCCCAGAATATCTCCAAACACTCTACCAAAACTTTCAAAGAATTGACACCAAGTCTACATGATCTCTTCCAGTATTAAGACAAAACACTTACGAACTAATTTTATGAAAGCATATTACCCTGAGTACAAAACCCGTACAAAGAATAAAACAAAAGGTTAACATGTATCATGAATACAGACATACAAATCTTTAATAATATTAGCAAATAGAATTACACTGTATCTAAAAGAAATTATATTCAATGACATGGGTTTGATTATGCACCACTGAGATACAAGGCTGTTTCAGTGTTTGAAAAATCAAATAATTTAATTCAAATTTCTAACAGCTAAAGACAAAAAAAAAAAAATCATGTAAATGTACACCTGAAATAAAATGACATAGAACTACGCACACAAAGTGCAAAAATCAGTGTCGGGCCTCCCTGGTGGCGCAGCGGTTGAGCGCTGGGTTGCGAAGTAGCCCGCAGCTTCTGCAGCGCCAGCAAGGGTCCCACGTGGCGCGCAGACCTCTTCTGCCGCCAGCTGCTCCCCTCAGCAGTGTACTTCATCAGACTGCCTGCTCTGCTCTCCCCCTGGCTCTGGTTAATTCTCTCATCCTCCCGTGCTTCTGACTGTACCCAGTGCTTGTCTAAATAAATAAATCTTTAAAAAATTTTTTTTAAAAAAATCAGTGTGCTGGTCTTGATACTGTTCCATAATTATGCAAGATGAAACCAAGGTACATGGAGATTTCACTACAAAATCTGCATCTTACTGTGATCTATATTCATTTCAAAATAAAAAGCTGTAAAAATGGGGAAAAGTCAATTTAGTACCCACTAATAAGAGAGCCAACTACTTTAACAGCAGCTATTTTTTCAAGTTATTAAATTCATTTCTTTTAGATTAGTCATACAAACACGTGGTGAAGATGACCAAATAAGAACAGAGGATATGAGATAAAAAGTAAAATCTGGTACAGTTTTCCAGTTCACTTACCAAAGTAGGAACTTTGAACCATTTTTACTTTTAATTCTTCAGGTGGTTTAATCTCTAATCCTGAATAATATGTGTGTTTGTCTGTTTATTTTGAATCAACAATTTGTAGCTAAACTCTCTTCCGCAATATGAGAGATGAGAAATAACTCATTTATGCTATCTCGATTTCCCGTAGTTTTGGAGTTAATATTATTTTTAATTCTCCTGTTTATTCACATTTAATTATTTATTTATTTATGGTAATATTGGTTTACAACACTGTGTAAGTTCCTGGTTTACAGCTTCTCACCTTGACATTTATATAGACTACAGCATGCCCACCACTATCTAATCCACCACCATCCTCAAACTCCCTCTATCTGTTTCACTTACTACACATCCCCCATTCCCCTGGCAAACACCATTTTGTTGCTAGAATCTAAGGGGAGTTTGTTTGTCTTCTTTTGCTTCTTCATTTGCTTTGATTCGTTTTTTTCCACAAGCGAAATCTGATATTTCTCCATCTGACTTACTTCACTTAGCATAATCCCTGGAGTTCCATCTATGTTTGTTGCAAATGGCAATTTTTTTTTGTATTTTTATAGCCAAGTAGAATTCCATTGTGCATATATACCAGATGTTCTTTATCTACTCATCCATCAGTGGGCACTTAGGTTATTTCCATATGTTTTCTGTATCTTGGCTATTGTGAATAGTGGTGCAATGAATATAGGATTGTGTAGATTTTTTTGTATGTGAGAGGTCACAACTTGTTCCTGAAAGTGAACAGTGGGAGAAGAAGGATAATTGGTGTGCTTCTAATGGGCTAGCAACATATTTCCTATTTGACAAAGATAATGTGTTTGATGTTTTACCTCCTTGTGTTCCTAGAACAAGCAGCATCAAAAATGTAAGTACAATTCTCCAGATTATAACTATTCTCCATTTACATTGTTTTGAAGCACCTAAGATGTTTCAATGACAGAACCCATAAGATGGTATGTTAACAATACTATCTGTATCTCGAATACTTTTATGTGCAGTGTGCATGTACACTTTCCTCCAGTTTTAGTAGATAGGTCATAAGACTGGTGTTTTTTCGTTTTCGTTTTTTGTGATAGTTGCATGAAACTACAAACAAAAACTCTAAGTAAATGACACTAGCTAACAAACCAAAGAAACAGACAAAAAGCCTTTTGAAGGCAAATGCTGCATTAAGGGGTTCAATCTGAAGTGCACTGGACTAAATTGGTCTGTAGAACAAAGATAAATTTAGAGGCACAGAACAAGATTACAAAAAAAAAAAAAAGAAGTTGGAGGACAGACACTCTCTGGCAGTATGAGAAGGCTGGAGTTACATGAAATGTTTAATTCATTGTTTTCTCATATCCTTGGTTAATAACTTTTTCCTTCACACAGGTTGGCCATATAAATCCACTACAAAGATGGGATGCAAGATATGGCTAACGCAATTGATATAGTGATGATAATGGCAGTGAGTTTAAGATTCTTCATATACCAGGCTAGTGCAAGATTTCTAATGGTAGGTTTGAAAGTAACAGACAACTCCATGAGATTCTTTGTTTTATCTGTCAGTAATTCTAATCATTCTCTTTGCTGAGTTACCAGATCTGTGTTTCTGGCTATGATTCCTCCCAGCTCACCCACTTAGGTTTGAGTTTCCATCACTTTGTTCTCAGAATCATGCTTCAGCTCTGTAAGTCAACATACTCGAAAACTTACTATTTATGGCACGTGGCAGAGTGGTTTGTGCATTTGAACCATACATAATCTGGACTTCTTTATTCTCATTAGAAAATTAAAGACTCAGGAGCATTCAACATCATCATCAGTGGTAGAAAGACAAACAATCCTGTTTTGGCAAATGTAATGAGATGAATAATTGAGGCTTTAATATGTTGGTGTTATTTTCAGGTGTGTTAGCCTAAATCTGGTCTGTCACCTCTAGAAAGATTCCTCCACATCAAACATGTTAGGCAACAACAGCTAAATGAATGGACATGGTTTCAATCTGTCTGGGTACCCTTTGAGAGCATGTGGGTTCAGGACAGAAGTGCACTGGTCACTTGGGGTCCCTCACAGACCATCCCAGAGGAGGCTGTGTGTACTTTTTCAAAATAGTGTTTTCAAATTCTTGTGATAAATACACAGAAGTGGAATGGTTGGATCATATGGTAGTTCTGTTTTTCAGTTTTTGAGGACCATCCATCCTGTGTCTATAGTGGCCTCACATTCCCATCACAATGTATGAAGATTCGCTTTTCTCTCTATCCTCGCCAACACATGCTGTTTCTTAACTTTTTGATAATAGTCATTCTTACACATGTGAGATGTTGTCTTTTTGTGGGCTTGATTTGCATTTCCCTGATGATAAGCAATGGAGAACATCTCTTCGTGTGTCAGTTGGCCATCTGTATATTTTTTGGTGAAATATCTATTTAGATCTTTTGCCCATTTTTAAATTGGGTTATTTGTTGGGTTTTTTTTTTGTTGTTGTTGTTGTTGTTATGGAGTTCTGTTACTTTTGTAACTTTAACGATATACCTAAATCACTGAATAGATAGCAACAACATTTGCTATATATACTGAATGCATTACTTGAAAGGTATTCTGTTAAGCCCTTTACATATATTGACTTACTTAACCTAGCAGCAACATTATAATATAGGTACTATTATTTTCCTCATTTTATAGCTAAGAAAGTTGAGGCACAGAAAGATTTAACCAATTTGCCCAAGTTCACAAAGCAAATAAGTGGTGGAGTCAGTATTGGAAGCCCTGACAGTCCTCACATTAAACATTATCTCTTGATTCCTTTTATATGAGGTCATTTAAACCCTTCAGTTTTCCTCAGGCCTTAAGCCCCATCCACCTTCAGAAATCATGTGAGAAAAAAATGCTGTAACTCTAGATTTATAGTACTTACATTATCTGCTCTGTAATTATGTTGTCTAAGCTTTGTTATTTTTAAAAGATGTATTGATTTTTGCATATTACAACTGGGGTGTAGGCCAGAGGTGTGGGGGATGAGAGTATTCACCAGAGACAGAGTGGGGAACAGAACAGGCGGATCTACTGAAATACACTGCTGAGGGGAGCAGGGGGCCAGACAGGAGAGGTCTGCTGCACCATAAGTGGGTTATCTCCTCTGCCGGGGATCGAACTCATGCCACAGTGGCTGGCTGGCAACAGCTTGATAGCACAGACTTAACCCCTGTGCCACGAGGGAGGCCCCTGTCTAAGCTTTGTTTATATGTTTATTATAAAATACTAAAATCAATAACATTTACACTGTTGGGATTATGTAATTATTTACTGCAAAATCAAGTTGTGCCATTTGAAAAATGTTATAATCATCAAGATCAAATAGATTCTCTTTTGTTACTCTTCATGAATTGCTCCAAATCAAGCCACATTTTAATTTGATTCATATTTAACTTATGACTATCTAGTATACTTCCCCCCCAAAGTTACTCATTTACTTTATTTTTATTTTTTATTATTTTTATTTTCTCACATTATTGTTCATTTTTGTACAATATTTCATTTTTTTCCCTCAGGAGACATCCCCACAATTCTCCCACCACCATGGCACCCGTGACCATCACCATAGTCCCTTGTGCTCTCCCTTCCCCTGTTTTTTGTTTTTGTTTTGGTTTTGTTTTGTTTTTGTTTGTTTTTTTGTTTTTTTGTTTTTTTGTTTTGTTTTTTCTTTGTGTGTGTGTGTGTGGGACCCCCCCCGCCGGTGGCCGGGGATCAAACTGGCACTGCAGAGGCTGCGGGCAGTCTCGCAACCCAGAGCTCAACTGCTGCGCCAACAGGTCCCTTCCCCTGTTTTACCTCTCTCCCTACCCTTCCGCTGCTGTAAATCTCAGATCTATGGTCAGCTTGGAGGTTTTGTCTTTTTCCTGACCCTTTTTTCTGTTTCCTTATATTCCGCAATAAGTGAGACAATCTGATATTTTTCTTTTTCCTTCTGACTTACGTCACTGAGCATAATCCCTTCCAGCTCCATCCATGTTGCCGCAAATGGTATGAGTTTATATTTTTTTAAATTTTTTTAGACTTTATTTTTTCAGAGGAGTTTCAAGTCCACAACAAAATAGCACTCTAGAGATTTCCCATATACCCAGTAACTACTCACATGTATGGTTTCCTGATTATCAGCACTAATCAGCAATGGGTTGCGTTGTTCCAATATGTGAACTTATCATATATCATACGTACTCATAGTCCATAATTTACCTATTCTTCTGGTAATCTCTTTTTTAAAATTAATTGTTTAACCAATATTTGCTTTCCCCAACCCCCTCAGATTGAGTCCCCATAGAATTTTCTTCCCCAAGGCACCCATGCACCATCACCACAGTCCCCTGTGCTCCTCCCTCCCTCCGATCCCTTTTTCTTGTCCTCCCCTGCAGTATGTCTCTAATTTATAATTGTCTGTTTTTGTTTTGTTGAGTTTTATATTGTTATTATTTTTTTACACTGATGTCTTATTTGGTTCCCCTATATTCCTGTTATAAGTGAAACCATCTAATATTTTTCTTTTTCCTTCTGGCTTATTTCACTGAGCATAATTCCTTCTAGCTCCATCCATGTTGCTGAGTAATATTCCATTGTGTATATGTACCACATCTTCTTGATCCAGTCATCTATTTTTGGGCATTTGGGTTGCTTCCAGGTTGTACCTATTGTAAACAATGTTGCAATAAACATAGGTGTACAGGTGTTCTTTTGAATCAATGTTTTTGTGTCCTTAGGGTAGATCCCTAGTAGTGGAATTGCCAGACGATATGGTAGCTCCATTTTTAGTAGACTGAGGAAACTTCAGACAGCTTTCCATACTGATTGGACCAGTTTGCACTCCCACCAGCAATGTAGGAGAGTTCCTTTTTCACCACATCCTTGCCAACATTTGTTGTTGCTTGCTTTTTTGATAGGTGCCATTCTTACTGGTGTAAGGAGGTATCTCAGTGTGGTTTCGATTTGCATTTCCCTGATTATAAGGGATGTTGAACATTTTTTCATATACCTGTTGGCAATTTGCCTTTCCTCTTTGGAGAAATATCTTTTAAGTTCTTCTGCCCATTTTTTTTTTTTTTTGAGATTTAAAAAATATTTATTTATTTATTTATTTATTTATTTATTTTTATACAAGAACTGGGGTACAGGCCAGAGGCACAATAGGGTGAGAGGATTCACCAGAGACAGAGCAGGGAGCAGAACAGGCAGACGACAGAAGTACACTGCTGAGGGCAGCAGCGGGCGCAACCGGAGAGTTCTGCCACACCCTGTGGGATTCTCGCCAGGCCGCCGGGATCAAATCCGCACTGCTGAGGCTGCAGACAGCTTCACAGCACTGCGCTCAACCCACTGCCCCACTGGGGAGGCCCTCTTCTGCCCATTTATTGACTGGATTGTTCATTTTGTTTTTGTTGAGCCATGTGATTTCTTTGTATATCTTTGTGATCAGTCCCTTATCAGTTGAATGGAGTGCAAAGATATTTTCCCAATAAGTGGTGTCTCTTTTTTGGTTAATGTCTCTTTGGCTGTACAGAAGCTTTTCAGTTTGATTTAATCCCAGGTGTTTATCTTTGCCTTCTCTATCACTGCTGTGGGTGATGAGTCTTTAAAGATGTTTCTGAAATGTATGTCTTGTAGTGTTTTCCCTATATTTTCTTCTACATATTTTATGGTTTCAGTTCTTATGTCCAGTTCTTTTATCCATTTTGAGTTGATTTTTATGCACAGTGAGAGGTAGTGGTCGTTTCATTTTTTTGTATGTGGAGGTCCAGTTTTCCCAGCACCATTTATTAAACAAACTGTCCGTGTTCCATTGCATATTCTTTGCTCCTTTGTCAAAGATTGGTTGTTCATATAAGTGTGACTTTCTGGGCTCTCTATTCGGTTCCATTGGTCTGCCTGTCTGTTTTGTTCCAATACCAAACTGTTTTAATTATTATGGCTTTGTAATATAACTTGAAGTTTGGAATTGTGATACCTCCTTTCTCCTTTGTTTTAATCAGTAAGGCTTTGACAATGCATGGTTTTTGTGGTTCCATATGAATTTCATCAGTATTTGTTCTATTTCTTTGAAGAATGTCATTGAGATTTTTACTGGAATAGCATTGAATCTGTACATTGCTTTTGGGAATAATGTTAATTCTTCCAATCCCTGAGCAGGGGATGTCTTTCCATTTCTTTGTGTCTTCCTCAATTTCTTTGAACAGTGTTTTATAATTTCTTTGTATAGGTCTTTCATCTCTTTTGTTAGGTTGATTCCCAAGTATTTGATTTTTTTTTTGTTTCAATTATAAAAGGGATGGTTTTCTTGATTTCCTCTTCTTCAGACTGATTGTTTGTGTACAGGAAGGCTACTGATTTTTGCATGTTGATTTTGTATCCTGCTACTTTACTGAACTGGTTGATTATTTTGAGTAGTTTTTCTGTGGAGTTTTTAGGGTTCTCTATCATTTATCTGCAAATATTGATAGTTTACTTCTTCTTTCCCTATTTGGATTCCTTGTATGTCTTTCTCTGGTCCTATTGCCCTGGCTAGGACCTCCAGTATTATACTGAAGAGCAGTGGTGAGAGAGGACATCCTTGTCTTGTTCCCGATCTTAAAGGAAAGGCCTTCGGCTTTTCGCCTTGGAGAATAATATTGGCAGTGGGTTTGTTGTATATGGTTTTTATCATGTTAAGTTATGTTCCTTCTATCCTGAGAATTTCAAGGGCCTTCATCATAAAAGGATGTTGGACTTTGTCGAATGCTTTCTCAGCATCTATTGATATGATCATATGGTTTTAATTTTTATTTTTGTTGATGTGTTGGATTATACTTATTGATTTTCATATGTTGATCCATCCTTGTGCCCCTGGGTGAATCCACTTGATTGTGGTGTACTATCCATTTGATGCATTGTGGGATTCTGTTGGCAAGGATTTTGTTGAGGATTTTTGCATCAGTGTTCCTTAGGGAGATTGGCCTGTAATTTTTTTCTTTTGTGCTGTCTTTGTTTGGTTTTCGTATTAGTGTAATGTTGGCTTCATAGAACATATTTGGTAGTATTTCCTGTTTTTCAATTTTATGAAAGAGTTTGTGTAGGATAGGCACTAATTCACTGCTGAACATTTGGTAGAATTCATTTGTGAAGCCATCTGGGCCTGGATTTTTGTTTTTGGGGAGTGCTTTGATTACTGCCTCAATTTTGCTGCTTGTAATTGGTCTGTTTAGGTGTACTATTTCTTCTTTGTCCAGCTTTGGATGATTAATTATATCATTCTAGGAATTTTTCCATCTCTTCCAGGTTGTTGAATTTGTTTGCATAAGTGTTCATAGTAATCTCTGATTATTCTTTTGATTTCTACTGAGTCTTTTGTGATTTCTCCTATTTCATTTATAATCCTACTTATATGTGTTTTCTCCCATTTTTTCTTTGTGAGCCTGGCCAGAGGTTTGTCTATTTTGTTTATTTTTCCAAAGAACCAATTTTTGGTTTCATTGATCTTTTGCATTGTATTTTTAATTTCCATTTCATTTATTTCTGCTTTAATTTTTATTATTCCCTTTCTTCTACTGGCTTTTGGGTTTTTTGTTGTTCTTTTTCTAGTTCTTTGAGATGTGAGATTAGGTTGTTTCTTTGAGTTCTTTCTTGTGTCTTGATGTGAGCCTGTATTGCTATATATTTTCCTCTTATTACTGCTTTTGCTGCATCCCATACATTCTGGAAAGTGCTGTCCTCCTTGTCGTTCAACTCAAAGTATTTTTTAATTTCTTCTTTGATCTTCTCATTAGTCCAGTGGTCTTCCAGTAGTGTGGATTTCAATCTCCATGAAGTGGGAGGGTTCCTTGTTTTCTTTTCATGACTTATTTCTAGCTTGATGCCTTTATAATTGGAAAAGATAGTTGGAATGATTTTGATCTTCATGTATCTGTTGATGTTTGTCTTGTAGCCCAGTATGTGATCAATTCTGGAGAATGATCCATGAGCACTTAAGAAAAATGTGTACTCAGATTTTTTTGGGTGCAGTGTCCTATAGATATCTGTTAAGTCCATGAGTTCTATGTCTTCATTTAGGGCTCTAGTGGTTTTGTTTATTTTTTGTCTCGTTGATCTGTCCATTGGTGAGAGTGGGGTGGTGAAGTCTCCCACTATATTTGTATTTTCTTTAATGTCAAATGTCTGTTTTCAGAGCTGATAATAATTGCCTAATATATTTTGGTGCCCCTTCATTTGGTGAGTATATGTTGATGAATGTTATATCTTCCTGATGTATTGTTCCCTTGATCATAATGTAGCGTCCATCTATGTTTCTTTTTACCATTTTTAATTTGAAGTCTATTTCATGCGATGCAAGTATGGCTTTTCCTGCCTTCTTTTTTGGTCCATTTGCTTGTAGGATTGCTTTCCCACCTTTTACTTTCAGTCTATGTTTATCTTTTGTGGTTAAATGTGTTTCCTGGAGACAGCATAAGGTTGGATTTTGTTTTTTAATCCAGCCTGCTACTCTGTGTCTTTTTATTGATGAGTTTAATCTATTTACATTTAGAGTTAATATTGATGTGTTGGCATCTGTATTTGCCATTTTTTTTGGTCTTTTTTGTGATATTATTCCTTGCTTTATTCTGTTCTTATTGTTCATTCCTCTGTTGATTTTGGCTTTAGGACTTCTTGTAGAATTTTTTGAAGTGGGGGTTTACTTGTAATGAATTTCTGGAGTTTTTGTTTGTCTAAGTAGGTCCATATTTTTTCTTCGTAGAGGAAGGAGAGCTTTGAAGAGTAAAGTATTCTTGGTTGGCATTTGCTGTCTTGAAGTTTGTTGAATATGTTACTCCATTCTCTTCTTGCCCATCGTGTTTCTTCAGAGAAGTCTGAGGTTAACCTGATTGATTTTCCCTTATTGGTTATCTGTTACTTCCCCCTTTCCAGTTTCTTTATTTTGTCATTGTCTTGGACTCTTGCAAGATTTTCTATTAGGTGTCTTGCTGTAGTTTTCTTTTCATTGTGGTAATTGGGAGTCCTTCTCGCTTCTTGTATGTCTGTATTTGTCTCCTTATTCATGCTTGGGAAGTTTTCTTCAATTATCTCCTTGACTAATTTCTCAGTTCCTTTGTCTCTCTCCTCACCTTCTGGAATGCCTATAATTCTTATATTTCCTCTCCTCATGGAAATATAATTGTTTAAAAGTCTCCTCCTACTTCTTCATTTGCACTTCTTTCTCCATATCTCTTTTAGCTCTTTTTATTTCTGCATCTTCAATAGTACTGATCCGTTCCTCCATTTCATCGATTCTGTTTTTATTGCCTTTCCCAGAGTTCTTTATCTCCTCTAGTAATCTTTTAATCTCCTGCATTTCTTCTCTTTCCTTTCTTAAGATCTCAATTTCATTCTTCACTTCAGTGATTATTCATCTCAAATCATTTTTTTCCTTTTCATTTTCTTTCTGTTTTTCAATCATGATGATCACTAATTCTCTATCTGATAGGCTGAGAATGTCTTCCATGTCATTGTTGAGATCTGGTGACTGTCATTGGTGAGCTCTTTTTGCGGTGTGTCCTTCTCCTGCGGGCTTGCTTGGTTATATATATTTTTTCTTCTCCCTATTGTTTGCTTTCTAATTAGTTCAATGCATTGGGACATTGTGCGACTGGTGTTGGTGGGCATCTCTTTGGAGTGCTCCTTTAGGGGTGTCGGAAACTGTTAACCAGACTGAGACCAGCACTGGCAGGCCAAAACTCCCCCAGGCTGTTGATGCAGTGTTGCTGGTCACTGTCCCTTACAGTTCCCTCCCTCTGTATTTACTCAGTTCCAACAGGGAATCAGCTAGTTGGTGATTTTGTTCTGCTCACGAGGTGGCGCCAGAGACCTGTACTTGCTGACTTGTGCATTTTCCTGGTGGTACTCTGAGAAATGAAGGGGGAGCAAAGGGGAGCACCTCAACACAGGGACTCTTATTCAAGCTGGATGCTGTGTCTGGCCCGTGTTCACCCGGTGCTGTGCCTGCAGTTGTATGGATCCCGAACCCTGAATTCTGCACTCTAGGTCTCACTCCCAGGGCTATTAGATCCAAAATGCTGGCTGTCACCCTGTGCAGTGCCCGCTGTTATGGCACATCCCACATCCTGGATCCTGCGCCTGGCTTTCAGTTCCAGAATGGGGTCTTGCTCCATGCCTTATTTCCCGTCTTACCCCGTTTGCATGGGCCACCCTCTCTCAGAGCTTGAGGGTGTTTTTGGGATCCCTGGTTTCCAACTATCAGAATGTTGGTGATTTTGTTCTGGTAGCTAGGTGGCGCCAGAGATCATTTCTAGTGTCCTTCCAGAACTGTTTTTTTTTTTTTTTTTCCTGGTGGGTCCGGGGAACAGGGTGAGGGTGGCATGGAGCACCTCAGCAGTGTGTGAGTGCTGTGTCTGCCCTGTGCCCCGCCATTGTGGGGCTCCCATGCCCCAAATTTTGTGCCCCGGGTCTTCATTCCCAAGCCCTCAGATACAGGATGCGGACTGTAGCCCCAGTTCAGTGTCCGCAGAAATGGCGCCTTTTGCACCCTGCTCCCATGTCCGAGAGCCTGTTTTCTTATTACTCAGTGAGGGACATTCACCTCAGTGAGGGCTCCCGTGCGTCTCCCCACAAACCTAGGTCGCAGGCGCTGGGACTTGGGCAGCCGCTATCCGCGTTTGTTTTTCCAGCGCGCCGCTTTTCCGCTTTTCCGCACAAGCTTACTGGCTGGCCTTGAGCTATTTGTAGGTCTCCTCGGAGTCCTTGTTTTCCTCTAAAGGTGCCCAGAGCCATTTGCTCACCTCTGAGGCAATTCCTGTATGGTCTCCACAGTTACCGTTCACAGGGTGTGGTGCCTGAAATAGTTTCTTTCTACTCATTGTCCCACTTGATCTGTAGTTTGTTCTTGTTGGTTGTTGTTTTTTTTTTTCCTCCTCTCTGTTGGTCAGAGAGGGCCGACATTGTGGGGTGGGGGAGGGGAGCAGGGATCTGAGCTTTCCACTCTTCTCCGTCCTCTTTTATGGCAACTTTCCTCTTCAGGCAGTTTGCCAGAGTCGCCCTTTATCTTCCATGTCCCGGTTCTCACAGGGACCTGCTGCTTTTCCTCCCTATTAACTTTTTTTTTTTTTTAATCAAAGGACTTAGTCGCAGCGTTTCCACGCCACCATGTTCCTTTTAAGTCCGAGTTTATCTTTTTTGATTGCTGAGTAGTATTCCATGCCACATCTTGATCTGTTCATCTCTTAGCTATTTCCATATCTTAGCTATTGTAAATAGTGCTGCTATAAACATAGGAGTGCAGGTTTCCCATTGAATAAGTGTTTTTGTGTCCTATGCGTAGATTCCCAGGAATGGAATTACTGGATCACATGGTAGAACCATTTTTAGTGCTTTGAAGAACCTCCACACATCTTTCCATATACTTTATTTTTGACAAAGTAATGTTGCTTTCTTTATCAGATAGAATGCTTTGGAATCCAAGCAGCAAAGAGTTGATCTCAAGATTACTTAAACAATGAGAACTGCACTAACTTACATAAGAGAAAGTAACAGGAAATCCATAGGGAAGAAAGGTTTAAAGGTTGGTTCATCCAGTGATTTTAAGATGACATCAAAGCCTTGGGTTCTTCCTGTCTCTCTATGGCATCGACTCCATCTTAAGGCCGGGTTCCCTTGTAATCATGGGATGCCATGCCACTTAGTGCTACATGCTTCCTTTGTTGTTAAAAAGTAGGAGAGAGGAGCTTAGAAATTTTTCCAAAAATTGCATCGCAAACCTCTTTTCATGTTTCATTGACCCCCATAAACTTAGGTTTACTATCTTTGAATTTATCACTGACAGGAGCTACATAATTACTTACTATAATCAATTATAATAACCAGCTAAGGAGGGGGAATGCTTCCACATCTGTTTCATCATATCATAAAGATCACTCAGCTTCCAAATATATATCTATCTGTTAAAACAAATTTACTTTCTTCTTGAGGACATTCTATTGCATCCTTTCTGACTTGTTCTAATTTCTCCCAGTTAGTTACTAAGTCTGCTACACAGCTCTCTATTTCCTTGACTAATATTCTCTTTTGATATCATGTACTCTTTTGTATAAGATTATTTCCACTCATATTTTATAGATTCATCCATGTCATTGCATGTATAATTTCATTGCTTTTTTATTGCCTGGTAGGCTGCTATTGTATTCCAGTTAGTTAATCATCCTCATGTTATAGATATCTGGATTGTTTCAGACTGGAGCTATTATGAATAAAGAAGCTATATTTCTCATGTACAAGTACTTACCTGAGCATATACGTTTATATTCTTCTCAAGTATTTACATAGGCATGGAATTACTGGGTCCTGGGGAATGCATATGTTTAATGCTAAAGGAACTGCCAGACTGTTTTTAAAAGGATTGAAACATTTTACACTCCTAGCAGTTTGAGATTTTCAGTTGCACTGCATCAGTCTCAAGAATTAGTGTTGCGGTATATTTTTTAAGATTTATTTATGCATACAAGAACTGGGGTATAGGTCAGAGGTGTGGGGGGCGGGAGAGGATCCACCAGAGACAGAGTGGGGAAGAGAACAGGGACAGTAACTGAAATAAACTGCGGAGGGGAGGAGCATGTGAGGCAGGAGAGGTCTGCTGCACCATGTGGGTAGCTCCCTGTCCGGGGATTAAACTCATGCTGCAGTGGCTGCAAATAGCTTCATAGGTTGTGTCTTAACCACTGGCATTGAACCACAAGGGAGGCCTGTTGCAGTATTACAAATATGAACCATTTTGATGGGTGGTATCTTTTTTTTAAAACAGATATAATTGACATTATATAAAATTCACAATTTTAAAGTTGGTGCTTCAGTGATTTTTAGAATATTCATTATGTGCAACCATCAGTGTCTTAGCCTTTTTTAATCTTTGATATCAAGCATAATGAAATCAACTTGTTGAATGTGTGTAAACATTTATTTGTTCAACTTATTCTCCCTTTCACCTCACAAGGGATTTCTCTACTTTTTCTTTCTTTCTTTTTTTTTTAAAGACATAATTTTTTATACAAGCACTGGGTACAGTCAAAAGCACAGGAGGGTGAGAGAATTCACCAGAGCCAGAGCAGGGAGCAGAGCAGGCAGAAGGACCCAAGTATACTGCTGAGGGGAGCAGCGGGCGGCAGGAGACGTCTGCACGCCATGTGGGACCCTCCTCCGGTGGCCAGGGAGCAGCCGGGGATCGAACCGGCACTGCAGAGGCTGCGGGCAGCTTCTCAATCCACCGCTCAACCGCTGCGCCACTGGGGAGGCCCTCTCTACTTTTTCTAAAGCTAAATCTACCAACCATATTCTGAATCTCAGTACTTTTCACCTTCTTTGGAGTGTGGCTCCCTTTTCCTTGGAGACTATCACTTTCTCATGAGCTCCTTTCTTTTTCTTTTTTTTTTTTTTTAAAGAATAACTATTTTTATTTTTTTAAAGATTTATTTATTTATACAAGAACCGGGGTACAGACCAGATGCGCGGGAGGGTGAGAGGATTCACCAGAGCCAGAGTGGGGAACAAAACAGGCAGACTGACAAAGTACACTGCTGAGGGAAGCAGTGGGCGCAGCAGGAGAGGTCTGCGTGCCATGTGAGACCCTCGCCCGTGGCCTGGATCCAACCGGCGCTGCTGCGGAGGCTGCGGGCAGCTTTGCAACCCAGCACGCAACTGCTGCGCCACCAGGGGAGGCCCAAGCTCCTTTGTTTTTCACTGTTAATTATGCACGCACCCACTGACTTAAAAAATACTACTCAGCTATAAAAAGAAATCTTGCCATTTGTGAACAGCATGGATGGAACTGGAGGGGATCGTGCTAATGAAACAGTCAGAAGGATGACTTCATTCGTGTATGGAATATAGAGAAACAAAAGAACAAACATAACCAAACCAAAATAAATCCTAGAAATCTGACTGTAGAACAGAGGCTACCAGGAACGGGGTGCAGAGGGAGGAGAGCAAATGGGGGAAGAGGCCCCATGGACTGTGGTGGACTATGGGTGCTTGGAGTTGCATGTGGTGTGATAACATATATTTGAAAACATGTGAACCTATGTTCATACTAAAACATACAAAGTGTTGTAAGCCAACGTCACCCCCAAAAGTACTTTTTTTGAAAATGTTTGTGTTTCTGTAGATGTGTGTGTGTGTAAATGTGTGTGTGTGTTTGGCTTTACCTTAGGTTTTCACACTTTTAGTTACTCTACTCTCCCATGTAATAGAAGCAGCAGTGGACTAGAAATGCAGAAAATTAGGTTTTTGGCTGTTTCCTTCCAATGGTGTTGGATAAGTAACTTTTGCTTTTTTTTTTTTTTTTTTTGCTCCACTTTTTATCGGTAAAATGCACAAATTAAATCAATTATCTCTAAAAACCATTTCATCTCTAATATTCTGTGCCTGGTATGAGTACAAATAAGGAAGCAATATCCAGTGCCTTCATCTCATGAGCCTAATATCTTTGCAAACTTTTCCCCCAATATGCCTTTATATCCACTTTGGCTTTATATTGCCACTAAAATGCTGCACATCAAACCGCTCAGGATTCAGAGTGAGAGAATTCACCAGAACCAAAGTTGGGAACAGAACAGGCAGACTGACGAAATACACTGCTGAGGGGAGCAGCGGGTGAGGCAGGAGAAGTCTGTCACGCCACGTGGGACCTTCGCTGGCAGCTAGGGATCCAACCGGCACTGCAGAGGCTCCGGGCAGCTTTGCAGCCCAGCCCTCAACCGCTGCGCCACCAGGGGAGGCCCTGAAGTCACTTTCATCAAGATATTCCTCTGCTCCAGAACCTTTCAAGACACTCTATCTTCCTAACCTCATGATTTCTTAGTTTACAACATCTAACCCAATAATTTGTTCTCATCTTGTACAAATTAACTTCATTTTTTCAATTCAGATGAATCCACTTCAATATTCAAGTTATCATTAGAAAAGGATGGAGAACAACTTTCTGATTCTGAGACTGGTTTTGCAGCCAAAAGATGTAATTATCTCTCTGAGTCTATTTCCTTAACCATAAATTAAGCTCAGAAGTTTGTTACCTCATAGAGTGAAAAAAATATATAAAGGCAGGTTAAAAAAAAGTGTCATAAAGCATTGTGATTATGTACAGTATATATGTGATTATGTGCTACAATCACACATGCACACAACCAGCCTTAGACTTGCCGGCTCCCTCTCTCCCTGGCTCATAAGTATTCTTTTAGTTTGGCAACACACTAATACAGGAAAGAGTTTATGGCATCACAAAACCTGAGTTTGGACAGTGTTGAAAAATTATCCAGATATAAGAAAAAGGTGCTTCATTAAAAAAAAACAAAACAAACAAAAACACCTTGAGTATGAGTCCTGGTTGCACCTTACACACACCATACACAGTTTGGACAATTTATTTAACCCGAGTTCCTAGGTACCTCAACTTTGATATAAGCATAATGCCATCTACCTCAAAAGACTGCTGTGGTTAGAGGAGGTAATGTTTGGAAAGCAGCTAGCATAGTGTGGGGCAGATATTATTTGCTCAATAATGTGACTTTCTAATTTGCTGCCCGTGCAACCCTATACAGCAATTCCATACTGTCTAATGACAATATACTACCGCCATGTGCAGTTTAGCATCAGTTAAGGATGGACCACATGTATGACAGCAGTCCCAAAATTCCTATTGCCTCATTACATCACAGCATATATTGCAGTGCACTACAGGCACAGTGAGCAGTTACTCCTCTTCCAAGATGCCCTTCTAAATTGCTATGCCAACCAGTGGAATGGAGCACTGTTTAGAGAATAACACACACTGACATTCACACAACAATGAAGTTGCCTAACAACACATTTGTAAGACTGTATCCTTGTTGTTAAGTGACATGTGACATTTATCTAAAAACAGCACACAGCAAGTACCTCTGTGCTTTTCAGCACAAGAATGGGCATACACAAATTCTACTTTTCCCATGTCTTTTATTTGCACTTTTAACATTCACAAATCATTTTACAGATTATTCTTTTCCCAGGTGTGTTGTCATTTATAAGAAAGATTGGGATTAAAATGGTATACAGAAGAGGACCTCGAAATTACCAAAGCAATGGTGCAGAATATAAAAGCTCTGAAAGAGAACAGAATGAACAAGAGCAGCATGTGGCCACTTCCTACCAAGCAAGAACACTGACTTCACTAAGGCAAAGCCTTTAGTCTATTATTTCTTCCCGCCACCTAGTTTAATACAAATAAAAAGGCATTCCATTCTTACACAATTGCTCCAAGGTCTTAGGAACATAGCTGGTACTAGAAACAACCAGATGCACCCTTGACTATAAACACTTGAACAGACAAGTTAAATTTTGATGCCCTAAGCCATTTCTCTGGGAGAACTAAAAGAGGTGGAAGTTGTTTGATACGCAAGACTTTGAAAGGACAGGGGTCTACCTATGTGGGGGGTGATAGTAGGAGAGGGAAGAGAAAAGGAGCTCAAGGACGGTGAAGGCAGCAAACCTAACTCTTCCCCAGTGTACAACTGCTGTTTTCCTCAGATGCTACTAGTGTTCCATCACTCAAAAAAGAAACACGTTATCTACCTCCAGTCAATTGTAGGGTATAGTGGCTTATAATTGAGAATATACCCCTGGGAAAGGTATACTTATTTCAGGTACAAAACAGTGAAATTCAAAATTGTGTCCTATGATGTTCTCATGTACTGTTTTTCCTATTTTAAATGAATTTACTGTGTGACCTTGGGAGAGGTCCTCAATTTTCTATTTACGAAATGAGAATTACAGCAGTTTATGTTGAGGATTAGAGGAGATGCATAAAAAGCACTTAAGAAAAGTGTCTGGCTAAGCCAACAGGGGCAGATAAAGCAGATGGGTGGTTGCCAGGGTCTGGGGAGCAAGGGGAAAGGGAGCTCAGTGCTAACGGAAATTGGGTTTCTTTATGGAATGATGAAAATGTTCTAAGATAGACAATGGTAATAGCTGCAGAACTGTGTGAATATACTGAAAAAAATCACTCAATTGTACATCACTTTAAAAGGGTTAATTTCATGGTAAAGTGTATCTCAATAAAGCTGTTATAAAAAAACTCTTAAAAATAGAATAGTGCCTGGCACACAGTAAGTGTACAAT
This sequence comes from Talpa occidentalis, assembly GCF_014898055.3. Lineage (NCBI taxonomy): Eukaryota > Metazoa > Chordata > Mammalia > Eulipotyphla > Talpidae > Talpa > Talpa occidentalis. Next base: position 48,164,183 of record NW_023601543.1, read on the forward strand.
AAATGTTAGCTATTAGTAGTAGGAATATTACTGTTATAGGCCATCCCATGGCCTAAGTAAATCCCTTGAAATTCTTAAAGTTTAATAAAAGCCCACAGAACCTAAAAAAAAGTATTTTAACTTACATACATGGATAGACACTCACACATTTATTTTTATCCAAGCTATTTCAGAAATTAAGCCTAGCTAAGAATAACAATTTCAGTGTTTCACTCTGGAATTAAACAACTGCATGCAACGGACATCTCATCATATCATGACAGACTTTAGAGAAATTCCAATAACGATGTTACCCAAGAATTTGAAATGACAAAAGATTTTCATTTTCAATCTCCAGAAATAAACAGGAAGTCCAAATACAGAAAATGGTGAGATTATATAAAGTACATAATTAAATGTTCAAATACAGGTGTGTTTGCCTTATAAATCACATTTTGGGGGATACTTTACAAAAAACATAGTAATACATAAAACAATAACCTGCTTACCAGTCCCATGGCCTGTGACCCCAGGTTAGCCAACAACAGAAAAATCCCACTATAATAAAAAGATCCAATTCAACTCATGTAATAAGCCTCAGGCAAAAGACTTGACAATTAATGTTTGACTTTTAAAACTATACTGTACATTCAAATGTGTTCCCATCGATTGAGTTTTTATAATCTGAACAGTGATTAAATCCACTCTCACTTTCCCTATTGCTAAAGAATATGACAACTGTATCTCAGTCTCGGAAGCGGGGGCAGCAAATGATAAACCTCGATGGCACTGATGTACCATATTTGGCAATGATGCTTATAATCCTTGGATTTCATCAGAAGCATGAATTTTCCAATTCCTGAAACAGGGTTTCCATTGTTGGAGGTCCTTTCCTGCCTAGTTCTCCTATTAGATATGTGCCTTTGCAGCAAATCAGGGAAAGTTTTGTTCAGGGCTGCAACTTCCAGAAACTCAGCTCTTCCATCACAGAAAGCATATATTTGCATAATTTTTTAAAGAAAATATTTACTTATACCCTCAAACTGATCACTCATTTTTAGGGTAGCAACAATCTCCATTTTGCCCACCTTTAGTTAAATCAACTAAAACCATTCCCTACATCACCCAAGAGCAGCAGAACAAGCTGCCTTAAAAATCAATACATATAACACCATCTCATGCACACACACAATCCCCCTGAAAGTCAGGGCCTTAGGAATTTTTTCTTTTTCTTTTTTAATAAACAATGATTGTACTTTTTTTAAAAGATTTATTTATTTATACAAGCACTGGGTACAGTAAGAAGTGCAGGAGGGTGAGAGAATTCACCAGAGCCAGAGCAGTGAATAGAACAGGCAGACTGACGAAGTACACTGCTGAGGGGAGCAGCGAGCGGCAGGAGACGTCTGTGTGCCATGTGGGACCCTCGCCCAGCGGCCGGGGATCGAACTGGCGCTGCAGAGCTTGCAGGCAGCTTCACAACCCAGCGCTCAACCGCTGCACCACCAGGGAGGCCCAGGAATTTCTAACCAAACATTTAGCCTGAGTAAAATTCAGTAAAGACTTAATTCCCTTTTGAGAAGCATGGCTATTTAATTTTATATTGTAACCATTGGGACATATTATGAAATAACTTTGGAAGAGATGACTTTAGTGTGAAGTTGGAAATTTTCCAACAATGGACATGAATGATCATTTGAAACGATTTCAAAGTTTGGACCACTTTCAAAATATTCTTTATCAATTCACAATTGAAACACCAGCTTTGTCCTCACAGGCCTATTTCAAAATTTAAAAGAAATTTAAATACAAATATATAATCAAATAGTTTGGACAAGGTTTAGATGGAAGGGACCAACTTTGTAATGCTTTTGTAATGAGTATCATTCTGAGAATTCATTTTTTTTAAAGATTTATTTATTTATACAAGCACTGGGTACAGTCAGAGGCGCGGGAGGGTGAGAGAATTCACCAGAGCCAGAGCGGAGAGTAGAACTGGCAGAGTGACGAAGTACACTGCTGAGGGGAGCAGCGGGCAGCAGGAGAGATCTGCATGCCATGTGGGACCCTCACCCAGTGGCCGGGATCGAACCGGCGCTGCAGAGGCTGCGGGCAGCTTCGCAACCCAGCGCTCAACCGCTGCGCCACTGGGGAGGCCCTGAGAATTCATTTGTCTTATTATTGTTCATTTGGTTAGACTGGGGTTGGAGAAATATGTTTTTAAAACTATGTAGCTATGTTTAGGTAATCTTTAAATACAAAAAGAATATTTAAATTCTATAAGAAATTGCCATCTAAGTAACCGTATATTTACAATGAATATTTTTGCTGACTCCTAATCTTTGTCTATTAAGAGTTCTTCAATGTACAATTTATAGAAGGCAGCAACTCATATTTCCTTAAAGGAGTCCTACTTAGCTCAGAATCAACCTGCCCCAAACATTGCTCCCTGGAAAGCCTTCACATGTGTATGCATAAATAGCTGATAATGCAAGTAGGAGAAAACATACACAAAAAGAAGTACTTGTTAAAGGAAAACTAATTAGCTTTACAAATAATGTCTAAAACCAATACTAAATTGCCATTTCCTGACCCCAAAACACATCTAATGAAAAAACTGATAAGCCCACTATGAAAAGGTGGAAGCTGCAGTAAACCCAAATCACTGTAGGTCAAGCTTCAAGCATCCAACTGTTTTGTGAATCAGCTCTCAGAACACCAAATCCCTCCATGGTTAAATGCAGGCTTCAGATCTAGTTTTACTTTCTAGTTAGAGGTTATACTACACAGAATGATGAAGAATTCCTTACAGCTATGCTATATCCAAACTGCCTCATTCTGCCTTGAAGAAAAGGTGCCAACATGATAACAGGCATTAGAAACCAACCGATCTAAATTTCTAAGGTCTTCTACAAGGATAAGTACAAGTACTGGACCTTTGAGAGCTCAAAGGAAAATTACACGTTGACTGCTAACTCCGTAGCCAGCATGTTCCTATTAAGATAAAAAAAAAAAAAAAAACTAGAGTGGTGAGTGGTGGGAGAACTAGGGTGACAAAACCCAAGGGGAGAAATCATATACTGTCCAAAAATAAACAATGTGAGAAAAAAGTACTTCATTAAAAATAATTTAAAAAAAATTAGAGCAGCTACAGTGTGACTGAGTTGCAGTTTAGCTTGGCAGAAAGGCGACTGTAAATAAAGATTGGATTTTTTAAAAGATTTATTTATTTGTGCATACAAGCACTGGGGAATAAGCCAGAGGTGCGGGTGGTGAGAGGATTCAGCAGAGAGAGTGGGGAGCAGAACAGGCAGATGTACCGAAATACACTGCTGAGGGGAACAGCGGGTGAGTCAGGAGAGGTCTGCTGTGTCATGTGGATAGCTCCCTGGCCGGCGGGGGATCGAACCCGTCCTGTAGTGGCTGGCAGTAGCTTGATAGAGCTGTCTTTAACACCTGCGCCACCAGGGAAGCCCTGTTTATGTCTTTTTTAAGCAAGAAATCAGATATTTTTCAGATCAAATCTGAATATTGCTTAATACATGTTTCTCTGCCCACATGTATGAAACCCCCTGCCAAACTGTCACTGCCTTTTTAAGCTTCAGTGAGAAAAGAAAATGGATAAAAACTAGCCATTCTTATTTATGCAAAAAGAGGTATATAAGGTGATGTGTTTCAGAGCTGCACCTGAACTGGTATTCTCAAAACTGGAAATGCAATCACCAACTTTACTCAATTTGAAAGATGTATTCATGTGCTTCCCAAGTCATTGGTTGGCACCCAAATGGACCACAGTGACCCCCTCATGCATGAGGGAGGCGTTATACTGTATGTACAATGCACGTCGATTTTAAAGAAACAACATGAAGAGGAAAAGGACAGCCTTGCAAACATCAGTTTCATACATAAGTGGCTCCTTTGTAATCTCCTCATACAGTTACCAACCACCCCCAAAATTAGACAAAAGAGGGTCAGAAGCAAAGCTCCACGATGAATTCCATCTCTCAGATGAGCTTCCAATTCACTGGTTATTCATTTCCATTTCCTGATTTACTGAGTAGTGAAGGTAAGAATCATCCAACTGATGACAAAATAGAACAAGAAAACAGGATAAACAGCAAGGGCTTTGCGGTTTGGAGGCTGGCTATCAGCAAGAAAAGCTGTAGAAGCTAAACAAAACAGAAAGGAATATTTAATACAGTAATATTGCCACAGCAACTAATATTTACTAAACTTTTATGTGCTTGACATAGTCCAGGACATAGAATTATACTATAAGTTCAGTTGCATTCACAACCCTCAGAGGAAAAGACATTCTGTAGCAGTTTCCCCAAAAGCCTAGGATTTCCTGTTTCAAGTACTAAAACTATGCAACTTGTTAACCATTTTGTATGGAAACCTTTCTGAAGTTTCTTCCATTTTCTGAAAAATCGCTGAACTGTACTAGATGTGCTTAGAATGATGTGCAAGGTTACTTGTTCCTAAATGGCCTCATATGGCTGTGCTCTTTGAGTAACTGTTCTTATTTTTATCAGCCCTTTCAGATGCCATTCCTCTTGTCTGCACAGGTCAAACCTACTCAACTTTATACTCATTGGTGATCTTGAACAACCATCTGATATCCTTCCACTCTAGGTAGAACTGCTCACATCCCTCTCTTGTGTCCCGCCTGCGCCCTGAAGACGTTCATCTCCCACCTGGAACACTTTAATGCTCTTAAGTGTTTACATCTCTAGTTCTATTAGATCATACACTTGAGGATAGAGACCATGCCTAGCAAAGTGCCTGACAGTTTTCATTTAATAAACATTTGCTGAATTAAAGAATGAATGCTTCCAGGAGCCTCTCTCTTCTTCTAAGACTCTACTTTCTGAACTGCTGTGGACCCGGATGCTGAATAACTATGCTATTTTAGAACTACATGTATGATAAATTCTTAGACTGTACGTGAGGGAATTAAGGGACTCTCCCACAGGTAAATCACCCAAGCTAAATATAGAGTTTTTGGAATATCAATTTTGACTCTCTCAGGTCTTTTTTTTCATTACTTCGTGGGTTTTAATCATGTTTCAGAGCAATGAGATGCTACTGCACTTAAAATTAGGCAGTCTATCTATCTCATTAAATGAGAACCTGGTGAACACTTCTACTTAAGGTGGAATTTTAAGAGAGAAAAACAATGACCATAAAGCACTTGTTGCCACTGCTATGGGCTCTTTCTAATCTTCAGCAGAATTTTCTACTGAAAAAAAAATAGTCTCAATGATAACAATCTATACTGAGAGGTTATATAGTTCTAAACAGGTGTGTGAGCTGCTTTAATATGAAACTTGATTTGCTACTCACTAGTTATGTGTCCTAGGGCAAGCTGCTTAACCTCTCTGCATCTGCTTCTCATATATAAAATAATTTTATAAGGATTATTGTGAGGCTTAAATGAGATAATACACATAAAGTTACAGCTACAATTGTGCTTGGCCTATAATAAGCAATATGCAAACACTAGTTATTTTATTGTGATTCATTTGCCAGAAAAAAAATCCAAACTCATTTATGCCTCTGACATGCCAAGCTTGAGCTAGGTCTAGTTTAATCTTCTGTTTAATCTTCGGTCTAGTTTAATCTTATCCATTGTTTAAGGATTAAAAAAAAAGATGTGACTAAAAAGACTTCTCTATCTTCGGAGTATATGATCTAATAGAACCAGACATGTAGACATGTCTTAAGAGCATTAAAGTGTTCAGATGGGAGCATTAAAGTGTTCAGATGGGAGATGGAAGTCCAGATACCCAACTCAAATAAGATGGACATCATCTCTATCATTGCATACTTAGAGCACATTAATCTATGGATGACTGGTAGGAAACACATTACACTGGTCTTCATCTCCAACTCATGTTTTTGCCTGCTTTGCTACCATAGAGATAAGTATAGTCTTACCTACTATAGACCAGGCAAACATCACGATCACCACAAAAAGCCGGACCATGAAGTTTATTGGTCCTGGATCAGCCAAAAGTACCAGCCGGCAAACCAGCATTGCCACTGTCAAGGGAAGGATACAGTAACCCAGCACACAGAGGCTCTGAAAAAAAGATCTAACAAACAACATAAATCCATAAAGATCATAAATATAGCTGATCCGTATCACGACTTATTACATAGATGTCTATGTAACATAGATTGCTACCTGCCTCCAGATACAGGAGATCTATACCTTAACACTGATTTTATGAGGATAAAACTCTGTATTAAACATAGGTTTCAATTCTTCTCTTCCTATCTTCTTCCACCTCTCTTCTTAAAATCCATAATGGTCAACCATCTAGGATAACAGATGATCTACTCTAATTCCCAGAGATCTCTTTTTCCTCCTGAGAAGGTGGTGGTTCTTAATCTTTTCTATTTTCTAGACAATTTGTTGAAAGCTATGAAGCATCTGTTTCCAATAATGAACATAATCTTCTGACATAAAATATTTTTTAAAGATTTTTTTTAAATTTTTATTTATTTATACAAGCACTGGGTACAGTCAGAAGCGTGGGAGGGTAAGAAAATTCACCAGAGTGGGGAGCAGAGCAGGCAGAAGGACCGAAGTACACTGCTGAGGGGAGCAGCAGGCGGCAGGAGAGGTCTGCGCGCCATGTGGGACCCTCCTCCGGTGGCCGGGGAGCAGCTGGGGATGAAACTAGTGCTGCAGAGGCTGCGGGCAGCTTCGCAACCCGGCACTCAACCGCTGCGCCACCGGGGAGGCCCTTCTGACATAAAATATTTTATGATATGGAGCTGGAGATAACATCTAAAGCTTATCAAAGGACCCCAGCACTTAAATATAATTTAATTCAATTCAGTTATCTCTGTTAGGTGCTTTTAAAAGAACTTTCTCTTTAACCATTTGTTTTGACTTTTCTCTTTAAAAAATGTCTATCTAGGGTCTTCCTGGTGGCTCAGGGGGTTAACAATCAGCACTATGAAGCAATCCGCAGGTACTGTAGCAAGAGTTTGATCTCTGGCCAGGGAGGTGACCCACATGACGCAGCAGATTTTTCCTGTCTCTCCCACTGCTCCCCTCAGCAGTGCATTTCAGTCAATCCGCCTGTTCTGCTGTCCACTCTGTCTCTGGTGAATCCTCTCACTGCCCACCACCCACACCTCTGACCCACACCCCAGCTCTTGTAAGCATAAATAAATAAATCTTTAAAAAATCTATCTAGACAGACATTCTAGAGAATTTCTAGAGAAAAGACATTTCTCTAGACATTCTAGACATTTCTAGAGGAAAAAAAAAATGCTACCCAGCAAGGGAAAAAAGGCACATCTTAATAATACTCACATGTTTCCTCCCAGAAGTTTTGAGTTGAGAGTGATGGTAAGTGCACCAAACCAGACAATGACAAACACTTCTGCAAACTGGGGCCCTCCATCTTTTTCACTATCTGCAGAGCCTCTTTGAAGCATTCTGTGACGAGGAAATGGCATGAAAATTGCCTAATCTTTCACTTAGAGAAACACAACTAAAGGCATGTGTTCACAAATTTTGCATCAGGGAGCACAATTTGCCCTGTACCTCAACTGAAGATCTGTGTGAAAGGCAAATGCCAAAAGTGTTTGGAAAGGCTTCCTTATTTCAAATTCCCAATGTCTTAGGACTACAAGGGGTGCCCAATTCACCTTCTTGAAATTCCTTAAATGGTTAAAACAGGCTAAGAAACAATTGGTGAATGAAGGTAGGCATAATTTTCAGATCTTTAATTTCATCACTCTATGAACGACTTGACATTTTAGATTTAGACAATGAAATAGTACTATATATCATAGAAGTCCTAAGTGAAATATTCAGGGAAAAATACTCTCAATTTTCAAATACCACAAACAAGTCTAGTTTATTTCAAATGACAATGAAAGAAAAGTACTTACAATGCAAGTGTCACACAAAGGATCAAAGGGCCCCACAAATCCCCTACAAGGCAAGGAAAGAATTATTAAGACATGTAGTATTTTCTTTATTCCAATGCCTACCTTTCCCACTCTTGGAATTCGGACATCAAAGTTCTCATGTCTGTCCGAGCCTTCTCATGTCTCTTATCCCTCTACTTGTCCACCCTCCCCAACTCTGAATGTGGCCTGCTTTATCTATCCCTTAAGTTTTATCCACTTCATATCCCACAAATCACCCCTTCTCCCACCTACTAAGCTACATTCCAGGATAATATAGTTAAAGACCAGTGGACAATGAGTCAAAAGACTAGGTGCCCTACCCTGTACTCAAAAAAGATGTACACCAAGTTACCTCGTCAGTCTGAGACTACATTAGACAACATAAGCGTAATCAGGTTCATTTCACAAATATGAAAAATGACGCTGAGAAAGGAGTTGCCCAAGTTTATACAGTTAGGTTTGAAGGTGAAGCCAGAATCTAGGACTTCTGATTCCTAGTTCAAAGTTCTTTATACTCTGTTGCATGGCTTTGCTTTTATCATTATTACACAGAATTGGTATGGAATTGCTGTTCTTATAGGTGAAGGAAAAGTCAAGTATTGGTAATTTCATATGGTTAAACTTTAGCAAATAACATGAAAGCTTTCTGAAAACTATACCAGGTTCTGCCCACATCAGGTCTAAGCACAGTGGCCTCAATCAATAGTTTGTTGGGTGGCTAATATGCCAACAGTTTGCTTATATACAACTCAGATCACAATTACTTCCCTCAACTAATTAAAGGTACATATACTACCGCTAATTTTAATTCATATGTATAAACTTTACCTAAGATAAATATACACATGTACATATTCTGTTTTTAAAAATTATGTAAGTAATCTTTATACCACTGTGAAAAGTTTGGAAAAGATGTTTTAAAACACCATAATCTGGGGCCTCCCGAGTGGCATAGCAGGTTGAGCGCCGCGCTGCAGAGGCTGTACACAGCCTTTGCAGACAGCCCTTGGGGCACAGGTTCGATTCCCGGCGGCCAGGGAGAAGCCCACATGGAGCGGCAGACCTCTCCTGCCTTGCCTGCTGCTCCCTCAGCAGTGTTCTGTCCGTCTGCCTGTTGTGCTCCCTGCTCTGTCTGTGGTGAATTCTCTCACCTTCCTGCAACTCTGACCTGTACCCCAGTTCTTGTATAAATAAATCTTAAAAAAATATTTTAAAAAATTTTTTAAAAACCCACCATAATCTGTAATCACTCTGATAAGACTCTTGGAGTTCTTGCCAAATTTTTGAACTTAAATAAAAAATTGAATTCAAGTACAATTCACATTAATATGCTTTTAAGTTATAGGCACCGAGGATATTTGTTGCTGTGAGACCATCACCGCCATCCATCTCCAGGACTTTTAATCTTCTTAAACTGAAACTCTAGCCCATTAAACAGTACTCCCTATTCCCCCTCTGGCCATGGAAACCACCACTTTACTTTCTGTCTTTATCAATTTGATTGATCAATTATATTACCTAATATAAATGGAATCATATATGTCCTTTTGTGCCTGGCTTATTTTAGTCAGCATAATGTCTTCAAGATTCATCCATGTTGCAGCATGTCAGAAGTTAATTCCTTTTTAAGACTAAGTGATATTCTATTATGTGTACATACCACATTTTGTTTACCATCTATGGACATTTGAGTTGCTTCACCTTTTGGTTAGTGGGAATAAGGTGGCTATAAACAAGGATGTATGAACGTCTGAGTTCTTGCTTTCAATTCTTTTGAGTATATACAGAAAAGTGGAACTGCTGGATCATATGTCAATTCTATATTTAATGTCTTAAAGCACCACCATACTGTTTTCCACAGTGACTGAATAATTTTACATTCTCACTAGCAATACACAAGGGTTCCAGTTTCTCCAAATTCTCATCAACACTTGTTAATTTTCATTTCTTTGATAATAGCCACCCTAATGGGTATGAAGTAGTATCTTGGTGTGGTTTAATTTAACATTATTTTGCAAGGTATGATTTTTTACCTTGCCACTCTGCAAGGGCCATGATAACAGGGTAGGGTAGAAATGTAAACTTCTGACGATGACTTGCTCACCCTTGTGCCAGCCTATCTATCCCCACAAATCTGGGAATGGATCATAGCATAAGTCATGGATAATATTCATCATTAATCAGAAAACTAACACACTGTTTTGCATTATAATTGAAACAACCTTGCTTTGAACTGAGCAACAGCAGAAGTTAAAAGGATTTCTTCACATTAGGGGAGAGCAGTGGCAGAATGGAAATGATAATGAATTTGAAACTGTGTTCTAATCCTGCCTGTGTGAACTTGACAAAGCTTTGAATTTCTGTGAGACTCATTTTGTTCATCTGTGAAACAGGAATAATAACTCCTACATTTCACAAAGTTGTTGTAAGGATTAAAAAGATAATGTGTTCAGGGAGGAATGCACTAGAATCATAACTACCATTTATGCGGTGCATAGTAAATGACAGATGCTGTGAAAAGTTGTTTATATATCTCTAATGCTCAACAGCAGGTTCTTGCTATTATCTACACTTTAACAGAGGAAGAACCCTGAGCCTCAGAAAAGTTAACTGTCTTTTTTTAATATTTTATTTTATATAAATCTTACATCATTTCTCATTTTGGCACAATGTATGCATTTTCATTATGGTTATATTCCCCATACAATTGCACCCCCCTTTATTTTGACCTTAATCCTTCCTCTCCCCGTCACCTCCACCCCCACTGCAGTGCATCTATGGCCCATAGTTGCTTGCTGATTTTGATTTTTACTTTGTATTAATTAGTCTTTTTCCTGATCCCTTATTTAGGCTTTCTAAAATACTGCTATGAATGAGACCATCTGGTATTTTGGTATTTTTCTTTTTCTTTCTGACTTATTTCACTGAGCACGATCCCTTCTAGCTCCATCCATGTTGCTGCAAACTGCATGTGTTTATCTTTTTTGATTGCCAAGTAATATTCCATTGTGTAAATGTACCACATCTTCTTGATCCAGCCATCTATTTTTGGAGGTTTGGGTTGTTTCCATAGCTTAGCTATTGTAAAAAGTGCTGCTATAAACACAGGGGTGCTAGTGCCCTTTGGAATTAATGTTTCTGTGTCCTTTGGGTAAATACCTAGGAGTGGAATTGCTGGATCATATGGAAGCTCTATATTTAGTAGGTCACGAAATCTCCACACAGCTCTCCATAGTGGTTGGACCAGTTTGCACTCCCACCAGCAATGCAGGAGAGTTCCTTTTTCTCCACACCCTCGCCAACATTTGTTGTTGCTACTTTTTATAATATGTGTCATTCTCATTGGTATAAGATGGTATTTCATTGTAGTTTTGATTTGCATTTTCCTGATTACAAGTGATGTTGAACATTTTTTCATATGCCTGTTGGCCATTTGCATTTACTCTTTAGAGAAGTTTCTTTTTAGCTCTTTTGCCCATTTTTTCACTGGATTATTTTCTTTGTTTTTGTTGAGTCTCATCAGCTCTTTGTAGATTTTTGTGATCAGTCCTTTATCATTAGTGTTGTGAGTAAAAATTTTCTTCCAGTTGGTGGGGTTTCTCTTTGCTTTGGTTATTGTCTCTTTTGCTGTGCAGTAGTTCTTTAATTTGATGTAGTCCCAGCTGTTTATCTTTGCCTTCACTATCACTGCTTTGGGTGATGTGTCTATAAAGATGTCTTTGAGGTGCATGTCATGTAGTGTTTTGCCTATATTTCCATGTATATATTTTATGGTTTCAGGTGTTATGTCTAGCTCTTTAATCCATTTTGAGTTGGTTTTTGTGTAAGAGGAAAAGGACCTATACAAAGAAAACTATAAAACACTGTTAAAAGAAATAGAAGAAGACACAAAGAAATGGAAAGACATCCACTGCTCATGGATTGGAAGAATTAACATTATCAAAATGGTCATCCTACCAAAAGCAATTTACAGATTCAATACTATTCCAATACAAATTTCAATGACATTCTTCAAAGAAATAGAACAATTATTGATGGAATTCATATGGAATCACCAAAAACCCCGAATAGCCAAAGCTCTCCTGATATAAAAAGAAGGGAATGGAGGCATTACACTCCCAGACTTCAAACTATGCTACAAAGCCATAATCATTAAAACTGCATGGTATTGGAACAAGAACAGACACACAGACCAATGGAATTGGATAAAAAATACAGAAATAAACCCACAGATTTATGGTCAACTAATCGTTGACAAAGGAGCAAAGAATATGAACTGGAGCAAAGAAAGTTTGTTCAATAAATGGTGCTGGGAAAACTGGGTCACTACATGCAAAAGAATGAAGCTTGAGTACTACCTCACACCATGCACACAGTTAACTGTCTTATCCAAGATCAGACAGTTAGTGATGGAACCATCATTTGAACACAGATTTGTCAATGAGTCAGCTCCAGCCCACAGTGTACTTTGCTAAAAAAGATTCTGACATTGTACCCAGTGTCCACGCAGAGTGCTGGCACAATTTGTCACATATTTGATATCCCAATATTATAGCTGAAATCCTGCCAAAGTAGAAGGTATACTCATGTACAACATTTCTATTAATTTGGAAACAACCCACTCAATTTTTCTGATAAAAGGTACTAAGAGTATACTTTATTGCAAACACTGCTTTGAAAGAACTCTTTTTTTTAAAGAGATTTATTTATTCAAGCATACAAGAACGTGGGTACAGGCCAGACATTTGGGAGGGTGAGAGGATTCACCAGAGACAGAGCGGGGAGCAGAACAGGCAGACTGACAAAATACAGTACTGAGGGGAGCAGCGGGCATGACAGGTAAGGGCTGCTGCGCCATGTGGGATTCTCGCCGGCCGGCTGGCCGGGATTGAACCCATGGTGCAGAGGCTGTGGACAGCTTCACAGTGCTGCGCTCAACTGCCTGTGCCAGCAGGGGAGTTCCTGAAAGAACTCTTAAACAAATAATAATTTTTGAAAATAGTAATGTCATTTAAGGTACTATTGATTTGTTAATCTTAATGGGGATTTGCTATTTTTCTAATTTAACATTTAAACATTTTGCCTTTCCCTTGGAGACTGTTAGCTATTTTGGTTGTTATAAGAAGGGATGGCATACAGTCTATATTTGATAAGGCCAACATAGTAATAAGCAAAATCTTACAGCCTCTGCAATTCTATTCCTTTCAAACATTTAATTTACATATTTGTTTATATATATATATATATATTTTAAAGATTTATTTATTTATTCATACAAGCACTGGGTACAGTCACAAGCGCGGGAGGGTGACAGAATTCACCAGAGCCAGAGCGGGGAACAGAACAGGCAGAGTGACGAAATACACTGCTGAGGGAAGCAGCAGGCCCAGCAGGAGTGGTCTGTCATGCCATTTGGGACCCTCGCTAGGCGGCCGGGGATCGAACCGGCACTGCAGAGGCTGCGGGCGGCTTTGCAGCCCAGCGCTCAACCGCTGTGCAACCAGGGGAGGCCCTATATATTTTTTCCACAATGTAAAATGATGTCAGTTTTATTTCTATCCTTTGCCTTTATAAGGTAATCATAAAGGCAAAAATTATAAAGTAATTATAAAGGCAAAGTACTTTATAAAGTACTTATAAAGTAATTATAAGGCATGCTGAGAAGCCACAAATTCTCAAAAACCTTATATACTTACAGTCTCTCAAAAGAGTATTACTTTTCCTTGGGTACAAAACATGTATGAATTTCTTCCCAACAGCTTTTAGATCACGCATCTGAAAAACATAAACAACTTGGTGTATTGTGATAACCAAGCTTGTCAGGTATCCCCCTTACTTAATTGCTAAAATTTATTTTCTTTCATTCTCTTGGAGCCCCTCATGGAATTTTGGAGCTTTAGTTCCAGTTCCCTATAGAAACCAGAGAGATAGGATATGTTCTTTCTATTCATTCCATAAGCCAACATCTAACTCTTGAGCACATCCACGTCCTATTTTGATTTTTAAAACTCTATAAAAAGAAATACAGCCATCTTAATATGCTACTTAAAGAAACTAAAATAATAGCTTGCTAAAAGATGCTTTACAAAATATAATATTTGACATTCAGTTCATATGTGATAGGACAGTTAGCCTGCCCTAGCTACTCCAGCTACTGCATTCTTCACAATATATAAAATAATTTCCAATATTCCCAATTTAACTGGCAAATGAATTCCCAGAAGCCAGACCTCCCCCAAAAAGTCAAGATATTTGAGGAAGAGTATGGTAATATAAACATAAACTCTCAAAATATTTGAGATAATTCTTTCCTAATTTTTTCACTCTGAAATTTCTTCATCTTCATCTCATTCCTTGTAAACACGATTTTAAATGTTAACCAATTCACAAAATAGAGTAACATGAAATACTTAACCAATAACCTCAGTTATTCAGCTTTTCCCATTATACAAAATGGTATAATGAGCATCTTTATAGAGGTATATTTTTCTGTACTTCAAAAAATATTTTGTATTTAAATGTTTTTTCTTTATAATATATCTTCAGAAGCAGAATTATCAACTTAAAAAAAGATATGGACATTTTAAGATTCTTAATATCCATTATAGTCAATCTACTTTCAAAAAGGGCTGTACCAAATTATTCTCTAGGGGAGAATTTTAAACTGCAGTAAATAAAATATATTGAAAAATCAGTGAACAAAAATATTACAAATTGCTATTAGTTATTTGGTCCCATAATACTGAACAGAAGTTCTCTCAACTAGTCCAAAAACATACAATGGTATTCTGAACTGATTCATTTAATGTGGAGCTGTCAAACTCCCGAATGCGAGATCTCATAGGAATGGTGATTTCTCCTTCCACGGGTATGTCTTGTGAGATGGATATATCTGAAAGACCTGCAAACTGAGAAGAGTTTGAAAAAGAAATTAAAATCTATAATAAACTGCAACATTCTTCAAAAGCATCATCAGTTCCTAGAGACTTTGGACTAACTTTTTATAGGGTTCTATATCTTTTGAAAATATTAGCTCATGGGACATTAAATTACACAGTTAACTAAATTCTCAAATGCTTATTTCTTTTAAAGAAGAGATGGCATATGGTGGGGAAAAAATGTCAGATACTTTCTTGACCTCAAATAATTAGTTTTTTTCAAGCATGAAATCTTCACACGAAACAAGCTAATAAAATTGTAGAGCTATTAAAAAGCAGTAGCACCTTAATATAGCAAGTATAGTTTTGTTGCAATTCTGTTCCTTAGTAGAACTAGTGGTCTCTGCTGGCTAAAAAGGAGCATTATTAAAGAAAAGTTTAAAGTTGAAATGAGAGCAAGGAAACAGCAAAACACATTTGGATCTACATTCTTTTTATCAGGTTACCTGGCAACCATAGATCAAATGACATTTCCAAAGTGAGTTACAAGAATGCAAACTTTTAAATTCTTATGTTTGTTGCCAAATTTAATTACTATGACTGAAATTGCGAGAAAATAGAAGCAATCCCTTTTTATATGGCTTTTGGCCCAATGGACACTATTTTTAGTGGGCAACACTTGAGGGTAAATTGAATACAAGGCAGTATACTAAAATTTTAGGAAGAATAAATTTATTGAGAGAATTTATGAAAACCAACTTCACAATCTTATCCATTTAAGACTAACTGAAATTAGCCTTAAAATTAATTTTTTACCAATTAGAACAGCAAAAATCCCAAACTTTGACAACATACTCTGCAGGTGAAACTGTTGGTAGAAATACAAAATGGTACTAAATTCTATCTTGGTAATATATAACAAATGTATAGATGGATCACACTTTGAGCAATGTCACTTTCAGGAGGCTAATGATAAAGTGATAAGAAATACAGAAAAGACATACACAAGACTTTTCATTCCAACTCTATTAGTAAAAGCAAAATTCTGACCAATAACTATTTGCTTCAGACCTGCATATTAAAGACAGGGAGCTCCTGCCTCCGGACCTCACCAAAGCTGTGTGGAACTGAGAAAGGGCCGACCCCTCAGTCAGAGGTGCGCTAAAATCCCCACACAAGCCAGGACCAGCGACTGGCTTCCAGTTGGAGCCCAAAGAGGGATCCAGCCACCACACTGGCAGACCAAGGGCACAGGGAAGTGCATCCCAGTAGCACTATATCTAAGACAGGGAGCTTTGCGTCCTGACCTCACCAAAACTGTGTGGAACTGAGAAAGGGCTGTCCTCATAGTCAGAGGTGAGCTGAAAGCCCACACAAGTCAGTGCCCGTGACTGGCTACTGGTTGGATCCCAGAGGGTGATCCAGCCACCACCGGAGCAGTCTGAAGGTGCAGGGAAGAGCTTTGAGTCCGGACCTCACCAAAACTGTGTGGAAGTGAGAAAGGGCTATCCACAGTCAGAAGTGAGCCGAAACGCATGTACAAGCCGAACCCCACATCTGGCCTTGAGTCAGAACCCAGAAGGGGATTCAGCGATTAGTTGCCCAGGGGTAATCCAGGCAGCGGCAGGCCAGTCTGAGGAACTTCAAGACCCACCTCTGGTATTAAATAAATACAGAGGGAGTAGATTTCCAGGGAAAGAGCCCATCAACATATCGTTAGTACCACTGCCCTACTGGAATTCTGGGGTTAACAGCATTGGACTTGATTGGGCCATGCGATTCTGACATCCCAGAAGGAGCACACCAAAGAGATGCCAGCCTGTACCAATGACACAGTGTCCCAATGCATAAGGACAAATGAGAAAGCAGTCATCAGGGAGAAGAAAAACTACAAGCAACAAAGCAAGTCCTCAGGGAAAAGACACACCGCAAAAAGAAAATAAACCACTAGATTGCAACAACAGTGACTTGGAAGAATTTCTGAGCCTTCCACATAGAGAATTTAAAATTGTCATGATTAAAAAACTGAAAGAAGTCATAAAGGAAAACAATGATAAGGGAAAAATAATCAATGATCAGAAGAATGAAATTGAGTCCCTAAAGAGGAAAGTGAAAGAAATGTAGGAGAACAAAGGATTAACGGAGGAGCTGAAGAACTCTGGGAAAAGCAGTGATAACAGAATAGATGAAATGGAAGAAGTAAAAAGAAGTAAAAAGAATCAGAACAGAAAAGAGAAATATGAAGGAAAAAGAATGAAGAAAGACTTCGGGAACTATCTGGCTCCATGAGGAAAGGAAACATAATATAGGAATCCCAGAAGGAGAGGAGAGAGACATAGGAACAGGGAAAATATTCAAGGAGACAACAGAAGAGAACTTCCCAAGCATGAAGAAGAAGCTGAAAATAGACATAAAAGCAGCCAGAAGAACAACAAACTACTTCCATGATGAAAGGAAAAATACAGCAAGACACATAATAATAAAGCCCCCAAGAATCTAAGACAAGGAAAAAATAATGAAGCTGACAATAGGGAAAAAACAGGTAACATACAAAGGAAAACCAATCAGGATGACATAGGACTTCTCCGAAGAAACACTACAGGCAAGGAGAGAGTGGAGGGACATATTCGACAGACTCCAAGACAACAAATACCAACCAAGAATACTTTATCCCGCAAAGCTCTGCTTCCTCTATAAAGAAAGAATAAGGACCTTCCCAAACAGAAACTACAGAATTTCATTACGACTAAACCCCAACTCCAAAAAATACTACAAGGAGTCCTAAAGCCAGAAGAACCAAAGAGGGATGAATAAGAACAAAACAAGACAAAAAAATAAAACCAGAGAAAGGACAAGCAAAATGGCAAATACAGACACTAATGGCATCAATATTAATTCTAAATGTAAACGGACTAAACTGGTGGCGCAGCGGTTGAGCGCTGGGCTGCAAAACTACCCGCAGCCTTTGTGGCGCTGGACTGATCCCCAGCCACTCACAAGGGTCCCAAATGGCATGCCTACCTCTCCTGCCAAGCCCGCTGCTCCCCTCAGCAGTGTACTTCGTCAGTCTGCCTGTTCTGCTCGCCGCTCTGGCTCTGGTGAATTCTCTCACTCTACTGCACTTCTGACTGTACCCAGTGCTTGTATAAATAAATAAAAAATAAATAAATGAAAAAGAGAAAGAGTTGCAGCCTGGATTAAAAAACAAAACCCAACCTTTGCTGCCTCCAAGAAACACATTTAACTACAAAAGATAAAAACAGACTAAAAGTAAAAGGATGGAAAACAATCCTACAAGCAAATGGACCAAAAAAGAAGGCAGGGACAGCTATACTTATATCAGATAAAACAGATTTCAAACTCAAAAATGTAAAAATGATCACTACATCATGATCAAAGGGACAATACATCATGAAGCCATAACACTCATTAACATATACTCACCAAATGAAAGAGCACCAAAATATATCAGACAACTATTATCATCTCTGAAAACAGACATCAGAGAAAACACATATGTAGTAGGAGACTTCAACACACCACTGTCAACAATGGCTAGATCAACAAGATAAAACATAAGTAAGGACACTAAAGCTCTACATAGGATCTAGAACTCATGGGCTTAACAGACATCTATAGGACACTACACCCCGAAAAATCTGAGTACACATTTTTCTCAAGTGCACACAAATCATTCTCCAGGATTGACCACATGCTGGGACACAAGACAAACGTCAACAGATACACCAAGACTGAAATCATACCAACAATCTTCTCTGACCATGAAGGCATCAAACTAGAAATAAACCATAAAAAGAAGGCAAGGAACCCTCCCACCTCATTCATGGTGACTGAAACCCACCATAGTGGAAGACCACTGGACTAACGAGGATATCAAAGAAGAAATTAAAAAATACTTTGAGTTGAACGATAAGGAGGACACCAATTTCCTAAATGTATGGGATGCAGCAAAAGCAGTAATAAGAGGAAAATGTATAGCAATACAGGCTCATATCAAGAAAAAAGAAAGAACTCAAAGAAACAATCTATTCTCGCATCTCAAAGAACTAGAAAAAGAACAACAAAAAAACCCTAAAACCAGAAGAAAGGAAATAATAAAAATCAAAGCAGAAATAAATGAAATCAAAACTTAAAAAACAATCCAAAAGATCAATGAAACCCATAGTTGGTTCTTTGAAAAAATAAATAAAATAGACAAATCCCTAGCCAGGCTCACAATGACAAATGGGAGAAAGCACAAATAAATAGGATCACAAATGAAGGAGAAAAAATCACAACAGACACAGCAGAAATCAAAAGAATAATCAGAAACTACTATGAACTATTATATGCAAACAAGCTCAACAATCTGGAAGAGATGGACAAATACCTACAACTCTACAATCACGCAAAGCTAGATAAAGAAGAAATAAAACACCTAAACAGACCAATTACAAGCAGTGAAATTGAAATGGTAATCAAAACCCTTCCCAAAAACAAAAGCCCAGGACCAACTGGATTTACAAATGAATTCTACCAAACATTCAGAAATGAATTGGTGCCTATCCTTCATAAATTCTTTCAAAAAATTGAGAAGGAAGGGATAATACCAAACACGTTCTATGAAGCCAACATTACACTAATATAAAAACTGAACAAGGTCAACACAAAAAAAGAAAACCATAGGCCAATCTCTCTAATGAACACTGATGCAAAAATCCTCAATAAAATTTTAGCTATCAGAATCCAGCAAAGTATCCATAATTCACCACGACCAAGGAGGATTTATTCCAAGGACACAACGATGGTTCAACATCCAAAAATCAATAAATGTAATCCAATACGTCAACAAAAAGAAATATAAAAAACATGTGGTAATTTATCAGTAGATGCTGAGAAAGCTTTTGACAAAGTACAACACCCATTTATGATAAAAGCCCTCAAAATTCTCAGGATACAAGGAACATAACTCAACATCATAAAGGCCATATATGACAAGCCCATAGCAAATATCATCCTCAATGGTGGAAATTTGAAAGCATTTCCACTAAGATCTTGAACAAGACAAGGATGTCCATTCTCACTACTGCTCTTCAATATAATACCGGAAGTCCTAGGAAAAGCAATAAGACAAGAGAAAGACATACAAGGAATCCAAATAGGGAATGAAGAAGTCAAACTATCACTATTTGCAGATGATATAATATACATAGAGAACCCCAAAAACTCCACTGAAAAACTTCTCAAAATAATCAATCAGTTCAGTAAAGAAGAAGGATACAAAATCAACACACAAAAATCAGTAGCATTCCTATACACAAATAATAAATCTGAAGAAACAATCAAGAAAACCATCCCTTTTATTATTGAAACAAAAAAATCAAATACTTGGGAATAAACCTAACAAAAGAGGTAAAGGACATATACAAAGAAATCTATAAAACACTGTTAAAAGAAATAGAGGAAGACACAAAGAAATGGAAACACATCCCCTGCTCATGGATTGGAAGAATTAGCATTATCAAAATGGCCATCCTACCAAAATCAATTTACAGAATCACTGCTATTCCAATAAAAGTTTCAATGACATTATTCAAAGAAACAGAACAAATATTGATGAAATTCATATGGAGCCACCAAAATTCCCGAATAGCCAAAGCTCTCCTGAAAAAAAAAAAAAAAAAAAAAAGAAGGGAATGGAGCTATCACACTCCCAGACTTCAAGCTATACTATAGAAAAATCCAGAAATAAGCCCATAGATTTACGGTCAACTAATCTTTGACAAAGGAGCAAAGAACATGCAATGGAGCCAAGAAACTTTGTTCAATAAATGGTGCTGGGAAAACTGGGTCACTACATGCAAAAGAATGAATCTTGACTACTACCTCACACCATGCACAAAAAAACAACTCAAAATGAATTAAAGAACTAGACATAAGACCTGAAACCATAAAATATATAGAAGGAAATATAGGTGAGACACTATATGACACACACCTCAGTCACATCTTTAAAGACACATCACCCAAAGCAGTGATAGTGAAAGCAAAGATAAACAGCTGGGACTACATCAAAGTAAAGAGCTTCTATATAGCAAAAGAGACAGTAACCAAAACAAAGAGACACCCACTGATTGAGAGAAAATTTTTGCACACAACACTAATGATAAAGGACTGATCACACACAACTACAGAGAGCTGATGAGACTCAACAAAAACAAAGTAAATAACCCAGTCAAAAAATGGGCAGAAGAGCTAAAAAGAAACTTCTCTAAAGAGGAAATGCAAATGGCTAATGCATATGAATAAATGTTCAACATCACTAGTAATCAGGGAAATGCAAATCAAAACTACCATGAGATACCATCTTACACTAGTGAGAATGAGACATATTAAAAAAAAAAAAATCTAGCAAAAACAAATGTTGGTGAGGATGTGGAGAAAAAGAACTCTCCTGCACTGCTGGTGGAAGTGCAAACTGGTCCAACCACTATGGAAAGCTGTGTGGAGATTCCTCAATCTGCTAAAGATGGAGCTTCCACATGATTCAGCAATTCCACATCTAGGTATTTACCCAAAGGACACAGAAACATTAATTCAAAATGGCACCTGCAATAGCTAAGCTATAGAAGCAACCCAAATGCCCAAAAATAGATGACTGGATCAAGAAGATGTGGTACTTATACACAATGGAATATTTCTCAGCAATCAAAAAAGATAAACTCATGCAATTTGCAGCAACATGGGTGGAGCTGGAAGGGATCATGCTCAGCGAAATAAGCCAGAAAGAAAAAGAAAAATACCAGATGGTCTCACTCATAGCAGGAATTTAGAAAACCTAAATAAGGGACCAGGAAAAAGACTAATTATAATAAAGTAAAACCAAAATCAACAGCAACTATAAACCAGAGAC
>NW_023601543.1:48185990-48241221 GCF_014898055.3 Talpa occidentalis
ATATCTTACGTTTAACTTTCTCTAATATATGTCTATATTTTAACATTGTCCTATCCCTACAAATTAGACTGCAAGCACCATAAAGTTAGGCCATTTGTTTTCCCTAAGGTAACTAAAATAGTGCATTACACATTGTAGGAGTTCAATAAATAGCTGTTGAAGATAAGTGGAGTGGATACTAATGAGTGACTAGAACCAATGAAATTAATTAGTAAAATCTTCATAAACAAGGAGTGGGGCAGTTTGGATGAGAGAAGGGGACAAAAAACAGCTAAATATCTGTAACACCAGGCATTACGTGTATATTACTTCATTCAGTTACTTCATTGAGTTTTCTGTGATGAGTTACTATCCCCATTTTCCAAATGAGGAAACTGGAGTTTAGAGCGATTTCCTCAAGGGTCAAAACTGCTATGTGAGAACTTGGACCTACTCATGCTTTCACTATTGTATCCCTAGTGCCTAAAAGAGTGTCTGCGCTACATGGATGCGCAAAAAGTATTTGTTGAATGAAGAGATGAATAAATAAATACAGCCAATAAGAACCAGGATTAGAATCAATTTCACCTGTCTTCCAATGAAGTCCTTTACTATGTTAAACTGCGATTTAAGACAGAGGAAAAGGAAGTACCACTTACTGAACAACTACTATATAACTAAATAATATTTGGGCAATAACTAAGCCTTGTTTTGAAGAGGGAAGTGGGGGCAGAATGCTGAATTAATTATACTCCTCGGTTCATGGCACTGATTGTACTAGACACTTTTCATTAATTATGCCATTTTAGCTTCATAAAAACTTTGAGGGAAGTATTTTAAACTCCATTTTACAGACAAAAACACTCTCCATGAAATGATGTGCTCTAATTCACACAAGCAGAAGAGTGGGTGATTTCCAGCCCCCGCAAAATTAACTCCAAAATCTGTGTTCTTAAATACTTGTCCGGGCGTTGGGCTTGTAGTTGCCATGGAAATTCTGTCCCCTGTAGAGATAGGACCAAGAGTGTCATGAAGCAGATGGCAAGGAGCTGCAGCAAGAAGCGCAGGGATTAAACCAATCCTACTGGGTTCACTGAGCAAATCAATAAGGAAATTAGAAGCAATAAAACGTCTCATAGGGCGCAATCTCTCATTAATCTTAGAACGCTGCTCTTCCAACACGGACTAGTGACAGGTCTTGATAAAATGAGGGGACAGCGGAAGATACTTAAGAAATTACCTAAAGTTTGGCATTTTACACAACGTAGGGGTGGAGAACAAGCCCTGAACGTATGGAGAAAGAAAGTGAACAAGAGTTTCTCAGGAAAGCTTGGAAGAACGAGGAGGGCAGGGAGGAGACCGGTTAGCCCAAAGAACAGGTGCGGTGTTGGGTCTGGTTCTGGCATCGGGTCCCGGAAGGGCCTGCCGGGAGGAAGGGGTTCCAGCTCTCTCAGGCCACAAGCCCGGCACCCGACTTTCTTAGGGGGCATTCTGCCTCACCCTTAGTCCCTTTTGTCGCAGATCCCAAGCTCACCAGGGGCCTGGGCGATGCCGTCCCCGGGTCTCCTGGAGACTCAGCCGCTTCTGCCATTTTGGCCCTTCCTTCTCCCGGCCGCTCCCACAGGCCTTTGCGGAACCTGAGACGTGGAGCTTGCGGCCGGTCGTCGCGTAGTCGCGTGGGGGCCGCGTCACCAAAAGGCGCCTGGCAAAGGCCCTATACGATGTGTCTTGCCTCCCTCTCCAACCCCCCCGCCCCGGGGAGCGATCCGCGTCACCTCGCCTTGGTTCTTCGGGGCGTGGACACGCTCCCTCTTTACTACTCAGCCCGGACTATCAGATCGGTTTTTGGGACTACGGCTCCCTCCCGACTCCAGTCCACCGATTCCACGCATCCGTTTCCGGCTCTCAGGAGTAGGCTGGAGTGCCGGTTTCTGGCGCGGCTCGGAAGGAAAAATCCTGCCCCTCCCCGGCCCGCGGTGAAACTTCAAGTTTCCGCCCCAAAGAAGGAAGAGATCAGGGCCCCCCTAACCAGCTGCTCCCTAGGCTGTAGCTCCTGCCCCGCCGGTTCCCCAGGCACCTCCCCACTCATTTAACTTTTAGAACCTTCTTCATTATGTCCAAACCAATCGCCAGCATTACTTTTCTCCTTCGCCCCCTCTGAGGAGGTGGGGAAGCTTCTATACCTTCGTCGCAATTTTAGACCCACTACAACTTACAAATTGGTAAACGGTTTGAGACAAGTACTGAAAATGTTCAAAGTATGAAAGATGAATGTTGTAAGAATAATTTTGAAAAAAATGCCTGTATGTCCCAATCTCTTTTCCCTTCCTCATTCCGCAACTTTCTGGGTGTTTCTGACTTGCGTTTACATCTGCCCCAGGCTAAAATGAGGTCAGGCAATACAGCTACTGTTGATGCAAGCAGTATTCAGGATACCCAAGTGCGCTTTGGAGATGGAATGCCAGTTTTCTGCTTCAAACAGGTGGTGCGAGAGGTATGACATAAAGTGTTTTGCGTTTATGCATAGGGAATCAGGAATGCATGAGTGTAGTAAGTCTTTCCCTACGTAAATATTCATAGTCTTAAAAGAGGGTAATGACTCTAAGTGTATTAAAGAATGCTGAGTTAGTTTGGCAATTTTTGTCACATATATTTGCAAGTAAAAACAAAATTCAAGGAGAAAGAATGTGGAATGCAATGGGAAGAAATTCCAAAACTAGTGTTGGGGAAGAGAGAGAGTGAGGGAGAAGCGTTCAAGGCATACCCTCAGTTAACCCTTGTTCAAATACTAACACTAATTCTTCTTCAAACAAAACGCATTTACAGAACTTGTGCAAATACTGACTAGGTGATAATAAAATTTAGGTCAGTAGGTAAAAACCTTTATTTTAATTATAAGAGAATAAATGCTGGAGTATAATGCTGCAGTCTCAGTCAGCTTCCCATTCAAACTTCAGTTATGTCTTCTGCCAGTTGTTATCTGATTACCAAATCCCTTCCCACTACCTCTTCTATTTCCTTGCCTGTCTCCAAAATTAGTTATCTCATTCTAATCATAAACCCCCCAAGTGCTACCACCTAACTTCACCTTGTTGCCTTTTACCACTCTTTTAAGAAAGCCTTGAACTTGGATTAAGAGGATATTTGATTTTTATTGGAATAGTGTTGAATCTGTATATTGCTTTTGGTAGGATGGCCATTTTAACAATGTTAATTCTTTCAATCCATGAGCAGGTGATGTCTGTCCATTTCTTCGTGTCTTCTTTTTCTTTGTGTCTTGTATTTCTTTTAACAGTGTTTTATAATTTTTTTTTTTTTGTATAGGTCCTTCACCTATTTTGTTAGGTTTATTCCCAAGGATTTGATTTCTATTGTTTCAGTTATAAAAGGGATGGTTTTCTTAATTTCTTCTTCAGATTTATTGTTTGCTGTAGAGGCAGGACAGGACACAGAGCAGGTTTTCTGATCCCATGCAGACCGGGTAAAGGAGGCGTCAGAGTCCTCAGTGGTTTTTTGCAGTGGTTTTTTTTATTGGGGTTCAGCGGGTACGTGGCAGGCAGGGGTGCTGGGAGGCTGGCAGTCCTCCCAGCCCCCAGCAAATCTTCACTCTATATGGGCTCTCTGGCGTTCTCTGCTTCGGGCTTCTTTTTCGGCTTCTGCTGCTGCTGCTTCCACTGGCGTCCCTGTGACGCCGCCCTTAAAAAGCACAGTCTTAGCCCAGGTGAATCCTATCTACATCTGCCCACACCCTATTCCAGGTGCCCGCCATCAGGCATGCATTCAGGACCGCAAGGATCCATCATCTATCCTGATGGCGGGAGGGCAGAAAAGCCTGACATTTTTTACCTTACCCTACATTTGCATATAGGAAGCTACTGATTTGTGTGTGTTGATTTTGAATCCTGCTACTTTACTAAACTGGTTGATTGAGTAGCTTTTCTGTGGCGTTTTTAGGGTTCTCTATGTATATTATAATATTGTCTACAAAAAGTGAGTTTTACTTCTTCTTTCCCTATTTGGATTCCTTGTATGTCTTTCTCTTGTCTTATTGCTCTGGCTAGGACCCTCCAGTATTATATTGAAGAGCAGTGGTGAGAGAGGACATCCATGTCTTGTTCCTGATTGTAAGGGCAGGAATGGTCATGGAGCAGGTTTTCTTTTTTTTATAGTATTTTTTTTTTATAGAGGCATGCTTTATTTATTTGTTTGCTGGTTTGTTTGTTTGTTTGTTACATGCACTGGGTACAGTCAGAAGCACGGGAGGGTGAGAGAATTCACCAGAGCCAGAGCGGGGAGCAGAGCAGGCAGAAGG
Organism: Talpa occidentalis; assembly: GCF_014898055.3. Taxonomy (NCBI): domain Eukaryota; kingdom Metazoa; phylum Chordata; class Mammalia; order Eulipotyphla; family Talpidae; genus Talpa; species Talpa occidentalis. The sequence goes on from NW_023601543.1 coordinate 48,190,282, forward strand.
ACCGAAGTACACTGCTGAGGGGAGCAGCGGGCAGCAGGAGAGGTCTGCACGCCATGTGGGACCCTCCTCCTGTGGCGGGAGCAGCCGGGGATCGAACCGCGCCGCAGAGGCCGCGGGCAGCTTCGCAACCCAGCGCTCAACCGCTGCGCCACCGGGGAGGCCCATGGAGCAGGTTTTCTGTGATCCCGCAGACCGGGTAAAGGGGGAGTCAGAGTCCTCAGTGGTTTTTGAAAGTCTTTCATTGGATTTCCAGGTACATGGCAGGCAGGGACGCTGGGGGGCTGGTAGGCTGGCAGGCCTCCCAGCCCCCAGCAAGTCTTCACTCTGGGCTCTCTGGCCTTCTCTTGGCTTCTGCTTGTCTTGCCTCTCTCTCGGCTTCTACTGGCATCCCTGTGACACCGCCCTTAAAAGCCCAGTCTTAGCCAGGTGAATCCCATCTACCTATGCCCACACCCTATTCCAGGTGTCCACCATCAGGCATGTATTCAGGACCGCAAGGATCCATCATCTAGCCTGATGGCGGGAGGGCAGAAAAGCTTGACATTTTTCCTTACCCTACACTGATCTTAAAGGAAAGGCCTTCAGCTTTTCCCCATTGAGAATAATATTGGCTGTGATGATGTCTGTTAAGCCGTGGGTTTGTTGTACATGGCTTTTATCGTGTTAAGGTATGTTCCTTCTATCCAGAGAATTTCAGGGGCCTTAATCATAAATGGATGTTGGACTTTGTGAATGCTTTCTCAGTATCCATTGATATCATCATATGGTTTTTATTTTTCTTTTTGTTGATGTGTTGCATTACACTGATCGATTTTCATATGTTTAACCATCCTTGTGCCCCTGGGATAAATCCCACTTGTTTGTGGTGTTTTATCCCATTGATGCATTGCTGGATTCTGTTGGCGAGGATTTTGTTGAGGATTTTTGCATCAGTATTCATTAGGGAGATTGGCCTGTAATTTTCTTTTTTTGAGTTGTCTTTGTTTGGTTTTGGTATTAGTGTAATGTTGGCTTCGTAGAATGTATTTGGTAGTATTCCTTCTTTTTCAATTTTTTGAAAAGAGTTTGTGTAGCATAGGCACTAATTAATTTATGAACATTTGGTAGAATTCATTTGTGAAGCTGTCTGGGCCTTGGCTTTAGTTTTGGGGGAGTGTTTAGATTACTGCTTCAGTTTTTCTGCTTGTAATTGGTCTGTTTAGGTGCTATATTTCACCTTTACCTAGCTTTGGATGATTATATCATTCTAGGAATTTGCCCATCTCTTCCAGATTGTTGAATTTGTTTGCATATACGTGTTCATAGTAATCTCTGATTATTATTTTGATTTCAGTAGAGTCTGTTGTGATTTCTCCTCTTCTGTTTATAATCCTATTTTTATGTGTTTTCTCCCATTTTTTCTTTGTGAGCCTGGCTAGAGTTTTGTTTATTTTTTCAAAGAACCAACTTTTGGTTTCATTGATCTTTTGCATTTTTTTAATTTCAATTTAGTTTATTTCTGCTTTGATTTTTATTATTTCCTTTCTTCTACTGGTTTTAGCATTTTTTTTTTGTTGTTGTTGTTCTTTTGTTAGTTCTTTGAGATGTGAGATTAGGTTGTTTCTTTGAGTTCTTTCTTGTTTCTTCATGTGAGCCTGTATGTTTCTTGATGTGAGCCTGTATATTTTCCTCTTATTACTGCTTTTGGTGCATCCCATACATTCTGAAAATTGGTGTCCTCATTGTCGTTCAACACTAAGTATTTTTTTTTTAATTTCTTCTTTGATCTCCTCATTAGTACAGTGGTCTTCCAGTAGTGTGGGTTTCAATCTCCATGAGGTTGGAGGTTTCCTTGTTTTTTTTTTATGATTTATTTCTAATTTGATACCTTTACAATCAGAGAAGATCATTGGAATGATATTGATCTTAATGTATCTGTTGATGTTTGTCTTGTGGCGCAGTATGTGATCGATTCTGGCGAATGATCCATGTGCGCTTGAGAAAAAATGTGTATTCAGATTTTTTTTGGGTGCAGTAACCTGTAGATGTCTGTTAAGCCCATGAGTTCTATGTCTTTATTTAGGGCTCGAGTGTCTTTGTTTATTTTTTGTCTTGTTGATCTGTCCATTGGTGAGAGTGGGGTGTTGAAGTTTCTTACTATACATATACATTTTCGTTGATGTCTGTTTTCAGAGCTGATAATAACTGTCTAATATATTTTGGTGCTCCTTCATTAGGCTAGATCAAGAAGATGTGGTGTATATACCCAACGGATTACTATTCAGCAATCAAAGAAAGATAAACTCATGCCATTCGCGGCAACATGGATAGAGCTAGAAGGAATTATGCTCAGTGAAGTAAGTCAGAAGAAAAAAGAAAAATATTGGATGGTTTCAGTTCTAGGAAGAACATAGGGAACCAAATAAGACATTGGGGTGGAAATAATACAAAACACAGCAAAACAAAAACAAACAGACAATTATAAATCAGAGACATCCTGCAGGGGATGAGGAGGGAGAGGGATCAGAAGTGGGGAGGGAAGAGCACAGGGGGCTATGGTGATGGTGCATGGGTGCATTGGTGAAGGAAATTCTATGGGGACTACACCTGAGTTGGGGGGGGCAGCAGCAAACATTGTTTAAAAATGAACAATGATGTAGAAAATAAATTTAAAAAAAGAAGGATTTGCCATAAAGCAGTTGTTGAGGCAGTCAGTGTTCAGAGTACCTAGACATTATTTCAGACTAAAAATGCTAGTTTTCTTCAGTTACCTAAGAGGACAGGGTCGGGTATGAGATAACATGCTTCCAAAGTAATTCAGGAAGGAAGGCTGCGAAGGAAGGGAGTGACATAGGGACAAACTGCTTAAAATAGGCAATTTTGTTTTAAGTTGCCAATATATGTGACAAAAATTGTCAAATTAACTCAGTATTCTTTAATACACTTAAAGTCATTACCCTCTTTTAAGACTATGAACATTTACAGTAGGGAAGCACTTGCGTGACTTGCCCAAAATTGCTTAGAAAGCAGATCTAACTTTGCACCTTTTGCCTATGCAAGCACTTCCCTTGGGCATTCAGCTGAAGTGGTCCTTGAGTCCGTTTTCCCTGGACACAAATGTTTGCTATAATATTTTGATAACATGAGATATAACCAAGTGCTGTAATTTGGTGGACATCATTTTAATAGTAGGGCAAAGGAAAAAAAATAATTTCCGTGCTGAAAATTCAACTTCATCCCTGCAAATAAATACATTAAGTAGCAATAGAAGGATACTTAATGCATTTTCTTGGTTAGAGTCCCCATACAATTCCCACCCTCCTTGTTTTGATCCTACTCCCTCCCTGCCCTGTATTGTATCTCTGGTTTATAGTTGCTTGTTGATTTTGATTTTTACTTTATTATAATTAGTCTTTTTCCTGGTCCCTTATTTAGGTTTTCTAAATTCCTGCTATGAGTGAGACCATCTGGTATTTTTCTTTTTCTTCTGGCTTATTTCGCTGAGCATGATCCCTTCCAGCTCTACCTTATAAAAATACACATTTATTCTAATCTGTTATTACAACATGTAAAACTTACAGTTAAAAATAAGTAAAGAATGAGAATGCCAAATGCTAAAAAAAGGATACTTAATGTGATTTAAACAAAAAAAAAATGTGTTTTGAACTAAAAGCCAACCTCATACCTGGCATTCCCATTAAAAACAAGAATAAGACAAGTATGCCTATTATCACAATTATTTGACAGTGGTCCAGACATGCTAGCCATTACAATTAAATTATTCCTTCTCTTTGGCCAGGCCTCTTTCTCATTCTCCCTGAAGCCATTGGCTCTCTGTATATTCAAACTCTTTCACCCTCTCTCCAATACACAAGCTACCTGCCAGCCTTATAAACTCCAGGCACCTGTTTCCCAGTTTCAGTATTTCCCTTTCTTGACAATTTTTTCTCCCTAAGTATAGGTCACCTCTGTATAAACATTCCACCCTTCTGGGTATAAACATATTCTCTTCTCTCCAGCCCGTAAGATTTAGTGATAAACCTCAGCCTAATCTCTTTATTTGCCTCCACCTCTTCCCCCATTATTTCCCTGGACAAACCCTCCCCTTACCCTATTCCCTAGTCCTTCCCACTTCCTGAGACTTTTATAACTTTTATTTCCACACCAATTTCCAAACTAAGTTACCTCTCTAACTTCTCTAGTATAAACCTCATCCCTGGGCATTCTCAGCACTTCTGTCTCAAGATTGCCTTGTCACTAGACAAAGAGGAGGTCAGACTACAAAGTAACTGTAGATGCAGTCATATGCAGGCTACAACATACATGTTTCCTTTTCAACAAACTGGGTAGAAGACTGGTATAAGATGAATTAGAGAGCTTTACATTTTTACATAGGCAATCCACCAAAACTCCAAAGTCACTCTGTGAAGGATATGGACAAACTCACAAGTATAAATTGCTGTATGCTTTCAGGAACATTTAAAGTTGTGTACACCTAGGAAGGGGCAGTGCCAAATGGGTTAAAAAGGTCTAAAGGCACAAACTTCCACTTACAAATTAAATTAGTCATGGGGATATGATGTACAGCATGGTGACTGCAGTTAATAATACTGTATTGCATATTTGAAAGTTGTAAGACAGCATACTTTAAAAGTCCTCATCACAGGAAAGAAAGTTGTAACTATGCAGATGGATGTTAACTAGACTTATTAAGATGATTATTTTTCAATATGTCCAAATACTGAATCATTGTGTTGTACACCTGAAACTAATATATATAATGTTACAGGTCCATTTTTATTTTTTTTTGTGTGTGGGACCCTCGCCGGTGGCCAGGGATCGAACTGGCGCTGCAGAGGCTGCAGGCAGCCTCGCAACAGAGCACTCAACCGCTGTGCCACCAGGGGAGGCCCTGTTACAGGTCCATTTTACATAGATTTAAAAAATGAATTCTAAGCTTGCAAACTACAACAGATTGTTTGGCATGGCCAGTGCAAGAGGGACAGTCAGGTTAGCAGTATGAATCCAGAATAATTATATGAAGAAGGGGTCACATGCAGGCACACTATTCTCATTTTCCCTCACCTTAGAGCATGTATGTCTAGCCAGCTATCTTCTATGGCTTGTTCATGTAGCAGTGGAAAATTAAGTGGAATAAATTGACTTTTCAAGATCAATAAAAATTGGATCCAGAATAGTATTACTCATTGTTCAAGAAAAGACTATGTCCTTGCATCTCTCTCCAAAAGTTATGAAACCATCAACACAAAAGCCCATATTCTCCACAATGTTCATAGCAGCATTATTTATAATAGCTAGGACATGGAACCAGTCTAAATGGCCATCGATGGATGATTGGATCCAGAAGATGTGGTATACCCACACATGGAGTACTATGTATCATTAAGAAAAGATGAAATACCTTTTTTTTTTAAATAATAAATTTTATTTTTATATTCCCCCATACAATTGCAGACGCCCCATTCTGACCCCAATCCTTCCCCTCCCCCCCCCACCCCCAAAAAGTGTCTCTGGTTCATAGTTTTTTGTTGATTTTGATTTTCACTTTCTTATATTCATTTCCTGGTCCCTTATTTAAGTTTTCTAGATTCCTGCTATGAGTGAGACCATCCGGTGTTTTTCTTTTTCTTTTTGGCTTATTTCGCTGAGCATGATCCCTTCCAGCGCCATCCATGTTGCTGCAAATTGCATGTGTTTATCTTTTTTGAATGCTGAGTAATATTCCATGGTATATATGTACCACATCTTCTTGATCCAGTCATCTATTTTTGGGCATTTGGGTTGTTTCCAAAGCTTAGCTATTGTAAACAGTGCTGCTATAAACATAGGGGTGCAGGTGCTCTTTGGAATTGATGTTTCTGTGTCCTTTGGGTAAATACCTAGGAGTGGAATTGCTGGATCATATGGAAGCTCTATGTTTAGTAGGTCCAGAAATCTCCACACAGCTCTCCATAGTGGTTGGACCAGTTTGCACTCCCACCAACAGTGCAGAAGAGTTCCTTTTTCTCCACACCCTCGCCAACATTTGTTGTTGCTAGTTTTTTTAATATGTGCCATTCTCACTGGTGTGAGATGGTATCTCATGGTAGTTTTGATTTGCATTTCCCTGATTACAAGTGATGTTGAACATTTTTTCATATGTCTGTTGGCCATTTGCATTTCCTCTTCAGAGAAGTTTCTTTTTAGCTCTTCTGCCCATTTTTTGACTGGATTATTTTCTTTGTTGTTGCTGAGTCTCATCAGCTCTTTGCAGATTTTTGTGATCAGTCCTTTATCATTAGTGTTGGGTGCAAAAATGTTCTCCCAGTTGGTGGGGTTTCTCTTTGTTTTTGTTATTGTCTCTTTTGCTGTGCAGAAGCTCTTTAATTTGATGAAGTCCCAGCTGTTTATCTTTGCCTTCACTATCACTGCTTTGGGTGATGTGTCTATAAAGATGTCTTTGATGTGCAAATCCCGTAGTGTTTCGCCTATATTTCCTTCTATGTATTATATGGTTTCAGGTCTTATGTCTAGTTCTTTAATCCATTTTGAGTTGATTTTTTGTGTATGGTGTGAGGTAGTGGTCAAGCTTCATTCTTTTGCATGTAGCGACCTGGAAAACTGAAATACCTTTTTAACAAAAATGAAGGGAGTCTGTGAGAATTATATGTATCACAACAAGACAGAATAATAAAAACAAAAATACTGGACTTTAACATAGGAGACAATTCAATAACAAAATACTTTCATAAACATATGAGGGCTCGCAGGCTTAAGAAGGAGGAAAGAGGGAAAGGAACAAAGGAATGTAAGGGATGGTGGTGGGGAAAATTAGAAATTAAAAAAAATAAAAGTATGATAGAAAAATGGTAAAAGAAAAAAGACTATGTATGAAAGAAGTGGGCAATTATACTGCATGTAGTCAATGTTTTGTGAATAAGTTCATCTGAAAAAATACACTTCTCAAAAGCAAACAAACCTATGTGATTAGATTGTCATTAAAATTATACACAAAGCAAAGAGTAACATGTCTGTTGAACTACACATTTCTTCTTCCCACCCCTCTCAACATTTCTTTTTCAAAAGGAAAGATTGTGAATAAGGAAAGATGTCAGAAGGATTGAAAAGGAAAGGACTCCCTGAGGAAGATGGAACAGTAACTTTTCCCATATTTTGTTTTAATAAATTGCAATTGGAGAAATAGCATCTATTGGAATTCTAATAATTTGTGGAAACAAAATTGGTGTAAGGAAGCATAACAAAGGGAGCAGAGGTCCCCGATATTCCTCGACCTTACAGTCCCTTAAGATGAGTAGTACACGGTTTGCTAACATCTGACTTACATGTATGCAAATTTTCAATATAGTTAATTCGCAGTCCAGTGCTCCAAATAATTTCTCACCCCAGTTTATGGGCAAATTCTTAGAAAAGGCCACTTCTTTCAAACAAGGCCATCTCACACCTTTTATCCTTGATCCTATTGGGATCTACAATTCACTGATTTGCCGGTGTTCTACTGTGCCTCAGCCCTGGGATGGGATGTCCTTTCTTTCCTCCTTATTCAGCTAAACTGCACTGATAATCACTACCATCACTCATTAAGAACACTCAACCACCTTGCCCCTCTATTGCTTTATCATACTTACTTGTGAAAAGCCCAACTCTGATTAAACCCACACCCTATCTATTGGATACCTGCATTCAGCTAAATGTGATTGGAATAAAGTACACACCCATGCTGACTGGTCTCACTTTAGACGACAACAAAGTTTCAAGGACTATTATTGCTTCATGAACCCTTATTGCTCGCATATATCCCTTCAGTCCATTCACTCACCCACTCTTCTAGATGATTATATCATACCAACTTTCCCCTCAAAACTTCATTTCCTCTCCAGTCCTCAATTTCAAATGACAACTTTTCCTTCTACCTCACCGAGATCATTAACAAAAGAAAACAACCACTGCCATATCTCCTCACTTGTGTGCATCTGTAACCACATTCACAATTGTGTTTACAATCTAAGAATAACCTTCTTGCTTGTAAGGCCCTTTCTTCCCACTCAAAAATAACATTTCAAGGTAAAAGGAAAAGGTCACATAAATAAAATGACTTGATTAAAATAACCTAGAAGATTAAGAATAATGTGGAACATCTATCTGGTTTACTCTCTTTCATAAATTAATTTCACATTACTGATCCTCACCAAAATTCTGTAAAGGGAGTTTTATTATTATTATTCCTTTTTTATAAGAAAACACACAAATAAGATAAGTGATTGGCTCCAAATTCCTCAGAGATTTTATGACAAGTAAAGCTGGGATAAAAATATAGGCCAACATCTTACCCAAAGCAATAGATTACATGTAATCTCTATCAACATTTTATTGGCATTCTTCAAAGATGCAGAACAAACATTACTGAAATTCATAAATAATTACAAAAGACCCCAAATAGCCAAAACAAACCTGACAAAAAAGAGGAACAATGGTGGCATTGCATGCCCATGTTTTGTTGTTTTTTTTTTTTTTGTAAGTGTGTATATATTTTCACAATTTATTTACTGACCAAACTGTGACACAAACTATTTTTGTCCAAATTAGTGTGAATTTTTATATATTTAACTTCAGATTGACAACAGGCTGCTATCCCACATTACTGGTGATGTAACAATATGGGGTACATGTACCATATTACCTTTCTTAAATATAAAATCTCTGAATTATTATTTTTTTTTGTGGGACCCCCGCCAGCAGTGGGGGAACGAACTGGCGCTGCAGAGGCTGCGGGCAGCCTCGCAGCCCAGCACTCAACCACTGCGCCACCAGGGGAGGCCCTGAATTATTTTTTTTTTGAGAAAGGAATCTCAGTTTGTGGGGAATCTAATTATTGTTGTGCATCTGTATAGGTTTGTATGAATTGTGTGTTGTATTTTTCTTTTTCTATTTTCTTAGATCATTGTAGTTCCCATAGATCTCCCACCACCAAATCACTCATGCACATGCCCGTACTTTGAAGTATACTTCAAAACAGTAAGGTACTAGTATATAAATAGACACACAGATTAATGGAACAGAATTGAGAACCCAGAAATAAACTCATACATGTGTGTGTGTGTATGTTTGTGTATATATGCGTATGATTGTCGTCAGTGAATCCATGACAAAGGAGTCAAGAGTATATATAGGAAAAGGAAAGCCTCTTTAATAAATGGTTATGGAAAAATGGACAGTACCCACCCACACACACACAAAATGAAACTAGACCACTGTCTCACAATATGAACAATAATTAACTTGAAATGGATAAAAGACTTGAATGTAAGACATGGAACCATAAAACAGATAGAATAAAGCATAGACAAAACAATCCATGACATTGCCTTCGGTGATGTCTTTGGGGACTCATCTCCAACAGCAAGGAAAATAAAAAAGAAAATAAACAAATGGGACTACATCAAACTAAAACCTTCTATAACATGAAAGAAACTGTCACTAAAGTAAAAAGACAACCTATTGAATGGGAGAAAATATTTGCACACCATATTTGCTGATATCCAAGACCAACAAAGAACTCATATAATTCAACAACAAGAAAACTAATAACCCAATTAGAAAATGGGCAGAAGAGGTAAATAGGCAGTTTCTAGAGAAGATATACAAATGGCCACTGGCACATGAAGAAATGCTCATCATCACTTATCATGAGGAAAATGCAACTCAAACCTAGAATGAGATATCACCTTATACCTGTGAGAATGGCCCATATGAAAAAGACAAGAAAGAATAAGGGTTGGAGAGGATGTGTGGTAAAAAGCAATGCTCATACATTAGTTGTTTGGAATGTAGACTGACCCAGCCCCTATGGAAAACAGTATGGAGGTTTCTCAAAATATTAAAAAAATAAATCTATCATATAACCCAGCAATCCCATTACTAGGTATCTACCTAAAGAATAAAAAAAAGATTTTTTCACTGGTTTTCAGCGTGATATTGGAGCTCCAGCTCAGTGCAAATGGAAAATTCTTTATCATGCAGTTACATCATTGTGGTGTTCATCCCATTCTTAAAGGGACAAAACAGATCTATTTTGGCATGCAGTTTTAAATAAATTATCATCACATTCTACTCTGCTTTAGCTGTGTTTCTCCTATATACAAGGCAATATGCTCTGTCCAAAACTCAAAAGGAAAAAGAAGACTCACCATTGTAGATCAGGGATCTTTGCTTCCAGAACTCACCTAGACTGCTTAGATCTGGGAAAGGGCTGCCCCCCCCACCACAGCCAGAGGTAAGCTGAAAAGGTCCCAAAAGCCAGGCCCCAGAAAGGGCTGCCCGCACAGCCAGAGGTGAGCTGAAAATCCTCTGCAAGCCAGGCCCCCATGGGAGCCCAGAGGGGGATCCAGCCACCTCAATGCCAGATCTCAGGCTCAGGGAAGTGCCCTCCTGACTCACTGTTTTAGAACAGGTATCTTTGTGTCTGGAAACCACCTAGACTTCTTAGAACTGGGAAAGGGCTGCCCCCACAGCCAGAGGTGAGCTGAAAATCCTCCACCAGCCAGGCCCTGTCCGGCCTCCAGTCAGAGCCCAGAGGGGGATCCAGCTACCACCGGGGCAGACCTCAGGCACAGGGACGTGCCCTCCTGACTCACAATTTTAGATCAGGTATCTGTTTCCAGAACACATGTAGACTGCTTGGAGATGGGAGAGTGCTGCCTCCACAGCCAGAGGTGAGCTGAAAAGACCCCACAAGCCAGGACCCTCCTGGCTGCCAGTGGAAGACCAGAAGGGGACCCAGCCACTGAAGCGGCAGACCTCGGGCACAGGGAAGTACCCTCCTGGACTCGTCATTTTAGAACAGGTATCTTTTTGCCCAGAACCCAACTGGAACTGGGAAAGGGCTGCCCCCACAGCCAGAGGTCAGCAGAAAAGACCCCACAAGTCAGGCCCTGGTAAGGACTTCCCTCACAGCCAGAGGTGAGCTGAAAAGCCCCAAAAAGCCAGGCCCCATCTGGCTGCAGGCCAGAGCCCAGAGGGGGACCCAGCGATTTGGAGTCCAGTGGGCTGTCCATCCACTGCCAGGGCAGTCTGTGGAACCATAAGACCCACCTCTGGAACTAAACAAATGCAGAAGGAAGTGATTTTCTGTGACAGTGACCACAAATGTATTCATAGTAACACTGCCTTACTGGACTTCTGGCATAATAGTGTTTGACTCGATTGGACCACCAGTTTCTGACATTCCACAAAGAGCACACTAAAAAGATGCCAGCCAGTACCAGTGACACAGTGTCCCAACACATAGGACAAATTAGAAAACAAGTAGCAGGGAGAAGAGAAACTACAAGCAACCAAGGAAGACCTCAAGGGAAAAACATACCACAAAAAGAAAATCACTCACCAGAATGCAACAACAGTGACTTGGAAGAACTTCTGAGCCTTCCAGATAGAGAATGTAAAATTGCCATCATTAAAAAACTAAAAGAAGTCATGAAGGAAAACAATGATAAGGGAAAAATAATCAATGTTCAGAAGAATGAAATTGAGTCCCTAAAGAGGGAAGTGAAAGAAATGCAGGAGAATAAAGTATTAACGGAGGATCTAAAGAACTCTGGGAAAAGCAGTGAAAGGAGAATAGATGAAATGGAAGAATGAATAGGTACTCTCGAAGACAGAAATGAAAAGAAACAAAACAGAAAAAGAAAGAGTTATACAAAGGAAAAAAAGAATGAAGAAAGACTTCGGGAACTATCTGACTCCATGAGGAAAGGAAATAGAAGAGTTACAGGAATCCCAGAAGGAGAGGAGAGAGACATAGGAACAGGGAAAATATTCAAGGAGACAACGGAAGAGAACTTCCAAGCATTAAGAAGGAGCTGAAAATAGACATAAAAGAAGCCAGAAGAACAACAAACTACTTCCATGATGAAAGGAAAAATACAGCAAGACACATAATAATAAAGCTCCCAAGAATCTAAGACAAGGAAATAATATTGAAGCTGACAAGAGGGAAGAAACAAATAACATACAAAGGAAAACCAATAAGGCTGACATCAGACTTCTCCAAACAAACACTACAGGCAAGGAGAGAGTGAGGGACATAGTCCACAGACTCCAAGACAGCAAATGCCAACCAAGAATACTCTATCCTGCAAAGCTTTCCTTCCTCTATGAAGAAAGAATAAGGACCTTCCCAGACAAAGAGAAACTACAGAATTTCATTTCAACTAAACCCCAACTCCAAAAAATGCTACAAGTAGTCCTGAAGCCAGAACCAACAGAAGGATGAGTAAGAACAAAATGAGACCAAAAAGAAATTATAAATAAATAAATAAATAAATAAATAAATAAATAAATAAAACCAGAGAAAAGACAAACAAAATGGCAAATACTGACGCTAACATATCAATATTAACTCTAAATGTAAACGGACTAAACTCTTCAATGAAAAGACACAAAGTCTCATGCTGGATGAAGAAACAAAACCCAACCTATTGCTGCCTCCCAGAAACACATTTAACTACAAAAGATAAAAATAGACTGAAAGTAAAAGGATATAAATCAATCCTACAAGCAAATGGTCCAAAAAAGAAGGCAAGGACAGCTATACCTATATCAGGTAAAACAGATTTCAAACTCAAAAAGGTAAAAAGAGACCCAGATGGTCACTACATCATGATCAAGGGGACTTCAAGAAAAAAATAACACTCATTAACATATACTCACCAAATGAAGGAGCACCAAAATATATCAGACAACTATTATCATCTCTGAAAACAGACATCAGAGAAAACACATATGTAGTAGGAGACTTCAACACACCATCATCAACAATGGATAGATCAATGAGACAAAAAATAAGTAAGGACACTAAAGCTCTAAATAAGGATCTAGACCACATGGGGTTAACAGATATCTATAGAGCAATGAACCCCCAAAAATATGAGTACACATTTTTCTCAAGTGCACACATTTTTCTCAAGTGCACACATAATTCTCCAGGATTGCACACATACTGGGACACAAGACAAACATCAACAGATACACCAAGATTGAAATCATATCAACCATCTTCTATCACCATGAAGACATCAAAGTAGAAATAAACCATAAAAAGAAGGCAAGGAACCCTCCTATCTTATCGAGATTGAAACCAACCCTACTGGAAAATCACTGAACTAATGAGGAGATCAAAAAGAAATTAAAAAAATACTTTGAGTTGAATGACAAGGAGGACACCAATTTCCCAAATGTATGGCATACAGAAAAGCAGTAATAAGAGGGAGATATATATCAGTACAGTCTCACATCAAGAAACCAAAATGAACTCAAAGAAACAACCTAATCTCACATCTCAAAGAACTAGAAAAAGAACAAAAAAAATCAATAGAAGAAAAGAAATAATAAAAATCAAAGCAGAAATAAATGAAATAGAAACTAATAAAAAATCCAAAAGATCATTGAAACCAAAAATTGGTTCTTCCAAAAAATAAATAAAATAGACCAACCCCTAGCCAGGCTCACAAAGGAAAAACAGGAGAAAGCACAAACAAATAGGATCACAAATGAAAGAGGAGAAATCACAACAGACACAGCAGAAATCAAAAGAGTAATCAGAAACTACTGTGAACAGTTGTATGCAAACAAGCTCAACAATATGGAAGAGATAGACAGATTCCTACAACTCTACAATCACCCAAAGCTAGATAAAGAAGAAATAGAACACCTAAACAGACTGATTACAAGCAGTAAAATTGAAACGGTAATCAAAACCCTCCCTAAAAACAAATGCGCAGGGCCAGATGGATTTAAAAATGAATTCTACCAAACATTTAGAAATGAATTGGTGCCTATCCTTCATAAATTCTTTCAAAAAATTGAGAAGGAAGGGATAATACCAAACATGTTCTATGAAGCCAACATTACACTAATATCAAAACTGAACAAGGACAACACAAAAAAAAAGAAAACTGCAGGCTAATCTCTCTAATGAACACTGATGCAAAAATCCTCAATAAAAATTTTAGCTTATCAGAATCCAACAAAGTATCCATTAGATAATTCACCACGACCAAAACTGATTTATTCCAGGGACACAAGGATGGTTCAACATCTGAAAATCAATCAATATAATCCAACACATCAACAAAAAGAAATATGGAAACCATATGATAATATCAATAGATGCTGAGAAAGCATTCGACAAAGTACAACACCCATTTATGATAAAGTCCCTTGAAATTCTCAGGATACAAGGAACATACGTCAACATCACAAAGAACATCTATGACAAGTCCATAGCCAATATCATTCTCAATGGTGAAAAGCTGAAAGCATTTCCATTAAGATCTGGAACAAAACAAGGATGTCCACTCTCACCACTGCTTTTCAATATAATACCAGAAGTCCTAACCAGAGCAACAAGGCAAGAGAAAGACATACAAGGAATCCAAATAGGCAATGAAGAAGTCAAATTATTACTGTTTGCAAATGATATGATAATATATAGAGAGAACCCCAAAAACTCCACAGAAAAACTGATTAAACTAATCAGTTTAGTAAAGTAACAGGATACAAAATCAACATGCAAAAATCAGTAGCCTTCCTATACACCAATAATAAATCTGAAGAAGAAATCAAGAAAAACATCCCTTTCATTATTGAAACCAAAAAAATCAAATACTTGGGAATAAACCTAACAAAATAGGTATAGGACCTATACAAGGAAAACCATAAAACACTGTTAAAAGAAATGGAAGAAGACACAAAGAAATGGAAAGTCATCCCTTTCTCATGGATTGGAAGAATTAACATGATCAAAATGGCCATCTTACCAAAGCAATTTAGAGATTCAATGCTTTTCCAATAAAAATTTCAATGACAGGGCCTCCCCTGGTGGCACGGCAGTTGAACTCTGGGCTGCGAAGCTGCCCACAGCCTCTACAGCACCTGTTTGATCCCCAGCCACTGGGCAAGGGTCCCACATGGCACATAGACCTCTCCTGCCGCGCCCACTGCTCCCCTCAGCAGTGTATTTCGTCAGTCTGCCTGTTCTGTTCCCCTCTCTGGCTCTGGTGAATTCTCTCACCCTTCCGTGCTGCTGACTGTACCCAGTGCTTGTATAAATAAATAAATAAATAAATCTTTAAAAAAAAAAATTTCAATGACATTCTTCAAAGAAATAGAACAAGTATTGATGAAATTCATATGGCGCCATCAAAAATTCTGAATAGCCAAATCTCTCCTGAAAAAAATAATAGGGAATGGAGGCATCACACGCACAGATTTCAAAGTATACTACAAAGCCATAATAATCAAAATTGCATGGTATTGGAACAAGAACAGACACACAGACCAATGGATCTGAACAGAAAATCCCGAAATAAACCCACATATTTACAGTCAACTAATCTTTGACAAAGGAGCAAGGAATATGGAATGGAGCTAAAAAGTTTGTTCAAAAAATGGTGCTGGGAAAACTGGGTTGCTACATGCAAGAGAATGAAGCTTGACTTCTACCTAACACCATGCACAAAAAACAGCTCAAAAAATGGATTAAAGAACTAGACATAAGGCCTGAAACCATAAAATATATAGAAGGAAATATAGGCGAGACACTACATGACATACACCTCAGTAACATCTTTAAAGACACATCACCTAAAGCAGTGATAGTGAAGGCAAAGATAAACAGCTGGGACTACATCAAATTAAAGAGCTGCTGTACAGCAAAGGAGACAGTAACCAAAACAAAGAGACATCCCACTGATTGGGACAAAATTTTTTGCACACAACACTAATGATAAAGGACTGATGACAAAAATCTACAAAGAGCTGAAGAGACTCAACAAAAACAAAGCAAATAATCCAATTAAAATGGGCAGAAGAGCTAAAAAGGAACTTCTCCAAAGAGGAAATGCAAATGGCCAACAGGCATATGAAAAAATGTTCAGCATCACTTGTAATCAGGGAAATGCAAATCAAAACCACTATGAAATACCATTTTACACCAGTGAGAATGGCACATATTAAAAAAAACAAAAACAAAAACCTAGCTCCAACAAATGTTGGCTAGGATGTGGAGAATAAGGAACTCTCCTGCACTGCTGGTGGGAGTGCAAAATGGTCCAGCCACTATGGAAATCTGTGTGGAGATTCCTCAACCTGCTAAAGATGGAGCTTCCATATGATCCAGCTATTCCGCTCCTAGGTATCTACCCAAAGGACACGAATCATTAATTCAAAAGGGCACCTGCACCCCTATGTTTATAGCAGCACTATTTACAATAGCTAAGCTATGGAAACAACTCAAATGCCCCAAAATAGATGACTGGATCAAGAAGATGTGGTGCATATACACAATGGAATATTACTCAGCTATCATAAAAGATAAATTCATGCAATTTGCAGCAACATGGATGGAGCTGGAAGGGATCATGCTCAGTGAAATAAGTCAGTAAGAAAAAGAAAAATACCAGATGGTCTCACTCATAGCAGGAATTTTGAAAACCTAAATAAGGGACCAAGGAAAAGACTAATTATAATAATGTAAAAGTCAAAAATCAACAAGCAACTATAATCCAGAGACACACTACGGGGTTGGGGGGGCGGGAGTAGGGATTAGGGTCAAAATAAGGGGGGTGGAATTGTATGGGGAATATAACCAAGATGAAAATGAATACATTGTGCAAAATGAAAAATGATGTAAAAATATATAAAATAAAATAAAATTTAAGATAAAGAATAAAAAAACACTAATTCAAAGGGATCCACACACACATGCATGTGCACACACACAGACAGACGGACAGATAGACATACACACACACATCTCTGTTTATTATAGCACTATTTACAATAGTCATGCTATGGAAACAACCTAAATGCCCAAAGACAGAGGAGCAGATTAGGGAGCTGTAATACACACACTCACATGCACGCACGCACACACACACACACACACATATACACAGTGTACAATGGAATACTACTTAGGGATAAAAAAGATAAACTCTTGCCTTTTGGGACAAGATAGATGGAACTGAAGGGAATTATGCTGAGTGAAATAAGTCAGAAGGATAAAGACATGACGTCTCATACATAGAATATAGAGGAAACATAACAAATGGTCAAATAAAGCCAAAGCAATAACAAACTCTAAAATTCTGACTGTAGAACTGAGGTTGGAGGAATGGGGGAGTGGGGAGAGAACAAAGTGGTGAGGGAGTACAATAGATGGTATGATGGTGGACTATGTTGTATTGGTGGTGTGTGTGTGTGTGTGTGTGTGTGTGTGTGTGTGTGTGTGTGTAGTAACAACACCTGAAGGGGGAGCTCCTATATCTTTAAATCACATACGGCATTGGAAACCAATGTTACTTCAATGAAAAAAAGGAAAAACAATCACTGAAGAAGACAAAGACAACTGGAGTTGCTTTATGTATTTTTCTAAAATTCAAATTGCAGTGATTATCATCAAGTCAGAAACTTAGGCTTAATCTTGAGAACCAAAGCACAATAAATTAATGCATTGTATTTGAAGAAGCACTTGAACAGTACCTATACCCCATCTTCCTCTGTGTCCCATTCCCTCCATCATTCCCCTATTCTCTCTGGTAACCATTATCTACTTTTTAGCCAAGTTCAATGTTTTGTTTCTTCTGTTGTTGACATATAACTGTTTTGGGTGGTATTTATATTTCACAGATTAGTAAAATATCTGAAATCTTCCACTTTTGGGCTGATTTCACTGAACATAATGATCTCAAAATTCATCCATTTTGTGCCAAATGCCACCACTTCATTTTTTTTTCTTCACAACTGTGTAATATTCCACTGAATATATGCTCCGCAGTTTCTCTATCCATTCATTTGTTGAAGGGCACTTATGTTGGTTCTATGATTTTGCAACTGTAAACAGGAAGGCTATGTGAATAGGTACAGAAAGATATTTTTTGTGTTAAATATTTCATGTTATTTGGATAGATATCTGGTAGTGATATTGCCGGGTCAAATGGGATTTTCATTTTTATCCTCTTGATACATCTCCATACCATCTTCCACAGGGGCTGTACCAGCTTACTTTCCCACCAACAGGGGATGAGAGTTACCTTTTTACTGCAGCCTCTCCAACATTTGTTCTTTATTATGTGGGCCATTCTCACAAAGGTGAGGTGGTATCTTGGTGTGATTGTAATTTGTATTTCTCATAATAAGTGATGTTGAACATTTTTTCATATGTGTATAGAATTCTGTAAGAATGTTTTCTTAGAGAAATGTCTATTGATATCCTTTGCCCATTTTTTTCTCAGTTGGGTTATTTGCTTCTTTGTTGTTGGGTTAGGTAAGTACTTTGTAAATTTTGGAGACCCCTTACCACATGTATGTTATGCAAATATTTTTCCAATTCTATAGGTTGCCTTTTTTGTTTTTTTTTCTTTACACAGGTGAATTTTATTTTTAATTTACTTATTTATATACATATATAGTATATCATTGTTCATTTTTTATTTCAACATTTATCATTTTTTAAAAATTTTTAGACAATATTTGCTTCCCCCCACCCCCTCAGATTGAGTACCCATAGAATTTTCTTCCCCAAGGCAACCATGCACCATCACTACAGTCCCCTGTGCTCCTCCCTACCTCCCTCTGACCCCTCTCCCTCCTCCTTCCCTGCAGTATGTCTTTGGTTTGTAATTGTCTGTTTTTGCTTTGTTGTGTTTTGTACTGTTACCAAAACAGAGAGATACCCCACTGATTGGGGAAAAAATCTTTGCACTCCATTCAACTGATAAGGGACTGATCACAAAGATATACAAAGAACTCACATGGCTCAACAAAAACAAAATAAACAATCCAGTCAAGAAATGGGCAGAAGAGGTTAAAAGACATTTCTCCAAAGAGGAAATGCAATTGGAAAACAGACATATGAAAACATGTTCAACATCCCTTATACTCAGGGAAACGCAAATCAAAACCACACTGAGATACCACCTTACACCAGTAAGAATGGCACATATCAAAAAAAAACAAGCAACAGCAAATGTTGGCGAGGATGCTGTGAAAAAGGAACACTCCTACATTGCTGGTGGGAGTGCAAACTGGTCCAACTATTGTGGAAAGCTGTCTGGAGGTTCCTCAGTCTACTAAAAATGGAGCTACCATACGATCCAGCAATTCCACTACTAGGGATCTACCCAAAGGACACAAAAACAATGATTCAAAAGAGCACCTGTATACCTATGTTTATTGCAGCACTATTTACAATAGGTAAAACCTGGAAACAACCCAAATGCCCAAAAATAGATGACTGGATCAAGAAGATGTATGTGTGTGTGTATACACACACACACACACACACACACACACACACACAATGGAATATTATTCAGCAATCAAAAAGATACACTCATGCCATTCACAGCAAGGTGGATGGAGCTAGAAGGAATTATGCTCAGTGAAATAAGCCAGAAGGAAAAAGAAAACTATCAGATGGTTTCACTTATAACAGGAATATAGGGGAACCAAATGCCTTCTGTTTTTGTGATGGTGACTTTTGAAGTACACAACTTTTAATTTTGATATAGTCCTACTTATTTATATTTGTTTCCCTTGCTGTTGTTGTATTCCCAAATATATTTTTGTGATATTTGTCCTGTAGTGTGTCCGCTATATTTTCTTTCAAGTATTTTATGGTTTTGGTTCTCATGTCCAAATCTTTAATTCATTTTGAGTGGATTTTCATGTATGGTATTAAATATGGGACTCGGGCGTCCCTGGTGGCGCATCAGTTGAGCGGCTGGTTGCAAAGCTGCCTGCAGCCTCTGGAACGCCAGTTCCATTCCCTGCCGCCTGGCGAGGGTCCTACATGGTGCGCAGACCTCTCCTGCTGCACCAGCTGCTACCCTCAGCAGTGTACTTCGTCAGTCTGCCTGCTCTGCTACCTGATCTGGCTCTGGTGAATTCTCTCACCCACCTGCACTTCTGACTGTACCCAGTGCTTATATAAATAAATAAATAAATCTTAAAAAAATATAGATGGGTCTTGTTTTATTTTTTTGCAGGTGGCTATTCATGTTTCCCAGGCCCAATTATTTTTTTCACTGTGTGGTCTTAACTCCTTTGTTGAAAATTAGCTGTCCATATTTATATGGATTTATCTCTGGGCTTTCAATTGTGTTCCATTGGTCTGAGTTTCTGTTTGTCCCAGTACCATAACGTTTTGATTACTGATGCTGTGTAATGTTTGAAGTCAGAAAGTGTGATGCTTCAATTTTTCTTCCTTTCTCTCAAGATTATTTTAGCAGTTTAGGGCCTTTTGTGATTTCATATAAATTTGATAATAGTTCTATTTATTTTTTTAAAAATTGATATTTTTATAAGCATTGTGTTAAAAGCTGCTAATCTCTTTGTGTAATATGGCCATTTAAAGGATGATAATTCTTCCTACCCATGAGCAAAAGTTATCTTCTCATTTCTTTGTGTCTCCTTTAATTTCCTTTAATAGAGTTTTATAGTTTTCATTATACTAGTCGTTCACCTCCTTCATTAGGTTTATTCCCAGATATCACATTCTTTTGGGCATGATTTTAAATGGAACTGTATTCATTATTTCCCTTTCTTCTGATATATTGTTCGCATATAGAAATGCCACTTATTTTTGTGTATTGATTTTGTCTCCTGCCACCTTACTGTATTATTTTTAAAAGTTTTTTGGTACAATCTTTTGGTTTCTCTAAGTGTATTAGCATGTCATCTGTGAATAGTCACAGTTTCACTTCTTTTTCAATTTGGATTCCTCATGTGTATTTTTTCTTACCTAATTACTTCAGCTAGGATTATGTTGATTAATGGTGGTGATAGTGGACATTCATGTCTTGTTTCTGATTTTAGTGGAAATGCTTTCATATTTTCATCATTGAGTATGATATTGACTGTAAGTTGTCATTTATGGCTTTTATGATATTTGAAGAGTTTCCAATTGTTCCCATTATTTGGAGGGTTTTTTTAATCATTAATGAATTTTGGATCTTGTCAAATGCTTTTTTTTGGCATATATTAAAATTATCATATGATTTTTGTCTTCCCTTTTTGTTGATCTGATGACTGACATTGATTATGTGTGTTGACCTAGGCTTGCATCCCTGGGATGAAGCCTACTTGATCGTAGTGGGTAATTCTCTTCATGTATCGTTGTATTTGGTCTGCTAGGATTTTGTTGAGGATTTTTGCATCTATATTCACCAGAGATACTGGTTTATAATTTCCTCTTTTTGTGCTATCTTTGTTTAGTTTTAGAATCAGAGAAATGTTAGTCTTATAGAATGTATTGGTGATATTTCCTCTCTCTTTGATATTTTTCAAGAGTGTAAGTACAATAGGCATTAGATCTTCTGTATAGGATTGGTAGAACTCATTGGGGAAGCCACCTGGTCCAGGGCTTTTTTCTTGGGGAGGATTTTTACTATTTCAACTTCATTGCTTGTGATAGGACTCTTTATTATTTATTTATTTACTTTACATTTTAAAAGTATGGGTTTATTAAGAAAATGAGAAAAAATAAAGAGGCACCTGCATAGTCACAGATGGGCAGGAGAGCTGCCTCTTGTAAATGCAGAAATTGTGCTGATACAGTGTTGTGATTGGACTGTTTAAACTGTCTATTTTATCCTAGTTCAATCTTGGGAGTTTACATGAATCTAAGAATTTGTCCATTTCTTTTAGATTGTTCAATTTGTTTGCATAGAGACCTTTATAATAGGTTCTTATGATACTGTGTATTTCTACAGTATCTGTTATAAAATCTCTTATTTCATTTCTGGTCCTATTAATTTTGGTTTTCTCTATTCTTTTATTCATAAGAAATGCTAATGGTTTTTTCAGTTTTGTTTATTTTTTTCAAAGAGCCAACAGTTGATTCTTTGATTTTTTTTTGTATTTCATTGATTTATGCTGATTTTTATTATTTCTTTCATTTTACTAGTTTTGGGGTACTTGTTCTTTTTTCTAGTTTCTTCAACTGATGATTTAGATTGTTGAAGAGAAACTTTTCTTGTATTTTCTTACGTGGACCTGTATTGCTATGAACTTACTATGTAGTTCCACTTTTAAAGCATACCATAGGTTCTGGTAGCTTGTCTCTCCATTTTCATGAGTCTCTAGGTATTTTTTAAAATCTCTTCTTTTATATCTTCATTCACCCTTGCGTTGTTCAAAAACCTTTTGTTTAATTTCCGCATATTTTGGTTTACTCCAGTATTCCTTACATGGTTAATTCCTAGCTTTATTGCATTGTGACCTATGAGGATGTTGATATAATTTCTGTTTTCAGATATTTTCTGAGACTTGTTTATGTCCTTATATATGATCTATTCTTGGAATTCTTCCATGTGCACTGGAGAAGAAAGTGTATTCACTGCTTTTTTTCCTTTTATTTTCTTTTATTTTTTTACATCATTTTTCATTTTTGCACAATGCATGCATTTTCATCTTGGTTATATTCCCCATACAATTCCCAGCCATCTTATTTTGACCCTAATCCCTCCTCCCCTCCCCACTGTAGTGTGTACTCTGGTTTATAGTTGCTTGTTGATTTTGGTTTTTACTTTATTATAATTAGTCTTTTTCCTGGTCCCTTATGTAGATTTTCTAAATTTCTGCTATGAGTGAGACCATCCGGTATTTTTCTTTTTCTTTCTGGCTTATTTCATTGAGCATGATCCCTTCCAGCGCCATCCATGTTGCTGCAAATTGCATGAGTTTATCTTTTTTGATAGCTGAGTAATATTCCATTGTGTTTATGCACCACAACTTCTTGATCCAGTCATCTATTTTTGGGCATTTGGATTGTTTCCCTGCTCTTAAGATGGAAAGCTCTGTAAATATCCAGTAAGACTATCCAATCTGATATTTCAGTTAAGACCTTTATTTCCTTGATCATTTTCTGTCTGGATGATCTATCCCTTTGTGTCAGTAGTGTGTTGAAGTCTCTAATAATGATTTTATTTTTGTTGATATATTGTTTTAAGTCTGTTAATAGTTGCTTTGGTACTCCTATATAAATATTAATGAGCTATATATTCTTGTGTGAGCTGTTCCCTTGATCATTATATAGTGTCCATATTTATCCCTGATAGATTTTTTGGTTGAAAATCTAGCTTACTGGATATTAGAATAGCAGTTCCTGGTTGAGTCTGAGTTATTAGAATGTATGACCTTATTCCAATATGTTATGTTATTGTTAGGTTTTTATGTTTCAGTTTTAAATGGGTCTCTTGTAGACACAGTATTGATGGCTAGAGTTTTTATGTTTATGTCTCTTTATTGGTGAATACAGACCATTTACATTTAGGGTAATTATAGTATGAAATGTTTATTTTCAGTCATTTTGTTTTTTGATTGTTTTATTTTTCTCGTTTCTTTTTCCATTTGTTCCTCTCTAATTTTCCAGATAGCTTTCCTTAGTATTTATGTCAATTTCTTTGCTTCTTCATCTGCAGGTATCTATTGTAGATTTTTGGTTAGCAGTTACTGTGGGGATTTACTTGAATCCCTGTTTTAGGTCCTTTATGAGCTAGTGTCTACTTTCCATCATTTAACTATACTGGTTCTACCCATTTCTTCCTTCCCCTAGTGTTTGGTGTTGTTAACTCATAGTATTCTTGCTCTTGGTACTGGTGTTATATTATTCCTGTCATTTTGTTAAAGCACTTATGATTTAATTTTTCTCTCCTTGTGGAAAAAAACTCCTTTCAGTATTATTTGAAAAGCAGGTCTGGTGCTGCTAAACTACATTGGCTTGTTTGTCTAAGAAAATTTGTATTATCCCTTAGTAATTAATTGATAATTATGCAGGATAGAGAATTCTTTTTTTAAGATTTTATTTTTTATATATAACTTTTACATTATTCTTCATTTTTATACAATGTATGCTTTATCATCTCGTGTATAATGCCCGTAGAATTCCCACCACCAATTCACCCATGTACCATCACCATAGTCCCTTGAGCTTGTCTCACCTGTTTTGATCCAACTCTTCCTGCCCTCCTGCAGAATGTCTCTGGTTTATAGTTACCTGTTGATTTTGATTTTTCTTTATTACAATTATTTTTTTTTCTGGATCCCTTATTTGGATCCCCTACATTCCTGCTATAAGTGAAACCATCTAATATTTTTCTATTTCACTGAGCATGAGCCCTTCTAGCACCATCCATGTTGCTGCAAATGGCATGAGTTTAACTTTTTTGATTGCTGAGTAATATTACATTGTGTATATATACCACATATTCTTGATCCAATCCTCTATTTTTGAGCATTTTTTTTCCCATAGCTTCTGCAATACACATAGAGGTGCTGGTGTCCTTTCGAATGAATGTTTTTGTGTCCATTGGGTAGATCCCTAGGAGTGGAGTTGCTAGATCATATGGAAGCTCAATTTTTAGCAGTTTGAAGAACCTCCAAACAGCTTTCCATAGTGGCTGGACCAGTTTGCACTCCCACCAGCAGTATAGGAGAGTTCCTTTTTCTCCACATCCTCGCCAATATTTATTGTTGCTAATTTTTTTAATATGTGCCATTCTCATTGGTGTAAGATGGTATCTCACTTTTTGATATGATTTTGATTTTCATTCTCCTGATTATGAGTGATGTTCACCATTTTTTTATATGCCTGTTGGCCAATTGCATTTCCTCTTTGGGGAAGTGTCTTTTTAGCTTTTCTGCCATTTTTTTACTGGGTTATTTGCTATGTTGTTTTATTATTTTTTTTTTGAGTTTTCTTAGCTCTTTGTAAATCTTTGTGATCATTTCCTTATCATTAGAATTGTGTGCAAAGTTTTTTCTCCCAATCAGTAGGGTGTCTCTTTGTTTTGGTTAGTGTCTCTTTTGCTGTACAGAATTTCTTTAATTTGATATAGTCCCAGCTGTTTATCTTTTCCTTCACTATCTTTGCCTTGGGTGATATGTCATTGAAGATGTTACTGAGGTATATGTCATGTAGTGTTTTGCCTACATTTTCTTCTATATATTTTATGGTTTCAGCTCCTATGTCTAGTTCTTTAATCCATTTTTAAAAGAGGTTTTCTACATTTTTATAAAGATTTATTTTTTTGCACACAAGAACTGGGGCACAGGCCAGAGGCATGGGGTGTGAGAGGATTCACCAGAGACAGAGTGGGGAACAGAACAGGCAGATTGACTGAAAAACACTGCTGAGGGGAGCAGCAGGCAAGTTAGGAGTGGTCTGCTTCTCCATGTGGGTATTTCCCTGGCCGGAGATCAAACTCGTGCTACAGTGGCTGCAGACAGCTTCATAGGTTGCATCTTAAACCCTTGTGCCACCAGGGAGGCCCAGTTCTTTAATCCATTTTGAATTGTTTTTTGTGTATGGTGTGAGGTACTAATCTAGCTTCATACTTTTTCAGGTAACAGTCCAGTTTTCCCAACACCATTTATCAAACAAATTTTCTTTGTTCCATTGCATATTATTTGCTCCTTTATCAAAGACTACTTGTCCATATATCTGTGGGTTTATTTCTGGGTTTTCTATTTGATTCCATTGGTCTGTTCCTACTCTTGTTCCAGTACCATGCAGTTTTGATTATTATGGCTCTATAGTACAGTTTGACATCTGGGAGTGTGATACCTTAATTCCCCTTCTTTTTAGTCAGGAGAGCTTTGGCTAGTCTGTTTTTTTTGTTTTTTTTTTTTTTTTTTTTTTTTTTTTGTAGCTCCAAATGAATTTATCAGTGTTTGTTCTATTTCTTTGAATTATGTCATTGAAATTTTTATTGGAATATCATTGAATCTATAGATTGCCTTTGGTAGGATGGCCATTTTGTTAATGTTAATTCTTCCAATCCATGAGCAGGGGGTGTCTTTCCATTTCTTCTTGTCTTCTATTTCATTTAACAATGGTTTATAATTTTCTTTGTATAGGTCCTTCACAGGCTCTTTTGTTAGGTTTATTCCCAAGTATTTGATTTTTGTTGTTTCAAATATAAAAGGGGTGGTTTTCTTGATGTCTTCTTCCTCAGATTTATTGTTTGCATATAGGAAAGCTACTGGTTTTTGTGTGTTAATTTTGTGTCAACTGAACCAGTTGATTATTTTGATTAGCCTTTCTGTGGAGTTTTTGGGATTCTCTATGTATATTATCATGTCATCTGTGAATAGTTATAGTACCACTTCTTCTTTCCCTATTTGTATTCCTTTTATGTCTTTCTCTTTTCTAATTGCTCTGGCTTGGACTTCCAGTATTATATTGAAAAGCGGTGGTAAAAGTGGACATCCTTGTCTTGTTCCAGATCTTAAGGGAAAGGCTTTCAGCTTTTCACTGTTGAGGATGATATTGGCTATGGGTTTATCATAGACAAACTTTATTATGTTATGTTCCTTCTAGGATAGAGAATTCTTGACTTACATGCCTTGTCCCTTAGGATTATGAATATTTTCTTCACTCTCTTCTTGCTTATAGAGCATCTGGATGGAAATCCTTGGAAATCCTCATCTGGGAGCCCTTATAAGTTAACTATTTTCCCCCTTCCTGAGATTTTTTTCCTTGTCTTTGATTTTTAGTCATTTGACTATGTGTTTGGATACAGATCTTTCTGAATCTAAGAATTTAGGTATTCTCTCTGCTTGCTGGACTTCCATATTTAATTCATTCTGTGGGTTTGAGAAGTTCACATTATTTTTTTAATATAGGTTCTCTAGCTATGTTTCCTTTCCTTTCCCTTCTGGGAGTCCATCATTCACAGATTTCCTCTTTTAATTGAATCTGATATTTCTCAGAATTTGCTCATTTTTTTCTTTGTCCTGACACTCTTCTTCTATATGTGTAATTTGTTTGAGTCTTCTATAGCTGAAATTCTTTCTTCCACTGTTTTGAGTCTATTTAAGGTGCTCATTTGTCTTCATTTCATTCAGAATATTTTTGTGACCTTTTTATAGGTTCAATCTCTTTAGTGAAGAATTTTCTTTGTTCCTAGATCTCCTTTGTGAGGTCTTATGCCTGCCTTTGACTGACATTCCAGTGTCTCACTTAACCTTTTCAACATTGTTGCTTTGTTGAAGTCATTGTCAGATAGTTTCTCTATTTCTGTCTCCTTTATACTTGTTCCTGAATTTCTGTTCTCATTTTCTTTCCCACCTTATGTTGAGATGTTCCTTGCTTCCTAGGCATGTACATTGCGTTGTTGCTATGTCGGTGTGTGTTTGTGGTTGGGATGCTGGGGATTTATCTTTGTCCTTCAAGTGCAAGCATGTACAGGGCAGTTTCATTGTCAATTTGGGCAGATGGAAAGGAGAGCCCTAGATTTTACAATCATTTAATGTTCTCTCAGAGATCAAGGTACTTGGGCATACCAGGCAGGGAGGCTGTCATGTAAGGAGTCAGGCATAGACCAGGTAGGGGGGCTGGGAGGGAGGCAGGTAGGTAGTCCCCCATGAATCTTTGTGCTACCTCTCTGGCATCTCCCTCAAGTTTCAGTCTTGTTTCCTCTCGATGTAGTTCTCATTGAATGATGCCGCCCTTATATCCCTGGCCTCTTGCACAGGTACCTGCCCTTACACATGTATACACCTGTGCTCCCTGGGTCCAGATATCCATAATCATGGGCATACATGCCCTGCGCCCATACCTCTCTGTAACTATGAGCTTAGGCTTTGTTGTTGTTTGTTCACATTCTACATGTTAGTGAGAGCTATGGTTTTTGTCTTTCTCCATTTGACTTAATTCACTTAGCATAATGCTTTCAAGGTCCATTCATCTTGTCAGAAATGGCACAATTTCATTCTTTTTATGGCTGAATAGTTTACTAAAATGCTTTACGCTATATCTTAATATTTTATTTTAAGTTTTATAAATGCATAATCATTTGCAGTGACATGTTATTCTCATCATTTGTCTACTGCTTGTTTTATTGCTGAAAAAAGAAAGATATTGACAAATTGGAAACAAATGCATGTTCGATCTTATGTTTTTTTTTTTTTTTTTTTTGGTTGTTGTTTTTTGTTTTTTGTTTTAAGAGAAAGCAAAAGAACTTTGTTAGGCTCAGGTGTCGAAGGCTTCTTCATATCTTATTATACCCAGGGCAGAAACTCGTTAGAAGATATTTCAGTTGTTTTATTTATCTCAAGTTGTCATTCTTGAAAGTCTTTTTAGAAGTATGAGTGAGAGTGATCACAAATAAAATGTTTCAAAATGCCACAGTTATTTAATTATATTCTTAGAATCAGATGTAAGGTGAACTAGCATGGAAGTCGGAAAGCCTAACAATTGCCAAAATGCAGTGCAGAAACTTCTACTCATGTTGTTAATCAAAAACATTGCTGGACCTCCCTGCTTAAAGTCGTAGCACTATCAAGCTATCACCAGTGACTGTGGCATGAGTTTGATCCCCAGCCAGGGAAGTGATCCACATGGGGCAGCAGACCTTTCCTGTCTTGCCACTGCTTCCCTCAGCAGTATATTTCAGTCAATCCACCTATCTCTGGTGAATCCTCTCCCCTCCCCCTCCCCACAGCGCAATTCTGGCCTACACCCCAGTTCTTGTTTGCATAAATAAATAAAACTTAATCTTTTATTTTTTGATTTTATATATCCTTTACATCATTTTTCATTTTTGCACAATGTATGCATTTTCATCTTGGTTATATTCCCTATACAATCCCCACCCCCCTTATTTTGGCCCTACTCCCTCCTCTCTCCCCACCCCCATAGTGTATCTCTGGTTTATAGTTGCTTGTTGATTTTGATTTTTACTTTATTATAATTGGTCTTTTTTTTTTTTTTTTTTGGTGGGACCCTGGCTGGTGGCCGAGGAACGAACCCGCACTGCAGAGGCTGCGGGCAGCCTCACAGCCCAGCGCTCAACCACTGTGCCACCATGGGAAGCCCTACAATTAGTCTTTTTCCTGGTCCCTTATTTAGGTTTTCTAAGCTTCTGCTATGAGTGAGACTATCCGGTATTTTTCCTTTTTCTGGCTTATTTCGCTGAGCATGATCCCTTCCAGCTCCATCCATGTTATTGCAAATTGCATGAGTTAACTTTTTTGATTACTGAGCAATATTACATTGTGTATATGTACCACATCTTCTTGATCCAGTCATCTATTTTTAAGCATTTGGATTGTTTCCATAGCTTAGCCATTTTCAATAGTGCTGCTATAAACACAGAGGTGCAGGTGCCCTTTTGAATTAATGTTTCTGTGTCCTTTGGGTAGATACCTAGGAATGGAATGGCTGAATCATAAGGAAGCTCCATCTTTAGCAGGTTGAGGAATCTCCACACAGCTATCCATAATGATTGGACCATTTTGCACTCCCACCAGCACAGCGGGAGAGTTCCTTTTTCTCCACATCCTCACCAACATTTGTTGTAGCTAGGTTTTTTTTTTTTTCTTAATATGTGCCATTCTCGGGCCTCCCTGGTGGTGCAGGTGGTTGAGCGCAGTGCTGTGAAACTGTCTGAAGCCTCTGCAGTGCAGGTTTGATCCCAGCCGGCCAGCAAGAATACCACATGGTGAAGAAGACCTCTCCTGTCTCACTCACCTGCTGCTCCCCTCAGCAGTGTATTTCATCAGTCTGCCTGTTCTGTTCTCAGCTCTGTCTCTGGTGAATCCTCTGCCCCTCCCGCACATCTGGCCTGTACCCCGTTTCTTATATATATAAAAAAAACTTTAAAAATTGTGCCGTTCTCACTGGTGTAAGATGGTATCTCATTGTAGTTTTGATTTGCATTTCCCTGATTACAAGTGATGCTGAACATTTTTTCATATGCCTGTTGACCATTTGCATTTCATCTTTGGAGAAGTTCCTTTTTAGCTCTTCTGCCCATTTTTTTACTGGATTATTTACCATGTTTTTGTTGAGTCTCTTCAGCTCTTTGTAGATTTTTGTCATCAGTCTAACATCATTAGTGTTGTGTGCAAAAATTTTCTCCCAGTCGGTGGGGTGTTCATTTGTTTTGGTTACTGTCTCTTTTTCTGTATAGAGCTCTTTATTTTGATGTAGTCCCAGCTGGTTTATCTTTGCCTTTGCTATGACTGCTTTGGGTGATGAGTCTTTAAAGATGTTGCTGAGGTGTATGTCATGTAGTGTTTCGCCTATATTTCCTTCTATTTTATGGTTTCAGGTCTTATGTCTAGTTCTGTAATCCATATTGAGTTGGTTTTTGTGCATGGTGTGAGGTAGTAGTTAAGCTTCTTTCTTTTGCATGTAGCGACCCAGTTTTCCCAGCACCATTTATTGAAAAAACTTTCTTTGATCCATTGCATATTCTTTGGTCCTTGGTCAAAGATTACTTGACCTTAAGTATGTGGGCTTATTTCTGGATTTTCTATTCTGTTCCATTGATCCATGTGTCTGTTCTTATTCCAATACCATGCAGTTTTGATTAATAGTAGTACAGTTTGTAGTACAGTTTGATGTCTAGGAGTGTGATTCCTCCATTCCCTTCTTTTCTTTTCAGGAGAGCTTTGCTATTTGGGGTTTTTGGCAGCTCCATATGAATTTCATTAGTATTTGTTCTATTTCTTCGAAGAGTTTCATTGAAATTTTTATTGGAATAGCAATGAATCTGTAAATTGCTTTTGGTAGGATGGCCATTTTGAAAATGTTAATTCTTGCAATTCATGAGCAGGGGGTGTCTGTCCAATTCTTTGCGTCTTCTTCTATTTCTTTCAACAGTGTTTTTTTTAATAGATTTTTTTAAATAAGAAATTTATTTATTTATTTTTTAAAATAATAGATTTTATTTTTATATTCCCCATACAATTGCAAACCCCCATTCTGACCCCAATCCCTCCCCTCCCGCCCCCACCCCCCAAAAGTGTCTCTGGTTCATAGTTTTTTGTTGATTTGGATTTTCACTTTCTTATAGTTATTCATTTTCCTGGTCCCTTATTTAAGTTTTCTAGATTCCTGCTATGAGTGAGACCATCCGGTATTTTTCTTTTTCTTTCTGGCTTATTTCGCTGAGCATGATCCCTTCCAGCACCATCCGTGTTGTTGCAAATTGCATGTGTTTATCTTTTTTGAATGCTGAGTAATATTCCATGGTATATATGCACCACATCTTCTTGCTCCAGTCATCTATTTTTGGGCATTAGTGCTGTTTCCAAAGCTTAGCTATTGTAAATAGTACTGCTATAAATATAGGGGTGCAGGTGTTCATTGGAATTGATGTTTCTGTGTCCTTTGGGTAAATACCTAGGAGTGGAATTGCTGGATCATATGGAAGCTCTATGTTTAGTAGGTCCAGAAATCTCCACACAGCTCTCCATAGTGGTTGGACCAGTTTGCACTCCCACCAACAGTGCAGAAGAGTTCCTTTTTCTCCATATCCTCACCAACATTTGTTGTTGCTAGTTTTTTTAACATGTGCCATTCTCTCTGGTGTAAGATGGTATCTCATGGTAGTTTTAATTTTCATTTCCCTGATTACAAGTGATGTTGAACATTTTTTCATATGCCTGTTGGCCATTTGCATTTCCTCTTCAGAGAAGTTTCTTTTTAACTCTTCTGCCCCTTTTTTGACTGGATTATTTTCTTTGTTGTTGTTGAGTCTCATCAGCTCTTTGCAGATTTTTGTGATCAGTCCTTTATCATTAGTGTTGTGTGCAAAAATGTTCTCCCAGTTGGTGGGATTTCTCTTTGTTTTTGTTATTGTCTCTTTTGCTGTGCAGAAGCTCTTTAATTTGATGTAGTCCCAGCTGTTTATCTTTGCCTTCACTATCACTGCTTTGGGTGATGTGTCTGTAAAGATGTATATCACGTAGTTTTCGCCTATATTTCCTTCTATGTATTTTATGGTTTCAGGTCTTATGTCTATTTCTTTAATCCATTTTGAGTTGATTTTTGTGTATGGTGTGAAGTAGTGGTCAAGCTTCATTCTTTTGCATGTAGCGACCCAGTTTTCCCAGCACCATTTATTGAACAAACATTCTTTGCTCCAATGCATAGTCTTTGCTCCTTTGTCAAAGATTAGTTGATCATAAATCTGTGGGTTTATATCTGGATTTTCTATTCGATTCCATTGGTCTGTATGTCTGTTCTTGTTCCAATACCATGCAGTTTCGATGATTATGGCTTTGTAGTATAGTTTGAAGTCTGGGAGTGTGATGCCTCCATTCCCTTCTTTTTTTTTTTTCAGGAGAGCTTTGGCTATTCGGGGTTTTTTGTGATTCCATATGAATTTCATCAATAATTGTTCTATTTCTTTGAGGAATGACATTGAAATTTTGATTGGAATAGCATTGAATCTGTATATTGCTTTTGGTAGGATGGCCATTTTAATAATGTTTATTCTTCCAATCCATGAACAGGGGATGTCTTTCCATTTCTTTGTGTCTTCTTCTATTTCTTTTAACAGTGTTTTATATTTTTCTTTGTATATTCCTTTACCTCTTTTGTCAGATTTATTCCCAAATATTTGATTTTTTTTTGTTTTGATAATAAAAGGGATGTTTTTTTTTTATTTCTTCTTCTTCAGATTTATTGTTTGTGTATAGGAAGGCTACTGACTTTTGCGTGTTGATTTTGTATCCTGCCACTTTACTGAACTGATTGATGAGTTGAATTAGTTTTTCTGTGGCGTTTTTGGGGTTCTCTATGTATATTTTCATATCATCTGCAAATAGTGATAGTTTGACTTCTTCTTTTCCTATTTGGATTCCTTGTATGTCTTTCTCTTGTCTTACTGCTCTGGCTAGGACTTCCAGTATTGTATTGAAAAGCAATGGTGAGAGTGGACATCCTTGTCTTGTTCCGGATCTTAATGGAATTGCTTTCAGCTTTTCACCATTGAGAATGATACTGGCTGTTGGCTTGTCACATATGGCCTTTATGATGTTGAGGTATGTTCCTTTTATCCCAAGAATTTCAAGGGCTTTTATCATGAATGGGTGTTGCACTTTGTCGAAAGCTTTCTCAGCATCTATTGATATTTTCATATGGTTTTTATATTTCTTTTTGTTGATGTGTTGGATAACGTTGTTTGATTTTCGGATGTTGAACCATCCTTGTGTCCCTGGAATGAATCCTACCTGGTCGTGGTGAATTATCTTATGGATACATTGTTGGATTCTGATAGCTAAAATTTTATTGAGGATTTTTGCATCTGTGTTCATTAGGGAGATTGGCCTGTAGTTTTCCATTTTTGTGTTGTCCTTGTTCGGTTTTGGTATTAGTGTAATTTTGGCTTCATAGAACGTGTTTGGTATTGTCCCTTCCTTCTCAATTTTTTGGAAGAGTTTGTGAAGGATAGGCACTAATTTGTCTCTGAATGTTTGGTAGAATTCATTTGTAAATCCATCTGGTCCTGGGCTTTTGTTTTGGGGGAGGTTTTTGATTACCATTTCAATTTCGCTCCTTGTTATTGGTGTGTTTCGGTGTTCTATTTCTTCTTATCTAGCTTTGGGTGATTGTAGAGTTGTAGAAATTTGTCCATCTTTTCCATATTGTTGAGCTTGTTTGAATACAACTGTTCACAGTAGTTTCTGATTACTCTTTTGATTTCTGCTGTGTCTGTTGTGATTTCACCTCTTTCATTTGTGATCCTGTTTATTTGTGCTTTCTCCCGTTTTTTCCTTTGTGAGACTGGCTATGTGTTGGTCTATTTGATACATTTTTTTTGAACGAACCAACTTTTGTTTTCATTGATCTTTTTATTTATTTTTTTAAAGATTTATTTATTTACTTTATACAAGAATTGGTGTACAGGTGAGAAGCATGAGAGGGTGAGAAAATTCACCAGAGCCAGATCATGGAGAAGAACAGGCAGAAGGACAGAAGACACTGCTGAGGGGAGCAAGAGGCAAGGTAGGAGATATCTGCCAAGCCATGTGGGGTTCTTCCTGGCCGGCGGGGAATCGAACCGGTGTTGCAGAGGCTGTGGAGATCTTCACAGTGTGGTGCAGGACAGCTGTGCCACCAGGGAGACCCTGGTTTCATTGATCATTTGGTTTTTTTTTTTTAAGTTTTGATTTCATTTATTTCTGCTTTGATTTTTATTATTTATTTTCTTCTACTGGCTTTAGGGTTTTTTTGATTGTTCTTTTTCTAGTTTTTTGAGATGTGAGATTAGGTTGTTCCTTTGAGTTCTTTCTTGTTTCTTGATGTGAATCTGTATTACTATATATTTTCCTCTTATTACTACTTTTGCTGCATCCCACACACTTAGGGAATTGGTGTCTTCATTTTTATTCAACTCAAAGTATTTTTTAATTTCTTCTTCGATCTCCTCATTAGTCCAGTGGTCTTCCAGTTGTGTGAGTTTCAGTCTCCATGAGGTAGGAGGGTTCCTTGCCTTCTTTTTATGGTTTATTTCTAGTTTGATGTCTTCATGGTCAGAGAAGACGTTTGATATGATTTCAATCTTTGTGTGTGTGTTGATATTTATCTTGTATCCCAGTATGTTATTGATCCTGGAGAATGATCCGTGTGCACTTCAGAAAAATGTATACTCAGATTTTTTTGGGGTTTAGTGCTCTATAGATGTCTGTTAAGCCCATGAGTTCTAGATCCTTATTTAGAGCTTTAGTGTCCTTACTTATTTTTTCTTGTTGATCTATCCATTGTTGACAGTGGTGTGTTGAAGTCTCCTACTACATATGTGTTTTCTCTGATGTCTCTTTACAGAGATGATAATAGTTGTCTTATATAATGTGGTGCTCCTTCATTGGGTGAGCATATGTTAATGAGTGTTATGGCTTCTTGATATATTGTCCCCTTGATCATGATGTTGTGACCATTGGGGTCTCTTTTTACCTTTTTGAGTTTGAATCTGTTTTATCTGATATAGGTATAGCTGTCCCTGCCTTCTTTTTTGGACCATTTGCTTGTAGGATAATTTTCCATCCTTTTACCTTCAGTCTATTTTTATCTTTTGTAGTTAAATGTGTTTCCTGGAGACAACAAATGGTTGGGTTTTGTTTCTTAATCCAGCTTTAGACTCTGCGTTTTTTTATTGAAGAGTTTAGTCATTTACATTTAGAGTTAATATTGATATGTTAGTATCGGTATTTGCCATTTTGTGTGTCTTTCCTCTGGTTTTCTTTATTTATTTTTAATGATTATTTTTTGTCTTTTTTCATCATTATTCATCCCTCTGTTGGTTCTGGCTTTAGTATTTTTTAGAGTGGGGGTTTAGTCATAATGAAATTTCAGATTTTCTGTTTGTCTGGGAAGGTCCTTATTCTTTCTTCGTAGAGGAAGGAAAGCTTTACAGGATAGATTATTCTTGGTTGGCATTTGTTGTCTTGGAGTCTGTCGACTGTGTTCCTCCACACTCTCCTTTCCAGTAGTGTTTCTTTCGATAATACTGATGTCAGCCTGATTGGTTTTCCTTTGTGTGTTATCTGTTTCTTCCCTCTTACCAGCTTCATTATTTTTTCCTGGTCTTGGATTCTTGGGAGCTTTACTGTTTTGTATCTTGCTGTATTTTTCCTTTTCCTTTCATTATGGGAGTTGGTGTTCTTCTTGCTTCTTTTTTTTTTTTTTAAAGATTTATTTATTTATTTCTGCAAGCACTGGGTACAGTCAGAAGTACGGGTGCTCTTTCTGGGATATTGGAAACTGGTGGTTCAGTCGAGTCAATAACTATTATGCCAGAAGTCCAGTAGGGCAGTGGCACTATGAATATGTTAGTGGTCGCTGTCACAGATGATCTCTTCCTTCTGTATTTGTTTAATTCCTGAGGTGGGTCATGTGGTTCCACAGACTGCCCTGGCTGTGGCTGGGTCACCCACTGGGCTCCAAATCAATGGATCCCCCTCTGGGCTCTGACTATTGGCCAGATGTGGCCTGGCTTTTGGGGGCTTTTTAGCTCACCTGTGACTGGGGGGGGTGACCTTTCCCAGTTTCATGCAGTCTAGGTGGGTTCTGGATGCAGATACCTGTTCTAAAATGTTGAGTCAGAAGGGCACTTCCCTGCTGCTGCGGTCTGCCGTGGTGTTGGTGAATCCTCCTCTGGACTAGACTGGTGGCCAGAAGGGAACTGGTTTGTGGGAACTTTTCAGTTCATCTCTGGCTGTGGGGGCAGCCCTTTCCCAGTTCCACGCAGTCTAGGTGGGTTCTGGACACAAAGATACCTGTTCTAAAATTAAAAATGAATCTTTTAAAAAATGCAAAATGACAACAGACACAGAGAAAGAAAAAAAAGAAACATTGGAAGGAAAAGATACAAAAAGCATGAGAGAAAGAAATAGGGAGACAGAAAAGCAGATAGAAAATGAAACACAAAGATATGGCATTAAAAAAAAATAAAACAAAGATATGGCATATAGTGATAGAGGAGATTTTTAGCTTTGCTCCCAATAGGAACATCTCAAAGTTAACCAAAGGGACACTACACTGAAACAGTCCCAGAGCTCTAAGCAAGAATGCAATACCCTTTAGCCATCAGAAGCCAGAAATGACTTCACCAAAGAAGACATGTTTCCTTGAACCTAGGGAGTAGAGTGGAGAGAAATGCCTGTTGTCTGTGGTCTGGGGCAGGGAACGCCTGACAGCGCTGCTGGCTCAGCCATTGTCCCTGTGGAGGGGAGAGAAGCAATGGTATGCAGGCACAAATGCTTGAATGAGGGTGAACTCATAGGGAGTAGCTATGGCACTCTACCCAATTTGTTTCCTTGCTAAGGAAAGAACAGAGAAAGTGTCTGGCCTGCACTACAGCTCCCCCCATCCCTTGGGACTGGCACTGACATCTTGAAGTGCACTGACAGAACATACAATGCTGACTCTCAGACCTGGAATTCCAGAGATTAGGGATATTGGTGGTGCCACAAAAAAAAAGACCCCCACCAGCACATTTGCCCTCCAGGCCGCTCCCCACCCTGTTGATTCAGCAACTACAAAAAAACAGGTTTTTGTGCCTACAAAAGTCAGCAAAAGCATAAAATAAAATAAAACCACAGTGCCACCTTCAGGCAAAGGAAAAGTAGCTCAACTCTCTAAGGTATTGCTACAGGTAATTTTTAAAAAATGGGTAAGTTTAAAAGTATCAAAATGGGAAGACAAGAATACATAATTCATGGCACCTTAAGACCAGAAGGGAATGTGATATCATAAAGAGAGAGCAACTAAGGGCCTCCTTGGTGGCCTAGAGGTTAAGTCTCAGAGCTATTACTATGATGGCCTGATTTCGATCCCCAGAGAGCTAACTCACAAGTGGCGTACGAGACCTCTCCTGTCTTACCCACTGTTCCCCTTAGCAGTGTATTTTAGTAGATCTGTCTGCTCTGCTCCCCACTCTGTCTCTGGTGAATCCTCTCATCCCCCACAACTCTGACCTACACCCCAGTTCTTCTATGCATAAATAAATAAAAATAAATCATTTTTTTAAAATTGCTATATGAGGACTTGTGTCTCAATTAGTTTCCAGCAGATTAAACCTCACATCAGTGCATAAGACTGGATGCCTAGTTTGTTGTAGATTGTGGATCTCATCCATCATAATTACATGTGGTACTTGTTTAAGATTTCCCAAGTACTCACCTATATCCCCCCATCTTTCTGATTGTTAGTTACAGCCCTCAGTTCATATCATGTGGCCTCAATCAATGCCTGAATCGTATCACCACACTCTCTATGAGAGGAATCCCAGAAAATCTGCATTTTCAGTAAGCACCCTTAGTGATTGTTATGCAAGCAAAATTTAAGAATCAGTAGTAGAACATTATGATTTAGGTTCTACTATTCAGTAAGAGCCTCTTGGAACTGTTAGAAATTTCTGACCCTACAATAGATCGTACTGTCTTCTAAGTTCTGAACAATAGGGTAACTCAGCTGACTGTACTGGTACGATAGGTATTGACTTTTAATTGGGAGCTAGAAAAGTAAATAGCCACATTTTCATCACTCTTACAAAGTCTCTCAGAATTGAAATTGATTCTGTTTGGGTTATTTTTTTGAACTGAGACTAATTGGGAAGGAAAATGGGCATAAAAAAATGGCTGCAAGGAGAAAATCCTTAGTCCTTACCAACAGACAACATTGATACAGTCCTGCTAATATGACAGTGTGGTGAAATGGTAAAATCCTATAGCTAAAGAATTTTGATGGATATTTGCTCACATAGATTAAAAAGGATTACATTTTAAAAGGTATACATCAATGTCCTTTTTTTAAAAACCAAGAAACATCATAAAGGGAGACTTGAAGAGGAAGGAAAATGGAAATTTGAATGGATGGAGCACTATGGAAAAGGATTCTCCCTTCTTTCACCTTCACCATTTGTCACTCAAAGCTCCTTAAATCTTAGCTTTGGCTATGAAAAGAAACTAGGCCAACTCCAGTCAAAGCAGAGAATGGACTAGAGCCAAGACTGGCTGGGAATGTTGCCAATGCTAGTACAGGATTTAGGCCAGGCAGGAACTAAGGGCAAGGCTAATATTGTGGTGAGGCCAGGAGCTGTTATGAACTTTGTCTTATGATCCAAACAGTATAAGTATGGAAATTCTAGAGGGTTGGGCATATGTGGCATGGGAGCCATATCTGTCATCTAACTCTTCAGAGAAGTTCAATATGAAGGCTTTATGCATATTAAACTGATTTCAAATCACTTGCTCCAGTTACCACTAAATGTCTCTGATTCCTTCCATATTACATTACTAAGTTTATCCAATCATATAAGCAGGAAGGAGTGGAGATTAGATAAGGATTATTATACCGGAAGGCATTATAATACAATGGCTAAATATAGTTTCAGATTCAGACATGGATTTAAATCACTTGTACATCACTTAATTTCTGGGTGACACTGGCCAGGTAGTTTTTCTCTGAGGTTTAGTTGCCTCATCTGGAAAATGAAAGTGATATGAGAACCTTACAGAGATATTTTGCATGGTAAATGAGATAATTTATATAAACTCATGAGCCTATGCTGGCCCTCTCCCTCCACTTTCCACCCCTAATTTCCCACCTTTCCTGCAATCCCCAGTTTCTCTTTATTACTGATAAAGGCCAGTTAACTTCTGTATCTTCTCTTCTTATTTTGCAGGAAGGATCATAATACTTTAGGACAAAGACATTTTGGATTCTATTTATTTATTTATTTATTTATTTATTTATTTATTTTTAAAAGATTTATTTATTTATACAAGAACCAGGGTACAGGCCAGATGTGCAGGAGGGTTAGAGGATTCACCAGAGACAGAGCAGGGAACAGAACAGGCAGACTGACAAAATACACTGCTGAGGGGAGCAGCAGGCGAGGCAGGGATCGAACTTTGCCATGTGGGACCCTTACCGGCCAGCAGGGATCAAACCGGCGCTGCAGAGGCTGCAGACAGCTTCACAGCGCAGTGCTCAACTGCCTGTGCCACCCAGGGAGGCCCTCTTTTGGATTCTTTATAAGAAATGTAGGGTTTATAAAATAGTACTTCATATTATTAGGATAAAACCCTTTTAAAACACATCTCATAAATTGCTGAAACCTGAGAAAAATATCATTTGGAAAATTAGTTCTCCTGACTTCCAGATCATTTTTTTAATTATCCACTTCCCTCTCTTGTGGTCTTCATTCCTTCTTATTGAGGTACATAGGTTAATATCTCTCTTAATGACTGTAGAAGACTATCAA
The DNA here is from genome assembly GCF_014898055.3 of Talpa occidentalis. Lineage (NCBI taxonomy): Eukaryota > Metazoa > Chordata > Mammalia > Eulipotyphla > Talpidae > Talpa > Talpa occidentalis. The sequence goes on from NW_023601543.1 coordinate 48,229,845, forward strand.
ATTCACTGCCTTTTGTTGTGCTTAAAATGCTTTTGTTTCACTTACATTCTTAAAAATTAATTAGTTTTGAGGTTTTTATTTGTGGAGAAGAAAAAATGATTAACAAGCACTGTAAAGAAATATTTTAATGAAGTTAACTATGGACCTCAGATGGAAGAGATGAAGCAGAAGCTGGCATAGTAAGTTAATGTTGAATATTTATTTGATTTTTTTGAACCTTTTCTAAACATACATAAAATTTGGTTTTTTATTGTCTTTCTTTTTATATTTTTCAAGCTGTGAAAGTAATTTAAATTTATAGGAGGTTGATCGGTTGCATTAGGTTAAAGTGTTATGGTTCTGATGCCAGAACAAATGACAGGCAGACAGACAGAACCATCAAACTGATAAGACACATCAAACTGGATGACCGAAGCTGAACAGTGTCAAGACTTACATTTGTACTAAAACTCCATTTTGGAATAATGCACTGAATTACTTTACTCTAGGATTTCAGATACTGATTCTTAAATCCTGAAAGGGAGTCTTGGCCATGTTGCTATGCTGCAGGTCTTGAGAGTGTTCTGAATGTTGGGATAGTATTTTAACCAGACCACAAACCAAGCTAGAGTTCTATGAGAGTTGAAATATAAATTCCTCTGAGCATGGCTTTTTATTTTCTCATGATCACAAAGAACAGAAATCAAGTTGTGTTGTTATTGAACCAGTAATGTGTTTCTAACAATGTTTTCTATGTGACCAATCTGAATCCTGCCTCTGGTGTTATCAATCAGAACAAGAACAATGAAAAGCATAGATTCAACCCACATTTACATATGCATGCCTATGTTTCATTGCAGCACTATTTACATTAGCCAAGTTTTGGAAACAAGCTAAGTGTCCAACAACAGATGAGTGGATTAAGAAGATGTGGTATATATATACAATGGAATACTACTCAGCTATTAAAAAAAAGATGGACTTCTGCCATTTGTGACAACATGGATGGAATTGGAGGGGATTATGCTAAGTTAAATAAACCACAGGGTAAAGATAAATACTAGATAATTTCACTCATATGTGGAATGTAGAAAATCAAAACAAAGGAACTGACAGAACTAAACCCCAAACAAAGTCTAAAATTGAGTGCAGAATTGAGTCCACTAGAGAGGGAGGGAGTGTGGGAACAAAGTGAGGTGGGGCAATAGTATTCAATAAAGGGATACGGGTGTTCTAGGGTGGGTGGGGTGCGGTGATGCACATCTGAGAAGGTGTGAACCTATTTCTCTGAATCAGATACAGTGCTGTAGACCATTGTTACCTAAAACAAATAAAGAAATTAAAAAGAAGAAATTATTATGTGTCAAGTACGTGCACATACATTATCTATATTTAATCCTTAGAAAATTTATAAAGAAGATATTATTTTTTATAATAAATTTTATTTTTATATTCCCCATACAATTGCAACCCCCCATTCTGACCCCAATCCCTCCCCTCCCGCCCTCTACCCCCCATATAGTGTCTCTGGTTCATAGTTTTTTGTTGATTTGGATTTTCACTTTCTTATAGTTATTCATTTTCCTGGTCCCTTATTTAAGTTTTCTAGATTCCTGCTATGAGTGAGACCATCTGTTATTTTTCTTTTTCTTTCTGGCTTATTTCGCTGAGCATGATCCCTTCCAGCGCCATCCATGTTGCTGCAAATTGCATGTGTTTATCTTTTTTGAATGCTGAGTAATATTCCATGGTGTATATGTACCACATCTTCTTGATCCAGTCATCTATTTTTGGGCATTTGGGTTGTTTCCAAAGCTTAGCTATTGTAAATAGTGCTGCTATAAACATAGGGGTGCAGGTGCTCTTTGGGATGGATGTTTCTGTGTCCTTTGGGTAAATACCTAGGAGTGGAATTGCTGGATCATATGGAAGCTCTATGTTTAGTAGGTCCAGAAATCTCCACACAGCTCTCCATAGTGGTTGAACCAGTTTGCACTCCCACCAACAGTGCAGAAGAGTTCCTTTTTTTCCACACCCTCGCCAACATTTGTTGTTGCTAGTTTTTTTAATATGTGCCATTCTCACTGGTGTGAGATGGTATCTCATGGTAGTTTTGATTTGCATTTCCCTGATTACAAGTGTTCTTGAACATTTTTTCATATGCCTGTTGGCCATTTGCATTTCAAGAAGATATTATTTAAAGAAGAGTTTATATGACTTGCTCAGGGTCATAGACTTCCTAAGTGGTAGAGCTGGACTCAGCTTCAGGTCTGTATTATCTGCATTGCTCCAAAGTCAGTGTTCTTTCCACAGCATCACAGCTGAGATAGAGTTCTCAAGGAAGAGATACTGTCCTGTATCATGACTGGAGTAGTTGTTACTTTGACATACAAGTAACACAGAGGAAATGGAATCTACCCTCCCCCCCCGCCAACATTGAAAAAAAAAAAAACAACTATAGGACAGTTTTAGGGCCACAGTAACTTTGAGAGGACAATACAGATATTTTCAATATGTCCCTACTCTCACACACCCATAGCTTCTCTCATTATCAACATCCTGCACCAGAGTAGTATGTTTGTTACCACTGATGAAGCTCCACTGACATATAATAATCATCCAGAGACCACAGTTTGTTAGGGTTCACGCTTGGTGTTTTACATTTTGTGGGGTAGACAAATGTATAACAGCTTATATCCACCATTATAGTATCAGACAGAATAGTTTCTCTTCCCTAAAAATCCTCTGTGCTCCTCCTGTTTATATCTCTCTGCCTCCCCCAAATCTTTGCCAATCAATGACTTTTTTTTTTTAACTCTTTCAATAGTTCTACCTTTTCCAGAATGTTATGTAATTGGAATCATACAACATGCAGGTTTATCAGATGGACTTCTTACGCTTAATAATATGCATTTAAGTTTCTTCAATGTCTTTTCATGGCTTGATAGCTCATTTCATTTTGGTGTTGAATGATATTCCATCATCTGAATGTACCAACGTTTATTTATCCATGCACCCACTAAAAGACAGCTGCATCTGGTTCCTTCCAAGTTTTAGTAATTATGAATAAAGCTGAAAGGAAAATAATTTCTAAGTCCTCAACTAACTTCAGTACTGTTTCCTAAAAAGTCTTTGCTGAGAACTCACCTGCTATTTGTCTTTCCCATCTTCTATTCCTAGACTTTCAAAGGGAATGGTTACCTCTCAAATATCAGGAATCTTAACCATGGGGTTTTTACCCAGGGTGCACACCCTTTGGGCCAAAATAATACAGCAATTTCAAATACTGATATCCATGATTCTTCTTTAACTCAAGATGCTGTAACCTACTTCTTCCCCTTCCATCTAAAAGATGCATTTCCAATAAATGAATAAATAAATTTCAAAAAAAATAAACAAAATTAAAAGATGTATTTTCAATAAATTTTTGATTTTTAGGTATAATAATAAAAATGTATATTTTATGCTAATTTCAATGTGTATGTATCATAATTGCAATTATAATTCAATCCAGAAGACTTTTTATACATAGAGTTTTAAGGTGATAAGGAAATAAAAATAATTCTGCTTCTATTTTTTTGGCATTATTGTTGCAGAGAAAGTCAAGAGAACACTTACAAATTTAATTAAAAATTAAATTTGAATTTAATTTTCAAAAAAATTTAATTTTTGTAAATTAAATTTGTCAGCTGTTTGCTGACTACATAACTTTAGGGTTACATTTTTACTCCTCCATAGGTACACACTTCACCTACCTACCATCAAACCCCTATGCCAATGCTCTGCCTCTTTCCTTCCTCTATCATCTCCTCACTCCCCATGTTCCTCTGGTAACCAGTGTATTTTTCACTAAGTCTAAAATAATTTTACGTATTTGCCAGTATATATTTTTTGTTATTTATATATTTCACAGATAAGTGAAACCATCTGATATCTTTCACTTTCTGACATAATCAACTTAGAGTTCATCCATTTTACCTAACAGCCATTATTTCATCCTTTTCATAGGTGTATAGTTTTCCATTGAGTATATATTCCACAATTTCTTTATACAGTTGTCTATCAATGGATATTTCAATTGTTTCTAGGATTTGGAAATTGTGGACAATGCTGCTATGAACATAGAAGTTTGATATAGTCCTACTTGTTTATTGTTGTTTTTGTTTCCCTTGCCTTGGAATTGCATTTTCACTACAGTAGCTACAGTAGCAACAATAATCAAACTAGTACGGTATTGGAATGAAAACATAAACACAGAGTGATAGAATAAAATAGAACGTCCGGAGATGAACCCACAGAAATATGGACAGTTAATCTCTGACAAAGGAGCCATGACCATACAACAGAGAAAGGAAAGCCTCTTTTAAAACTGATGCTGAGAAACATGGATAGCCTCATTGAAAAATTAAACTAGGGCCACCCTGGCGGCCTGTGGGTTAAGGCTCAGCGCTATCACCACTATGGTCTCAGTTTGATCCCCAGCCAGGGAGCTGACCCACATGGCGCAGCAGACCTCTCCTGTCTGGCCCACTGCTCCTCTCAGCAGTGTATTTCAGTAGATCCACCTGTTCTGCTCCCACTCTGTCTCTTGTGTATCCTCTCACCCCCCACACCTCTGGCCCTCACACCTCTGACTTACAGCCCAGTTCTTCTATGCATAAATAAATAAATCTTAAATATAAATAAGATAAAACTATTAAACTAGATCTATACTTAACCCCATACACAAAAAATAATTCCAAATGGATTAAAGATTTGCCTATAAGAACTGAAACCATGAAATACTTAAAAGAAAGCATAGGGGTATGGTGACCACACCTGACAGGAGTAATCCTATACCGTCAAAATATTAACAAGGATGTATTACAATAGTAATTCAAATTAAAAAAAAAAGAAGGCATAGGGATACACTTCAGGATATCTACCAGAATATAAAGGTGTTGTTTTTTTTTAAGATTTATTTATTTATGCATACAAGAACTGGGGTAAAGGCCAGAGGTGTGGGGGGTGAGAGGATTCACCATAGGCAGAGTGGGGAACAGAACAGGTAGACTGACTGAAACAGGGTAGCAGTGGGCGAGACAGGAGAGGTCTCCTGCACCATGTAGCAGCTCCCTGGCTGCCTGGGGGTTGAAGTCATGCTGCAGAGGCTGTGGATAGCTTCACAGTGCTGTGCTCAACCCCTTCCACTACCAGGGGGGCCCATATAGGTGTTATAGAACATTTCCATAGGGAGAATGCAATGGTTATTTGAATTTGAGGAGAATAAAAGGAACAATGCAGATTTTTTAAGGGTTAAAGAAAAGCTTTCTTCACTTTTTGGCTTTGTATTTAACATTTGATGGTGGAGAGGGCACCAAATTGCTTTGGTATTTAGGATCCAATAAATATCTTTTAAAGTATGATATAGGAGTTTTATTTTAAATTGCCAATCCCTATACTATGCTAGAAATGACACCTTTGTGATATTTTTAACACAATGTAAAAAACTGTGGGACACTTATGTGGATAGCTATTTTACAACAAAGTTGTCAAGAATATACACTGGAAAAAGGAAAGTCTCTTCAACAAATGGTGTTGGGAGAATGGGACAGCCACAATCAAACGAACAAAACTAGGCCATCATGTCACACCATACATAAAAAAAAAACACAAAATGGTTTAAACACTTGGATGCAAGTCCTGAAAACATAACACATAAAAGAAGATATAGGCAAAGTAGTTCACAACAGTACCTTTAGATATATCTTTGGGGACTTGATTTCAGTGACAAGGGAAACAGAAGCAAAATAAAAAATTTGAGACTACATCAAACTAAAAACCTTCTGCACAGCAAAATAAACTATCATTAAAATGAAGATGTCTTACTGTAGGGAAGGAAAAAATGTCAGGCTTTTCTGCCCTCCCGCTATCAGGATAGATGACGGATCCTTGCGGTCCTGAATGCATGCCTGATTGTGGGCACCTGGAGTAGGGTGTGGGCATAGGTAGATGAGATTCACCTGGGCTAAGACTGGGCTTTTTAAGGGCTGCGTCACGGGGAAGCCAGCAGAAGCCGAGAGAGAGAGAGAGAACCACGAGAGAGCAGAGAAGCCAGGCCACGAGAAAATGTCGGAGAGCCCAGATGGAGTGAAGACTTGCTGGGGGCCGGGAGGCAGGTAGGCCCCCCTACCTGCCATGTACCCAGTAAATCCCAATAAAAGCCTGCAAAAGCCACTGAGGGCTCCAGGACTCCTCCTTTACCCCATCTACTGGATCGGAAAACCTGCACTGTGGCCATTCCTGCCCCTACACTTATCAAATGGGAGAAAATATTTGCACATTATAGATCCAACAAAGGGCTTATGTGGAAGCCCTACAGGGAACTCATGCACGTCAACAAGAAAAAAAAAAAAAAAACAACGAATTAGAAAATGGGTAGTGTAGGGTAAGTAAAGTATCAGGCTTTTCTGTCCTCCTGCCATTAGGATTAATGATGAATCCTGTGGTCCTGAATGCATGCCTGATCGCGGACACCTGGAGTAGGGTGTGGGCATGGGTAGGTGGGTACACCTGGGCTGAAAGACTGGGCCTATAAGAGCAGCATCAGGTGGATGCCAGCAGAGTGAAAGGATCAGAGAAAAAAAGACCATGACAGAACGTGGGAGAGCCCAGAGAGAGTGAAGACTTGCTGAGGGCTGGGAGGCCTGCCAGCCTCCCGACACCCCCTGTCCCCGGCACCCCCTGCCCCTGGCACACCTGCCTGCCATGTACCTGGTTAAGTAAAAGCCTGAAAAAGCAACTGAGGTCTTCAGGACTCCTCCCTTACCCCGTCTGCTCAGATCATAGAGATCCTGCCCTGTGGCCTTCCTGCTGCTACGGGTAGAAAAGCAAAATGAGAAATCTCTTCAAAGAAAACATACAGATGGCCAACAGGCACATGAAAAAAAAGGCTCATCACCACTTATAATCAGGGAAATACAATAAAACCACAGTGAGATACCACCTTGTAGGGTAAAGAAAATATCAGGCTTTTCTGCCCTTCCGCCATCAGGATAGATGATGGATCCTTGTCCTGAATGCATGCCTGATGGCGGGCACCTGGAATAGGGTGTGGGCATAGGTAGATGGGATTCAGTTGAGCTAAGACTGTGCTTTTTTTAAGGGCGGTGTCACGGGGACGCCAATAGCAGCAGCAGCAGCAGTAGAAGCCGAAGCCGAAAGAGAAGCCGAGAAGCAGCAGAATGAACTCCAGAGAGCTCAGATAGAGTGAAGACTTGCTGGGGGCTGGGAGGCCTGCCAGCCTCCCAGCCCCCCAGCCAGCACCCCTGCCTGCCATATGCCTGGTGAACCCCAAATAAAAAACCTGCAAAACTACTGAAGACTCTGACTCCTCCTTTACCCGGTCTGCATGGGATCAGAAAACCTGCACCTTGTCTATTCCGGCCCCTACAATTGGCGTAAGTGGGCAAGATCCATGCAGATGGGTATTGGAGCCCTCCGAAGACCTGAAGGGACTAAGGAGAACAGACTGTTTGCCTGTGATGACGCTGGAGGCGCCATGGCCGCACAGAAGGTGGATACGGTCCGGAGCTGTGGGACGAGACCTCGCATGGAGGAGACGCCCGAGAGGACCAGGCAACGACACCGGAAAGGACCAGCCAACGACACCAGAAAGGACCAGCCAACGACACCAGAAAGGACCAGCCAATGACCCCTGAGGTAGCAGGCCGCTGCTGACACAGGGAGAGGCCAATGGACATGGACTGATAAACTTGGACTGACAATCCCGCCAGAAGGCGGAGGACCCTTGGCAGGATATGTTTTTTTTTTTTTGAGAATCTGGGGGTGGCCAGTGGGCCTTGATGGCCAAAAGCAGCCTGTGCATGCCCAGCAGCTAGGTGGAGGAGAAAAGCCAACTGAGAAGGCAAAAGCTCGTGCTGATGCTAAGTTGAGAAGCCCTAAGCGGCTGTTAAGCAGCCTGAGTATGCTGAAGACCTGTGAGTCTCGTAAAATCACCTGCGGGTGATGCCCTGCTCATTCTTGAGTGAGGGTGAGGAGCTGAGGAACCTGTCCTTGGGGTACGGGTGGGGAACGTGGCTTGGGGTGGAGCCCAAGCCGAAGGCAGAGTTTGGATCCCCGACCCATGTGCTCGTGCAGTGGGTTGGCTTGAGTGCAGGGGTCTGCGAGTCGCATGGGTGGCTATGAAGGCTGAGTGTTGGAGCGACTGCAGACAGAAACCCTAAGGGTTGGCGATTACCCCCAACAGAATAAAATTGCCAATCCCAGAGCTAGTGCATCCTGGGGGTGGATGTTATGTGTGGCTTGTAGCAGAGACTACAGCCAGAGAAGGCCAGGAAGCCTGATGGCTCCTGGTGTGTTACAGTAGATGCCGTGAGTGGTTCCCCTCCCTCGTATGAGCAGTGCCTTCGGCAGTAGATTTGGTGGCTCATCTGCTGGTACCAATAATTGTCTTTTGCACTAGCTTGGGGCCCTGCCTGGACTTATTTGTGTTCTGTTGTATTTTGTTACATTGTATTTTGTTATATTTGATGTATTTGCTTTTGTGGGCCATGGCTGCATTGTTTGTTTGCTTAGAAAATTGTATATATATGTATAGACTGTATGGCAGAAAACCCTGAGGGGGTGGACTGCAGGGTAAAGAAAATATCAGGCTTTTCTGCCCTTCCGCCATCAGGATGGATGATGGATCCTTGTCCTGAATGCATGCCTGATGGCGGGCACCTGGAATAGGGTGTGGGCATAGGTATATGGGATTCAGCTGAGCTAAGACTGTGCTTTTAAGGGCGGCGTCACGGGGACGCGAGTAGCAGCAGCAGCAGCAGTAGAAGCTGAAGCCGAGAAGCAGCAGAACGAACTCCAGAAACCTCAGATAGAGTGAAGACTTGCTGGCCTCCCAGCCAGCACCCCTGCCTGCCATCTGCCTGGTGAATCCCAAATAAAAAAACCTGCAAAACTACTGAAGACTCTGACTCCTCCTTTACCCGGTCTGCATGGGATCAGAAAACCTGCACCTTGTCTATTCCTGACTCTACACACCTCATACCTGTGAGAATGGCCCATATCAAAAAGACCAGAAACAACAAGTGTTGGGGAGGATGTGGAGAAAAAGGTACCTTCATATGCTATTTGTGGAAATGTACACTAGTCTAGGATCTATGTGAAACAGTATGGAGGTTTTTCAAAATATTTAAGTATATCTACTATATGATGCAGCAATTGCACTCCTAGGTATCTACCTAAAGAATGCCAAAACACTAATTCAAAGGGATATATGGACACCTGTGTTCACTGCAGCACTATTTACAAAAGAGAAGTTATGGAAACAATCTGTGTCCATGGACAGAGAGGATTAAAAGATGTGATATATCCATAATGGAATATTATTCACCAATCAGTGGAATATTACTTGCTATTAAAAAAAATGAAATCTTGCCATTTTTGACTTGGATGGAACTGGAGGGGATTATGCTAAGTAAAACAGATCAGAATAAAGAACTATAACAGAAAATTTCACTCATGTGTAATATAAACAAACAGACCCAAAGGAAACTGACAAAACTAACCAAAACAATCCTAGAACTACAACTGCTGAACTGAGGCTACTTAATAGTGATAGTAGGGTGGGACACAAAGGAGGGTGGAGGCTAAGTGGGTCGTGGTGGTGAATTTTTGGTGTTTTGGTGGTGGGTGTGGTGTAGTAACATATATGTGAATATGTGTGAACCTTTACCCCTAAATCATTGTAGGGTAAGGTAAAAAGTATCAAACTTTTCTGCCCTCCTGCCATTAGGATAGATGACGAAACCCTGCGGTCCTGAATGCATGCCTGATGGCGGGCACCTGGAGTAGGGTGTGGGCATATGTAGATGGGATTCACCTGGGCTGAGACAGAGTTTATGGGGGCAGCATCACAGGGACGCGAGCAGAAGAAGCAGAGAAAGAAGGAGAAGCAGGAAAGCAGAGAGAATGTGAAAGAAGGTCAGAGAGTCCAGAGTGAAGACTTGCTGGGGGCTGGGAGGCTGGCAGGCTTCCAGAGTGAAGACTTGCTGGGGGCTGGCATGCAGAGAAGGCCAGGAAGCCTGCCAGCCTGCCAGCCCCCCTGCCTGCCATGTACCTGGTAACCTAAATAAAAAACCTGCAAAAGCCACTGAGGACTCTGACTCCTCCTTTACCCAGTCTGCTAGATCAGAAAACCTGCTCAGTGTCCATTCCTGCCCTTACAATTGGCATAAGTCGGCAAGATGATCCATGCAGATGGGCATGGAGCCCTCCGAAGACCTTAGGAGTAGCAGACTGAGCCTGTGACAGCACTGGAGGCGTCATGGCAGCACAGGAGGTGGACAAGGTACTGGAGCTGTGGGATGAGACCTCGCCTGCAGGAGACACCCGAGAGGACCAGCCCAAGACCGCCGAGGCAGCATAATCATTGGGGAATGAAAGAGGACCACAATTCAAAGCTCGACAGTGCTGACCCAAGGAAGAAGCCTATGGACTTGGGACTGATGGACTTGGACAAATGGAGTTGGACTGACAATCCTGCCAGAAGGTGGTGGACATTGCAGGTTGATATGTTTTGGGATCCTGGGGGTGGAACAGTTTCGTTTGTAAACCCCTGGAGATGGGAATCTGGGGGTGGCCAGTGTGCCTTGGTGGCCAAAAGCACCCTGTGTATGCCCAGCAGCTAGGCTGAGGAGAAAAGCCAACTGAGAAGGCAAAAGCTGGTACTGATGCTAAGTTTGGGAAGCCCTGAGTGGCTGTTAAGCACTAAGTAAGCTGAGGAAGGCCAGTGAGTCTCGTAAAATCACCTGTGGGTGATGCCCTGCTCGTTCTCGAGTGAGGGTGAGGATCTGAGGAACCCGTCCTTGGGGGACGGGTGGGGAACGTGGCTTGGGGTAGAGCCCAAGCCGAAGAGGGGACCCAAGAGAGGCCGCATGTGGAGTTTGGATCCTCGACCCATGTCCTTGTGCAATGAGTTGGCCTGAGTGCAGGGGTCTGTGTGTTACATTGGTGGCTATGAAAGCCGAGTGTTGGAGCAACTGCAGACAGAAACCCTGAGGGTTGGCGATTGCCCCCAACAGTATAGAATCGCCAATCCCAGAGTGAATGCATATTGGGGTAGATGCCGTGTGTGGCTGAGACCACAGCCAGAGAAGGCCAGGAAGCCTGACGGCTCCCAGTGTCTGACGGTAGATGCCGTGAGTGGTTCCCCTCCCTCGCATGAGCAGTGCCTTCTGCAGCAGATTTGGTGGATTATCTTGTGGTGCCAATGTAGGGGCAAGAAGGTCACAGTGCAGGTTCTCTGATCCATGCAGACCAGGTAAAGGAGGAGTCAGAGTCCTCAGTAGTTTTGCAGGTTTTTTATTTGGGGTTCACCAGGCATATGGCAGGCAGTGGT
>NW_023601543.1:48241321-48260157 GCF_014898055.3 Talpa occidentalis
TTCTACTATTCAGTAAGAGCCTCTTGGAACTGTTAGAAATTTCTGACCCTACAATAGATCGTACTGTCTTCTAAGTTCTGAACAATAGGGTAACTCAGCTGACTGTACTGGTACGATAGGTATTGACTTTTAATTGGGAGCTAAAAAGTAATATGCCACATTTTCATCACTCTTACAAAGTCTCTCAGAATTGAAATTGATTCTGTTTGGTTATTTTTTTTGAACTGAGACTAATTGGGAAGGAAAATGGGCATAAAAAAATGGCTGCAAGGAGAAAATCCTTAGTCCTTACCCAACAGACAACATTGATACAGTCCTGCTAATATGACAGTGTGGTGAAATGGTAAAATCCTATAGCTAAAGAATTTGATGGATATTTGCTCACATAGATTAAAAGGATTACATTTTAAAAGGTATACATCAATGTCCTTTTTTTAAAAAACCAAGAAACATCATAAAGGGAGACTTGAAGAGGAAGAAAATGGAATTTGAATGGATGGAGCACTATGGAAAAGGATTCTCCCTTCTTTCACCTTCACCATTTTTCACTCAAAGCTCCTTAAATCTTAGCTTTGGCTATGAAAAGAAAACTAGGCCAACTCCAGTCAAAGCAGAGAATGGACTAGAGCCAAGACTGGCTGGGAATGTTGCCAATGCTAGTACAGGATTAGGCCAGGCAGGAACTAAGGGCAAGGCTAATATTGTGGTGAGGCCAGGAGCTGTTATGAACTTTGTCTTATGATCCAAACAGTATAAGTATGGAAATTCTAGAGGGTTGGGCATATGTGGCATGGGAGCCATATCTGTCATCTAACTCTTCAGAGAAGTTCAATATGAAGGCTTTATGCATATTAACTGATTTCAAATCACTTGCTCCAGTTACCACTAAATGTCTCTGATTCCTCCATATTACATTACTAAGTTTATCCAATCATATAAGCAGGAAGGAGTGGAGATTAGATAAGGATTATTATACCGGAAGGCATTATAATACAATGGCTAAATATAGTTTCAGATTCAGACATGGATTTAAATCACTTGTACATCACTTTAATTTCTGGGTGACACTGGCCAGGTAGTTTTTCTCTGAGGTTTAGTTGCCTCATCTGGAAAATGAAAGTGATATGAGAACCTTACAGAGATATTTTGCATGGTAAATGAGATAATTTATATAAACTCATGAGCCTATGCTGGCCCTCTCCCTCCACTTTCCACCCCTAATTTCCCACCTTTCTGCAATCCAGTTTCTCTTTATTACTGATAAAGGCCAGTTAACTTCTGTATCTTCTCTTCTTATTTTGCAGGAAGGATCATAATACTTTAGGACAAAGACATTTTGGATTCTATTTATTTATTTATTTATTTATTTTATTTATTTATTTATTTTTAAAAGATTATTTATTTATACAAGAACCAGGGTACAGGCCAGATGTGCAGGAGGGTTAGAGGATTCACCAAAGACAGAGCAGGGAACAGAACAGGCAGACTGACAAATACACTGCTGAGGGGAGCAGCAGGCGAGGCAGGGATCGAACTTTGCCATGTGGGACCCTTACCGGCCAGCAGGGATCAAACCGGCGCTGCAGAGGCTGCAGACAGCTTCACAGCGCAGTGCTCAACTGCCTGTGCCACCCAGGGAGGCCCTCTTTTGGATTCTTTATAAGAAATGTAGGGTTTATAAAATAGTACTTCATATTATTAGGATAAAACCCTTTTAAAACACATCTCATAAATTGCTGAAACCTGAGAAAAATATCATTTGAAAATTAGTTCTCCTGACTTCCAGATCATTTTTTAATTATCCACTTCCTCTCTTTTGGTCTTCATTCCTTCTTATTGAGGTACATAGGTTAATATCTCTCTTAATGACTGTAGAAGACTATCAAATTCACTGCCTTTTGTTGTGCTTAAAATGCTTTTGTTTCACTTACATTCTTAAAAATTAATTAGTTTTGAGGTTTTTATTTGTGGAGAAGAAAAAATGATTAACAAGCACTGTAAAGAAATATTTTAATGAAGTTAACTATGGACTCTCAGATGGAAGAGATGAAGCAGAAGCTGGCATAGTAAGTTAATGTTGAATATTTATTTGATTTTTTTGAACCTTTTCTAAACATACATAAAATTTGGTTTTTTATTGTCTTTCTTTTTATATTTTTTCAAGCTGTGAAAGTAATTTAAATTTATAGGAGGTTGATCGGTTGCATTAGGTTAAAGTGTTATGGTTCTGATGCCAGAACAAATGACAGGCAGACAGACAGAAACCATCAAACTGATAAGACACATCAAACTGGATGACCGAAGCTGAACAGTGTCAAGACTTACATTTGTACTAAACTCCATTTTGGAATAATGCACTGAATTACTTTACTCTAGGATTTCAGATACTGATTCTTAAATCTGAAAGGGAGTCTTGGCCATGTTGCTATGCTGCAGGTCTTGAGAGTGTTCTGAATGTTGGGATAGTATTTTAACCAGACCACAAACCAAGCTAGAGTTTCTATGAGAGTTGAAATATAAATTCCTCTGAGCATGGCTTTTTATTTTCTCATGATCACAAAGAACAAGAATCAAGTTGTGTTGTTATTGAACCAGTAATGTGTTTCTAACAATGTTTTCTATGTGCCAATCTGAATCCTGCCTCTGGTGTTATCATCAGAACAAGAACAATGAAAAGCATAGATTCAACCCACATTTACATATGCATGCCTATGTTTCATTGCAGCACTATTTACATTAGCCAAGTTTTTGGAAACAAGCTAAGTGTCCAACAACAGATGAGTGGATTAAGAAGATGTGGTATATATATACAATGGAATACTACTCAGCTATTAAAAAAAAGATGGACTTCTGCCATTTGACAACATGGATGGAATTGGAGGGGATTATGCTAAGTTAAATAAACCACAGGGTAAAGATAAATACTAGATAATTTCACTCATATGTGGAATGTAGAAAATCAAACAAAGGACTGACAGAACTAAACCCCAAACAAAGTCTAAAATTGAGTGCAGAATTGAGTCCACTAGAGAGGGAGGGAGTGTGGGAACAAAGTGAGGTGGGCAATAGTATTCAATAAGGGATACGGGTGTTCTAGGGTGGGTGGGGTGCGGTGATGCACATCTGAGAAGGTGTGAACCTATTTCTCTGAATCAGATACAGTGCTGTAGACCATTGTTACCTAAAACAAATAAAGAAATTAAAAAGAAGAAATTATTATGTGTCAAGTACGTGCACATACATTATCTATATTTAATCCTTAGAAAATTTATAAAGAAGATATTATTTTTTTAATAAATTTTATTTTTATATTCCCCATACAATTGCAACCCCCCATTCTGACCCCAATCCCTCCTCCCGCCCTCTACCCCCCATATAGTGTCTCTGGTTCATAGTTTTTTGTTGATTTGGATTTTCACTTTCTTATAGTTATTCTTTTCCTGGTCCCTTATTTAAGTTTCTAGATTCCTGCTATGAGTGAGACCATCTGTTATTTTTCTTTTTCTTTCTGGCTTATTTCGCTGAGCATGATCCCTTCCAGCGCCATCCATGTTGCTGCAATTGCATGTTTTATCTTTTTTGAATGCTGAGTAATATTCCATGGTGTATATGTACCACATCTTCTTGATCCAGTCATCTATTTTTGGGCATTTGGGTTGTTTCCAAAGCTTAGCTATTGTAAATAGTGCTGCTATAAACATAGGGGTGCAGGTGCTCTTTGGGATGGTGTTTCTGTGTCCTTTGGGTAAATACCTAGGAGTGGAATTGCTGGATCATATGGAAGCTCTATGTTTAGTAGGTCCAGAAATCTCCACACAGCTCTCCATAGTGGTTGAACCAGTTGCACTCCCACCCAACAGTGCAGAGAGTTCCTTTTTTCCACACCCTCGCCAACATTTGTTGTTGCTAGTTTTTTTAATATGTGCCATTCTCACTGGGTGAGATGGTATCTCATGGTAGTTTTGATTTGCATTTCCCTGATTACAAGTGTTCTTGAACATTTTTTCATATGCCTGTTGGCCATTTGCATTTCAAGAAGATATTATTTAAAGAAGAGTTTATATGACTTGCTCAGGGTCATAGACTTCCTAAGTGGTAGAGCTGGACTCAGCTTCAGGTCTGTATTATCTGCATTGCTCCAAAGTCAGTGTTCTTTCCACAGCATCACAGCTGAGATAGAGTTCTCAAGGAAGAGATACTGTCCTGTATCATGACTGGAGTAGTTGTTACTTGACATACAAGTAACACAGAGGAAATGGAATCTACCCTCCCCCCCCGCCAACATTGAAAAAAAAAAAAACAACTATAGGACAGTTTTAGGGCCACAGTAACTTTGAGAGGACAATACAGATATTTTCAATATGTCCCTACTCTCACACACCCATAGCTTCTCTCATTATCAACATCCTGCACCAGAGTAGTATGTTTGTTACCACTGATGAAGCTCCACTGACATTAATATCATCCAGAGACCACAGTTTGTTAGGGTTCACGCTTGGTGTTTTACATTTTGTGGGGTAGACAAATGTATAACAGCTTATATCCACCATTATAGTATCAGACAGAATAGTTTCTCTTCCCTAAAAATCCTCTGTGCTCTCCTGTTTATATCTCTCTGCCTCCCCCAAATCTTTGCCAATCAATGACTTTTTTTTTTTTAACTCTTTCAATAGTTCTACCTTTTCCAGAATGTTATGTAATTGGAATCATACAACATGCAGGTTTATCAGATGGACTTCTTACGCTTAATATTGCATTTAAGTTTCTTCAATGTCTTTTCATGGCTTGATAGCTCATTTCATTTTGGTGTTGAATGATATTCCATCATCTGAATGTACCAACGTTTATTTATCCATGCACCCACTAAAAGACAGCTGCATCTGTTCCTTCCAAGTTTTAGTAATTATGAATAAAGCTGAAAGGAAAATAATTTCTAAGTCCTCAACTAACTTCAGTACTGTTTCCTAAAAGTCTTTGCTGAGAACTCACCTGCTATTTGTCTTTCCCATCTTCTATTCCTAGACTTTCAAAGGGAATGGTTACCTCTCAAATATCAGGAATCTTAACCATGGGGTTTTTACCCAGGGTGCACACCCTTTGGGCCAAATAATACAGCAATTTCAAATACTGATATCCATGATTCTTCTTTAACTCAAGATGCTGTAACCTACTTCTTCCTTCCATCTAAAAGATGCATTTCCAATAAATGAATAAATAATTTCAAAAAAAATAAACAAAATTAAAAGATGTATTTTCAATAAATTTTTGATTTTTAGGTATAATAATAAAAATGTATATTTTATGCTAATTTCAATGTGTATGTATCATAATTGCAATTATATTCAATCCAGAAGACTTTTTATACATAGAGTTTTAAGGTGATAAGGAAATAAAAATAATTCTGCTTCTTTTTTTTGGCATTATTGTTGCAGAGAAAGTCAAGAGAAACTTACAAATTTAATTAAAAATTAAATTTGAATTTAATTTTCAAAAAAATTTAATTTTTGTAATTAAATTTGTCAGCTGTTTTGCTGACTACATAACTTTGGGTTACATTTTTACTCCTCCATAGGTACACACTTCACCTACCTACCATCAAAACCCTATGCCAATGCTCTGCCTCTTTCCTTCCTCTATCATCTCCTCACTCCCCATGTTCCTCTGGTAACCAGTGTATTTTTCCACTAAGTCTAAAATAATTTTACGTATTTGCCAGTATATATTTTTTGTTTTTATATATTTCACAGATAAGTGAAACCATCTGATATCTTTCACTTTCTGACATAATCAACTTAGAGTTCATCCATTTTACCTAACAGCCATTATTTCATCCTTTTCATAGGTGTATAGTTTTCCATTGAGTATATATTCCACAATTTCTTTATACAGTTGTCTATCAATGGATATTTCAATTGTTTCTAGGATTTGGAAATTGTGGACAATGCTGCTATGAACATAGAGTTTGATATAGTCCTACTTGTTTATTGTTGTTTTTGTTTCCCTTGCCTTGGAATTGCATTTTCACTACAGTAGCTACAGTAGCAACATAATCAAACTAGTACGGTATTGGAATGAAAACATAAACACAGAGTGATAGAATAAAATAGAACGTCCGGAAGATGAACCCACAGAAATATGGACAGTTAATCTCTGACAAAGGAGCCATGACCATACAACAGAGAAAGGAAAGCCTCTTTTAAAACTGATGCTGAGAAACATGGATAGCCTCATTGAAAATTAAACTAGGGCCACCCTGGCGGCCTGTGGGTTAAGGCTCAGCGCTATCACCACTATGGTCTCAGTTTGATCCCCAGCCAGGGAGCTGACCCACATGGCGCAGCAGACCTCTCCTGTCTGCCCACTGCTCTCTCAGCAGTGTATTTCAGTAGATCCACCTGTTCTGCTCCCACTCGTGTCTCTTGTGTATCCTCTCACCCCCCACACCTCTGGCCTCACACCTCTGACTTACAGCCCAGTTCTTCTATGCATAAATAAATAAATCTTAAATATAAATAAGATAAAACTATTAAACTAGATCTATATACTTAACCCCATACACAAAAAATAATTCCAAATGGATTAAAGATTTGCCTATAAGAACTGAAACCATGAAATACTTAAAAGAAAGCATAGGGGTATGGTGACCACACCTGACAGGAGTAATCCTATACCGTCAAAATATTAACAAGGATGTATTACAATAGTAATTCAAATTAAAAAAAAAGAAGGCATAGGGATACACTTCAGGATATCTACCAGAATATAAAGGTGTTGTTTTTTTTTTAAGATTTATTTATTTATGCATACAAGACTGGGGTAAAGGCCAGAGGTGTGGGGGGTGAGAGGATTCACCATAGGCAGAGTGGGGAACAGAACAGGTAGACTGACTGAAACAGGGTAGCAGTGGGCGAGACAGGAGAGGTCTCCTGCACCATGTAGCAGCTCTGGCTGCCTGGGGGTTGAAGTCATGCTGCAGAGGCTGTGGATAGCTTCACAGTGCTGTGCTCAACCCCTTCCACTACCAGGGGGGCCCATATAGGTGTTATAGAACATTTCCATAGGGAGAATGCAATGGTTATTTGAATTTGAGGAGAATAAAAGGAACAATGCAGATTTTTAAGGGTTAAAGAAAAGCTTTCTTCACTTTTTGGCTTTGTATTTAACATTTGATGGTGGAGAGGGCACCAAATTGCTTTGGTATTTAGGATCCAATAAATATCTTTTAAAGTATGATATAGGAGTTTTATTTTAAATTGCCAATCCCTATACTATTGCTAGAAATGACACCTTTGTGATATTTTTAACACAATGTAAAAAACTGTGGACACTTATGTGGATAGCTATTTTACAACAAAGTTGTCAAGATATACACTGGAAAAAGGAAAGTCTCTTCAACAAATGGTGTTGGGAGAATGGGACAGCCACAATCAAACGAACAAAACTAGGCCATCATGTCACACCATACATAAAAAAAAAAACACAAAATGGTTTAAACACTTGGATGCAAGTCCTGAAAACATAACACATAAGAAGATATAGGCAAAGTAGTTCACAACAGTACCTTTAGATATATCTTTGGGGACTTGATTTCAGTGACAAGGGAAACAGAAGCAAAATAAAAAATTTGAGACTACATAAACTAAAAACTTCTGCACAGCAAAATAAACTATCATTAAAATGAAGATGTCTTACTGTAGGGAAGGAAAAAATGTCAGGCTTTTCTGCCTCCCGCTATCAGGATAGATGACGGATCCTTGCGGTCCTGAATGCATGCCTGATTGTGGGCACCTGGAGTAGGGTGTGGGCATAGGTAGATGAGATTCACCTGGGCTAAGACTGGGCTTTTTAAGGGCTGCGTCACGGGGAAGCCAGCAGAAGCCGAGAGAGAGAGAGAGAACCACAGAGAGCAGAGAAGCCAGGCCACGAGAAAATGTCGGAGAGCCCAGATGGAGTGAAGACTTGCTGGGGGCCGGGAGGCAGGTAGGCCCCCCTACCTGCCATGTACCCAGTAAATCCCAATAAAAGCCTGCAAAAGCCACTGAGGGCTCCAGGACTCCTCCTTTACCCCATCTACTGGATCGGAAAACCTGCACTGTGGCCATTCCTGCCCCTACACTTATCAAATGGGAGAAAATATTTGCACATTATAGATCCACAAAGGGCTTATGTGGAAGCCCTACAGGAACTCATGCACGTCAACAAGAAAAAAAAAAAAAAACAACGAATTAGAAAATGGGTAGTGTAGGGTAAGTAAAGTATCAGGCTTTTCTGTCCTCCTGCCATTAGGATTAATGATGAATCCTGTGGTCCTGAATGCATGCCTGATCGCGGACACCTGGAGTAGGGTGTGGGCATGGGTAGGTGGGTACACCTGGGCTGAAAGACTGGGCCTATAAGAGCAGCATCAGGTGGATGCCAGCAGAGTGAAAGGATCAGAGAAAAAAAGACCATGACAGAACGTGGGAGAGCCAGAGAGAGTGAAGACTTGCTGAGGGCTGGGAGGCCTGCCAGCCTCCCGACACCCCCTGTCCCCGGCACCCCCTGCCCCTGGCACACCTGCCTGCCATGTACCTGGTTAAGTAAAAGCCTGAAAAAGCAACTGAGGTCTTCAGGACTCCTCCCTTACCCCGTCTGCTCAGATCATAGAGATCCTGCCCTGTGGCTTCCTGCTGCTACGGGTAGAAAAGCAAAATGAGAAATCTCTTCAAAGAAAACATACAGATGGCCAACAGGCACATGAAAAAAAAAGGCTCATCACCACTTATAATCAGGGAAATACAATTAAAACCACAGTGAGATACCACCTTGTAGGGTAAAGAAAATATCAGGCTTTTCTGCCCTTCCGCCATCAGGATAGATGATGGATCTTGTCCTGAATGCATGCCTGATGGCGGGCACCTGGAATAGGGTGTGGGCATAGGTAGATGGGATTCAGTTGAGCTAAGACTGTGCTTTTTTTAAGGGCGGTGTCACGGGACGCCAATAGCAGCAGCAGCAGCAGTAGAAGCCGAAGCCGAAAGAGAAGCCGAGAAGCAGCAGAATGAACTCCAGAGAGCTCAGATAGAGTGAAGACTTGCTGGGGGCTGGGAGGCCTGCCAGCCTCCCAGCCCCCAGCCAGCACCCCTGCCTGCCATATGCCTGGTGAACCCAAATAAAAAACCTGCAAAACTACTGAAGACTCTGACTCCTCCTTTACCCGGTCTGCATGGGATCAGAAAACCTGCACCTTGTCTATTCCGGCCCCTACAATTGGCGTAAGTGGGCAAGATCCATGCAGATGGGTATTGGAGCCCTCCGAAGACCTGAAGGGACTAAGGAGAACAGACTGTTTGCCTGTGATGACGCTGGAGGCGCCATGGCGCACAGAAGGTGGATACGGTCCGGAGCTGTGGGACGAGACCTCGCATGGAGGAGACGCCCGAGAGGACCAGGCAACGACACCGGAAAAGGACAGCCAACGACACCAGAAAGGACCAGCCAACGACACCAGAAAGGACCAGCCATGACCCCTGAGGTAGCAGGCCGCTGCTGACACAGGGAGAGGCCAATGGACATGGACTGATAAACTTGGACTGACAATCCCGCCAGAAGGCGGAGGACCTTGGCAGGATATGTTTTTTTTTTTTTGAGAATCTGGGGGTGGCCAGTGGGCCTTGATGGCCAAAAGCAGCCTGTGCATGCCCAGCAGCTAGGTGGAGGAGAAAAGCCAACTGAGAAGGCAAAAGCTCGTGCTGATGCTAAGTTGAGAAGCCCTAAGCGGCTGTTAAGCAGCCTGAGTATGCTGAAGACCTGTGAGTCTCGTAAAATCACCTGCGGGTGATGCCCTGCTCATTCTTGAGTGAGGTGAGGAGCTGAGGAACCTGTCCTGGGGTACGGGTGGGGAACGTGGCTTGGGGTGGAGCCCAAGCCGAAGGCAGAGTTTGGATCCCGACCCATGTGCTCGTGCAGTGGGTTGGCTTGAGTGCAGGGGTCTGCGAGTCGCATGGGTGGCTATGAAGGCTGAGTGTTGGAGCGACTGCAGACAGAAACCCTAAGGGTTGGCGATTACCCCAACAGAATAAAATTGCCAATCCAGAGCTAGTGCATCCTGGGGGTGGAATGTTATGTGTGGCTTGTAGCAGAGACTACAGCCAGAGAAGGCAGGAAGCCTGATGGCTCCTGGTGTGTTACAGTAGATGCCGTGAGTGGTTCCCCTCCCTCGTATGAGCAGTGCCTTCGGCAGTAGATTTGGTGGCTCATCTGCTGGTACCAATAATTGTCTTTTGCACTAGGTTGGGGCCCTGCCTGGACTTATTTGTGTTCTGTTGTATTTTGTTACATTGTATTTTGTTATATTTGATGTATTTGCTTTTGTGGGCCATGGCTGCATTGTTTGTTTGCTTAGAAAATTGTATATATATGTATAGACTGTATGGCAGAAAACCCTGAGGGGGTGGACTGCAGGGTAAAGAAAATATCAGGCTTTTCTGCCCTTCCGCCATCAGGATGGATGATGGATCCTTGTCCTGAATGCATGCCTGATGGCGGGCACCTGGAATAGGGTGTGGGCATAGGTATATGGGATTCAGCTGAGCTAAGACTGTGCTTTTAAGGGCGGCGTCACGGGGACGCGAGTAGCAGCAGCAGCAGCAGTAGAAGCTGAAGCCGAGAAGCAGCAGAACGAACTCCAGAAACCTCAGATAGAGTGAAGACTTGCTGGCCTCCCAGCCAGCACCCCTGCCTGCCATCTGCCTGGTGAATCCCAAATAAAAAAACCTGCAAAACTACTGAAGACTCTGACTCCTCCTTTACCCGGTCTGCATGGGATCAGAAAACCTGCACCTTGTCTATTCCTGACTCTACACACCTCATACCTGTGAGAATGGCCCATATCAAAAAGACCAGAAACAACAAGTGTTGGGGAGGATGTGGAGAAAAAGGTACCTTCATATGCTATTTGTGGAAATGTACACTAGTCTAGGATCTATGTGAAACAGTATGGAGGTTTTTCAAAATATTTAAGTATATCTACTATATGATGCAGCAATTGCACTCCTAGGTATCTACCTAAAGAATGCCAAAACACTAATTCAAAGGGATATATGGACACCTGTGTTCACTGCAGCACTATTTACAAAAGAGAAGTTATGGAAACAATCTGTGTCCATGGACAGAGAGGATTAAAAGATGTGATATATCCATAATGGAATATTATTCACCAATCAGTGGAATATTACTTGCTATTAAAAAAATGAAATCTTGCCATTTTTGACTTGGATGGAACTGGAGGGGATTATGCTAAGTAAAACAGATCAGAATAAAGAACTATAACAGAAAATTTCACTCATGTGTAATATAAACAAACAGACCAAAGGAAACTGACAAAACTAAACCAAAACAAATCCTAGAACTACAACTGCTGAACTGAGGCTACTTAATAGTGGATAGTAGGGTGGGACACAAAGGAGGGTGGAGGCTAAGTGGGTCGTGGTGGTGAATTTTTGGTGTTTTGGTGGTGGGTGTGGTGTAGTAACATATATGTGAATATGTGTGAACCTTTACCCCTAAATCATTGTAGGGTAAGGTAAAAAGTATCAAACTTTTCTGCCCTCCTGCCATTAGGATAGATGACGAAACCCTGCGGTCCTGAATGCATGCCTGATGGCGGGCACCTGGAGTAGGGGTGTGGGCATATGTAGATGGGATTCACCTGGGCTGAGACAGAGTTTATGGGGGCAGCATCACAGGGACGCGAGCAGAAGAAGCAGAGAAAGAAGGAGAAGCAGGAAAGCAGAGAGAATGTGAAAGAAGGTCAGAGAGTCCAGAGTGAAGACTTGCTGGGGGCTGGGAGGCTGGCAGGCTTCCAGAGTGAAGACTTGCTGGGGGCTGGCATGCAGAGAAGGCCAGGAAGCCTGCCAGCCTGCCAGCCCCCCTGCCTGCCATGTACCTGGTAACCTAAATAAAAAACCTGCAAAAGCCACTGAGGACTCTGACTCCTCCTTTACCCAGTCTGCTAGATCAGAAAACCTGCTCAGTGTCCATTCCTGCCCTTACAATTGGCATAAGTCGGCAAGATGATCCATGCAGATGGGCATGGAGCCCTCCGAAGACCTTAGGAGTAGCAGACTGAGCCTGTGACAGCACTGGAGGCGTCATGGCAGCACAGGAGGTGGACAAGGTACTGGAGCTGTGGGATGAGACCTCGCCTGCAGGAGACACCCGAGAGGACCAGCCCAAGACCGCCGAGGCAGCATAATCATTGGGGAATGAAAGAGGACCACAATTCAAAGCTCGACAGTGCTGACCCAAGGAAGAAGCCTATGGACTTGGGACTGATGGACTTGGACAAATGGAGTTGGACTGACAATCCTGCCAGAAGGTGGTGGACATTGCAGGTTGATATGTTTTGGGATCCTGGGGGTGGAACAGTTTCGTTTGTAAACCCCTGGAGATGGGAATCTGGGGGTGGCCAGTGTGCCTTGGTGGCCAAAAGCACCCTGTGTATGCCCAGCAGCTAGGCTGAGGAGAAAAGCCAACTGAGAAGGCAAAAGCTGGTACTGATGCTAAGTTTGGGAAGCCCTGAGTGGCTGTTAAGCACTAAGTAAGCTGAGGAAGGCCAGTGAGTCTCGTAAAATCACCTGTGGGTGATGCCCTGCTCGTTCTCGAGTGAGGGTGAGGATCTGAGGAACCCGTCCTTGGGGGACGGGTGGGGAACGTGGCTTGGGGTAGAGCCCAAGCCGAAGAGGGGACCCAAGAGAGGCCGCATGTGGAGTTTGGATCCTCGACCCATGTCCTTGTGCAATGAGTTGGCCTGAGTGCAGGGGTCTGTGTGTTACATTGGTGGCTATGAAAGCCGAGTGTTGGAGCAACTGCAGACAGAAACCCTGAGGGTTGGCGATTGCCCCCAACAGTATAGAATCGCCAATCCCAGAGTGAATGCATATTGGGGTAGATGCCGTGTGTGGCTGAGACCACAGCCAGAGAAGGCCAGGAAGCCTGACGGCTCCCAGTGTCTGACGGTAGATGCCGTGAGTGGTTCCCCTCCCTCGCATGAGCAGTGCCTTCTGCAGCAGATTTGGTGGATTATCTTGTGGTGCCAATGTAGGGGCAAGAAGGTCACAGTGCAGGTTCTCTGATCCCATGCAGACCAGGTAAAGGAGGAGTCAGAGTCCTCAGTAGTTTTGCAGGTTTTTTATTTGGGGTTCACCAGGCATATGGCAGGCAGTGGTGCTGGCTGGGGGGCTGGCAGGCCTCCCAGCCCCCAGCAAGTCTTCACTCTATCTGGGCTCTCTAGCGTTCGTTCTGCTGCTTCTCGGCTTCTCTTTCGGCTTCTGCTGCTACTGCTGCTGCTGGCGTCCCCGTGACGCCGCCCTTAAAAGCACAGTCTTAGCTCAGCTGAATCCCATATACCTATGCCCACACCCTATTCCAGGTGCCCGCCATCAGGCATGCATTCAGGACAAGGATCCATCATCCATCCTGATGGCAGAAGGGCAGAAAAGCCTGATATTTTCTTTACCCTACAGCCAATAATTGCCTTTTGCCACTAGGTTGGTGCCCTGCCTGGACTTATTTTGTTCTGTTGTATTTTGTTATATTGTTTTATTGTGATGTATACTGTTTTACTTTTGTTGTCCATGGCTGCAGTGTTCATATTTGCGAAGAGAAATGTATATGACTTGTATAGACTGTCTGGCAGAAAACCCTGAGGTGGTGGATTGTAGAGTAAGGTAAAAAGTATCAGGCTTTTCTGCCCTCCTGCCATTAGGATAGATGACGGTCCTGAATGCATGCCTGATGGCGGGCACCTGGAGTAGGGTGTGAGCATATGTAGATGGGATTCACCTGGGCTGAGACTGGGGTTTTAAGGATGGCATCACGGGGATGCCAGCAGAAGAAGGGAAGCCAAGAAAGAAGCAGCAAAGAAGCAGAAAGAAAGCCGGAGAGCCCAGATAGAGTGAAGACTTGCTGGGGGCTGGGAGGACTGCCAGCCTCCCGGCCCCCCAGCACCCCTGCCTGCCATATGCCTGGAGAATCCCAATAAAAGCCTGCAAAAGCCACTGAGGGTTCCAGGACTCCTTTACCCAGTGTGCTGGATCAGAAAGCCTGCACTGTGACCCTTCCTGCCCCTACAATCATCTACAGTGTTTTATAACTTTGTCACCTCAATACAAAATAATACAATTAAAAATGTGTGAGAGGAAAAACAACAGCTAATATGTTTGAGCACTTATCATGACTGTCCGATTGTGTGAGTGTTTGTTTGGGTGCTGCTCAGTCAAGATGATGGGGATGAAAGCGAGGGGAGTGCAATCTATTGCAGCTGTTCATCATTAGCCAGATAAGCTCCAGAAGCCTGTCAATTAACCTTAGTGTGTAATAAAATCAATCAGTACTTGAAAACAAATAAAAAAGTGAGAGATTGTAGCTTTTTGAGAATTATGAATTCTTTTAGGAGCAATAGGAATAAAAATTTAAAGATCTAAATCCTATGGGGTTCTTCAGGGTTAAGTACAATGTGTGCAAAGCATTTACGGTAAAATTAATGCAGCAATTACCTAAAAGACTAAGTTTTAATATTAAACCCTTTTTCTTCTTTGCTATTTGGCCAAGGGAATTTGTTTTCCTTGGTATTTTAGTTTCATTGTGTAAAAAAATAACAGACAACTGTAAAGCACTGAGTATAGGAAGTTAAAAAAAAAACATGATTTGTAACTGACATCAGTAATGTCAATGGTAATGTTCACAGTGATGAAAATACAAGTGTAGGCGCTACAAGTCCAGACATATAACAGGTGTTCAATAAACGCTTGTTGAATGAGTGAATGAATGGTATTGGGACACTTGTTATGAAGGACCATAAACCAATTAATTGGCCACTTTGGTACCTACATGGGTGGTTTTAAAGCCCATTTTGAACATAGTCTCATAAAACAAAAGATTAGGAAATAAAGACAAAGGAAATATAAAGAGATAAAGGAAAAAGAGCAAGAAATAAGATCCTTCCCTGTTTATTGGGAAGGTATTAATTTTCAGAGGATGTTAGGCTCAAGCTCAAGCACTGACACCTAACTGGCTGTGTGTAAAGACAAGTCATTTAACCTTCTGTGACTCGGCTATCTCATCTTTAAATGGGTGTAATAAAGAAACTAACCTGATTATAGGTCCTGTGGTAAGGTAGAAGAATGATCTCAAGATGTTCCTCTCCTAAGCCCTGGAACATGTGAACATGTTACCACACATGTCAAAAGGGACTTTGCAGATATGATTTAAGGATCTTGATATAGAGAGATTATCCTGGGTTATTCAGTAGTTCCTTAGAAGTGAAAGACAGGAGAATTAGTGTCAGAGTGGTACAGTGAGAGAAAAGCATCTACCATTAGGGTCTTTGAAGGTTCCTACAATGGATAATGGACAAGAAGCTTCTAAGGTAAGCTGCAAGGCAAAGAATAACACCCTCTTTTTAAGTTTTCCCCTGAAACATGGAAAATCATATGCTTTCATCAGTGGCCTGTGCAATGCTTTGATGTGAATGGCTTCTAGAAGCAGGAAAACATAAAGAAGTAGATTCTTTCCTAGAGACTCAAGAAAGGAACACAGGCCTGGTGACATCTTGACTTTGGCTCAGTGAGGCCCATTTCTGATGTGTGACCTCCAGAACTGTAAGATAATAAATTTGGGTTACTTTAAATCACCAAGTTTGTGGACATTTGTTACAGCAGAAATAGGGCAGAAATACAGCTTGGTTAGACATCATCACTCTATTTACAATCCCCTTCAGTTCTGGCTCCTCTTGGGCTTTCATCACAGGGCAGTATAAACACTTCTCCAAAATCCAAAAGGATTGTTTGCCTATGTACACACTTTTTCAGTTTACCCAGTGTCTATTCTTCCTTCCAGGGCAGCTGCCAGTAAGAGTAGACCCAGTCCACCTACAGTGGATAATGGATAAGAGGCCTCTTAGGTAAGCTGCAAGACAATTGGTAACATCCTCTTTTTGGATTTTCCGCTGAAACGTGGAAAATCATGTGCTTTCATTAATGGCCTGGGCAATGAGTTACATTACAAAAATACCATGCCCTGAGGTCCTATTAGAGAAAAGTGAACCCCAAATTACCTCTCCCTGTCTTTGGAAAAGGGTTCCAACACCAACATATAGATCCTAAACTATTTGTTGGAGTCAGTCCTTCAGGCCTAGGAGAATTAGAGCGTTAGGAGAAATGGAGCATGAAGAGGAAAAGAAGTCAGTGGGTCAGAGGGAGGCTGATAAAGAGGAAGGAAAAAGAATAAACAATCCGGCCGAGTAATGAAAGTGAGAGAGGGCATCCTCCACTCATTTCCTTCCTCCTAGCTCCAGTGTTGGGAAAATTTCCATGCAGAGTCCAGCGTGGCGCACCTGCCCCCTGGAGGTAAGCCTGGGCCAGACGGTGCTGCCTTTCTGGGAACGGCAGGCCCGGCGGCATAGTGGGGCGATCACAGGGAGGAGTCATGGGGCATGAAAGCAGAAAGACTACATCTCCCAGGCCGCCACGCTTTCCAGATGGAGTCCTAGGGCGCTGATTGCTCCCCAGTTTCCGCAGGGAAACGTTAGGCTACCACAACTATTGTGCGTCGCGCTCTCGCCCTTTTCTTCCCGCTGGGTTGTCTAAGGGGGAAGGCGACGTTTCAGCGCCCTCGGGTCTTAACCCTTCCGGCGCCTAACAGGCCACTAGGCCCGCTCCTCCGGCCAGGAAGAAGTCCTGGGAGCCGCGGGACTCTGGTAACGAAACTCGAGCGTTAAAGCAGGCGGCTGAGGAAGGAGCCGGGGCGCTCGGGCTGGGCGTTATGGGATCCGCTGGGCAGAAGCGCTGGCTTTAAGAAGGGGGAGGGGACGGTGCAGTCAGGGTGGCCGGCGAGCTGGGCAAAGGAAATCTTGGGCAAGCTCGGGAGCCGGGAGCGCAGGGGAGGCGGCCCTGATTGGCGTTCACCTCCGCCCACACTCTGGGCGGGCGAAGTGTTACTTTTGCAATAGCTCAGGAGGGGTTCTACGGATCTCCGGAGGCTGGCTGTGCCACGGTTTCTGCTGCTGGCCAAAGGAGACGATGCCTAGGGGGCATGCTGCTTGCTAGGCAGCACCCCGCAGGGATTCTACCGCGTTTGTTCGCCCTTCCTGCCACTGAAGCCATCGCTGGGCCACCCGTTTCCGGTGCAGACCAACCAGCTCTCCCCAGGAATCTCTTCCGAATAGGTACTTGTCCTCCAAAGGGCGGGGGGTTCCGAGCTTCTTCAGCTGGACCTGCACTCGGTCCATCCCTTCTACTCCCCCTAGAGTGCCACTGATGCTCTTGGTCTTTGTGTCTTTCCTTTCTTCCTCCAACCTACCGCCATCAGAACCATGGGGCATCCCCCGTTGGAGTTCAGCGACTGCTATTTGGACAGCCCTGATTTCCGCGAGAGGCTCAAGTGTTATGAACAGGAGCTGGAGAGGACTAATAAATTCATCAAAGACGTGATCAAAGACGGCAACGCGCTTATCGGTGCAATGAGAAGTAAGTGGAAGGTTTCCATTAGCTGTTTTCCTAAGCCTGTGGCTCTGGCCTTGAATCTCTTACACACCGCAGAGGGAAAGGAGGATTCATGGTGATTCCTCAGGTCTGAGGAGAGAATGGGTTTATGGGCACATGGGAAGTGGGATCAGTGGAAGTACTGGCTACAGCAGAACTTTCGGCCTTTTCCTTTAGTGACTTTGACCTTATAAGAGAGCATCTGTAGCTGTGCCAGGGCCCCTCTTGCTCTGAAAGTACTCTTACTTAGCAAAGGGTTCCTTCGTACCGACCTGTGCTGTCGGACATGTTTGGCTCCCTTGTCTGGGGTGTGAGGGCATCCAAGCTGACTAAGGAAATGCCCCAGCACCTCCTACAGAACTGGAGACTAAGCAGCCTAAGTAATGGTTTTATCCAGGCTTCTTGTTGCTACAGATAAGTGTGGGGACAGTAAATAAAAATGCCCCCTGGCAAATTCTTTTCTGAGGAAAACACCTTCACCCCAGTGGTTTAAGTTAAGATCTGTCTATGCTCAGAATTATTGGATGGGCTCACATGTCACTGACTTCAGCTTGAGGATGGAAGAGACTTGTCTAGTCCCCTGGCACAAAGAAACCAGCTCCCAGGGAGCAACATATAAGGATAGGGTTGGAAGCCACTGGGCTGGAAAGAACCTCACCTAAGTTTGATTTTCCTAGTGGTCTCAACTGACAGCTGTGGCACCCTCCCCACACCTTCCCCACTGTGTGTGGAGTTTTTATTTCTGCTACTTGGCAGAAGGCTTGGAGTAAGAGAAAGAATAATAAACATCCTGAACAAGAGTTCAGGCAAGCCAACCCTTTGTGCTCAAGTATATACCCAGAAGAATGGATGATAGCAATTGGGTGGAGTGATCGTTAAATTTTCCTCTTCTTGGCTGAAAGATGATTGTGAAAAATAAAGTCACAGTCACTGGCAAATATGTCCCGTAGGCTTAAAACTTTGTTCTGACTGGATTTGTCCCCAAAATACTGTATCTAGGTAAAGTGTGGGGACCTTCATAAGGCAGATGCAGCCAACTAAGAGCAGGGCAAAAGGCTTGAAAGTGGCAAATCAGTGGTAACTGCTACCAGCTGTTACTGGTGTTGGCTGTGCAGCTCTTCTGATTTGGTCCATTGGAGTCTGTGCTTTCCCTGCACCTGTTGTCTGCCCACTTTGATCATAATAAATAAATTGTTCAAGTTCCTGCCAGTCATTTGATTGAGTTTGATCACTTAATGGTTTGTCCTGTTGTGGCGTCAACAGAGTAAATTCTTGGTGGCAACTTAATGATGGGATGTTTGAAATGCTGATCCT
>NW_023601543.1:48260257-48296994 GCF_014898055.3 Talpa occidentalis
TTTTCTGAGACCAAAAGTGGTAAGAGTGAACAATTATGCAGCCCTGACCTTTGCATGTCAGCAAAAGATCCGAGAGGTATTTTGGTCTAGAGGTCTTCATGATGGTTTTCTGATTCAGAGTATATATAGAAAGCCAAAAATAGGACAGTTGGAAAATAAAACCCAGCAGTTAATCCACACTCCATTTCTTTCTGTAAATTGTGTGATTCTAAATACATGATCAGCTAGAGGCAATGGTGGGATATTTCCCACTGTTTTGAGCACAGTGATGTTTATACTCCCACTGTGAAGTGCTCATGGTGCAGCTTTTTGGGAATAAGTGGGGTGGAAGCAAAGCAAAGGTATGTTCTTACTTTGTGTGGAGGATAAAGGAAAAGAGAAGCCTGAAATTGGAGTTAGAAGACCTGGGTTACAATCTTGACTTGACCATCTTGGAGCTTGGCACAAATTACTTCATCTGTAAAATGGTGGTATTTATACCCATTTCACAGAGTTTTTAGGCAGCTCAAATGATGAGTTGTGAAAGTGCTTTGTAAATGGAAAGGCCAAGCGTTGTAAATTGTTGATAATACATAAGGTTGATATACTTATTGGTGAATGTGTTCCTTTTATAGAAGCTTTATGAAGGGAAATACATAAGCAGAAGTAGTTGGAAGCAGACAAATTATTTAGTGTCATCCTGTTTGCAGATGTCACTCCCTATATTGGCATGTCTCAGCAATTAATTTTGTATTCATATGTGTGGATTCATTTTGGCATTTGGAATCTGGCCTTAAAAGTCAGGAAAAATTGTTGACACCTTTTTTATTTAATGTATTGAATTGACCATCAAATCAAATAACCTGTGTTTCTAGGAAGAAAGGAAACATGGTGCATTGTGCTGTTTCAGCTGCAGTTTTTGTTTACATTGACAACTGAGGTGGAATTTGACTTTTGCATTTATCCTGGTGGTGTTTGTTTTTGTAATATAAAGTTTTATCATGACTATGTGTGATGATTGATTAATTCATTGAATGTAGGTCCTGTTTGAATATTTAGATTTAGTTAGCTTTCTTCTCAAAGGTAGTTGATGTTATGATGGACAACATGTCTCTCTTGGAGAGGTGGTTGATTCTCCTCTTTTAAATGTGATCTATTTATAATTGCTGGAGCACAAGATGATAATCATAACTGGCGTTGATGGAAAATAAAAGCAATAGTTGAAACTTGAATACATTGCCCACTTTTCTGTTAGTCCTTTGATTTTGTGTTGGCAGTTTCAGTCCTCGATGTTTGAAATATTTTCTAAGCACTTAGGGTGGCCATTATTCAGAACAAGTGATGTACTTGCTTATATCTCAGTGCAACATGATATACCTAATAATTGTTATATATAGTTCATGGACACATACCATTCATTCAGTAATACTTGTGTACATGCTATATTCAAGCCATTGTTCTCAGGGCTGTCACAGTTGTGACAGTGAGTCACAGATGGATTCTACCCTAAAGGAGTTCTTGGGCTGATAGAGGAGTCAAGACTTATGTTGACATTGCTATCATGTAAAGGCTGTAGATATGGATCAGAATCCTAAGAGTAGAACAGGTGGATACCATGGAATGTGCCATTAGAGGAAGAGCTGATTTCCTGGTGAGAAGATAAGGAAAAGCAAAAGAAGAAATTGTACTGAAATTAGACAGAATGAATAACACATTGCTTGTTTAGCTGTTCTCATGTGCCACAAATTAATTCTTGTAGACTTATGAGGTATTTTGTTACCTCTATTAGAATTGTTTTTTTTTTAAATATAATTTTATTTATGCATACAAGAGCTGGGTACAGGCCAGATGTGTTGGGGGCCGGGGGGTGAGAGGATTCACCAGAGACAGAGTGGTGAGCAGAGCAGGTGGATTGGCTGAAATACACTGCTGAGGGGAGCAGCGGGCAAGACAGTAGAGGTCTGCTACGCCATAAGGATCAGCTCCCTGGTGGACTAGGGATCAAACTCGTGCTGCAGTGGCTGCTGATAGCTTCACAGTGCTGAGACTTAACTCCTTGTGCTACCAGGGAGGCCCCCATTATTAGAGATGTTATTTCCACTTTATAGATGAGAAAACTGAACCTCAGGGGTGTTAAGTAACTTTCTTCAAGTAGTGAGGAGAAAAATCTGAATTAGAACATAGGCCTTCTGTAAAGGTCCTGCTTGTTTTACTTCATTGCTCTGTATTCAGCACAGGACATTGTATATGGTTGGATTAACACAGAATGAAAGGATAGCAAATAATTCAAATCATCTGAAATAATTTGCAAATAATTCAAGTCGTCTGAAATATGGGGGGAAGGGGAGGTTTGGAAGATGAGTTTGAAAGGATAAGCCTTGACTATGAAGGACTTCTTAAGTACTTCAAACTTTTCTTTATAGACAGGGAGGATTAAAAAATATTTTTGGTGGAGGAGAGGCGTGGTTGCATCTTCGTTGATTTAACTGAGAGTGACGTGTAAGGTGTGAGTAATTCCAAACAAATATTTGTGACTTTTCAGCAGTTAATTGGCAACATTACATTTTCTTCAATATAGCTCTGGGGTCAGGTAACCTATTTTGAAAAGGACCATATTTCAGGGCCTCCCCGGTGGCGCAGCGGTTGAGTGCTGGGTTGCGGAGCTGCCCGCAGCCTCTGCAGCGCCTGTTCGATCCCCGGCTTGCCCCGGCACCGGAGGAGGTCCCACAATGGCGCGCAGACATCTCCTGCAGCCCGCTGCTCCCCTCAGCAGTGTACTTCCATCCTTCTGCCTGCTCTGCTCCCTGCTCTGGCTCTGGTGAATTCTCTCACCCTGCCGCTTCTGACTGTACAGTGCTTATATAAATAATAATAAATAAATCTTTAAAAAAAAGAAAAGGACCATATTTCGGGCTTTGAGGGCCATGTAGTTGTTGTGCAACTACTGAACTGCAATTATGGTGAGAATGTAGCCATATATAATGCATACACGAAGTGAGAGTGACTGTGTTCCAGTAAAATTGTATCTACTGTCATTGAAATGTGAATTTCACATAATTTTCTTGTTAAATGTTCTTCCTTTGATTTTTTTTCCAACTGTTTAAAAATACAAAAACTACTCTTAGCTAGGAGATGTGACAATCAAAAACAGGCTGCAGGCTAGGTTTGTCTCTATTATTGTTTGCAGAGCAGACCTCTGATACAGCTTGTAAACCCCCAAAATAAAAAAAAAAAACCTAAAAAATTTTTTATCAATAAGGCTAGTGAATATAGCTACTGATAGAGCTTAATGACATATCTTCCATTTTCCGTCCACTAGTTTTACTTTGTTGGGCTATCGATTATGCTGGTTTGAATTCAGGGGTTGCAGGCTCAAAAGCTATCAGGCCAAGGAGAAAACAAAGGTGTGAAACTGTTGGTGGTGCATTAACAGGGCTGAATTGATGAGGGTAATATACATCAGCCTCATCCCATTCAAAAGGCCTTTACATATTTTTATAAATGTGCTAGATAAGTACTAGCACATTTAGTACTAGGTTAGACTCAGACATTTTGCAGCCCCTGAGCAAGATGATCTATCTCTATCAGCCTACAAGTCTTGGACTCTAATGGGCTAGGAAAATGGAAGATGGCAGTCTCCAGATTAAGATATTTTCTGGGAAAGCACTACTGGACACTTCTGCAAAATGAGCAGAAGTGAAATGATTCTATAATAGGAAAATGTCCCGAACTATAGACATGACATCTAGATACCTGTGTATGGTAATGTTTGTGCTACTAATGGCATCTGTGTCCTTGGTAAGTCTGTTTGCTGGGGCCTGGAGTCAGCAGCTTTTTCAGGTAGGGGATCTATAAGCACACTTCAGCTCTAACATTCCTTGACTTTTTTTTGGTATTGTGTTTCATAGTTTAATCGTTTGGAAAAGGAATGACTAACCCCATTGTAGGATATTAAAATATGCTTGCATAAATTTTCACATTATTTTAGTGTACATGACAGTACTTAATTAAACAGAAAAATTTAAACCAAAACTTAAAGTCTCTTTAAATCCAAGGACAACATGCTTTATATGTATGTTTCTATATAGAAAAGAGATGTAAGAAGAAATGATTTCTAGTGCGAAGCCCTCACTCATATACATGTACAACTACACATACATTGCACTAATGAAATCTCTGTTTTAAAAGAATACAAAAGTACATTCTGTACTAAAAATGCACATGAATTTGATAAAGAAAAATTCTTATATCTTTTATAACCTAGTGTTAAGTTTCTAAAAATGTCACTTTCTTATATTTTATCCTCTTAACACAAGCGTTTTAGATGTTTATATTTAAGTTGACATTTTTGGTGCCTCTTCAAGAACTCTTGTTTTGGCAACTGGGCCACTCACCAGGTGAGTAATTGCTTTCCTGGAAAAAAAAAAAAGGGTTGATTCCATTTTGCATTTTGACATACATTTTATATGGAATATACTTACATAGCTTGGTACAAAGACAACTTGGGTGTGGTTTCAGTTCTGCCAGAAGCTAGCTATATGACCTTGAGTAAGTCTTTAGTTTTGTGAGCCTGAGTTTTCCCATATGTAAAATTAAAGATGTGGTCAATGAACTTTAGGGTTCTTCCTGGTTCCATTATTATCTGTTTACTGGGCTGTTAATGTCTTGCTTAAATAATTAAACAACCTAAATTGATTCTGTCATAAATTTTGGAGTCTTTTCGTCTTTACTCTGAGAGAGTGGGCAAAGGGAACACTCAACTGATATGTCCACCAGGAGTAAATGACTTGAATCATGGTAGCCTATTTGTTTTTCCTCTCAATGAATGCTTCCTGAGAGGTGTCAATCTGGTGTCTTTCGGTTCTGACCTGAGTAGCTTTACAGTGAAGGAGATCAAAGCTTTTAAATACTTTCAGGTGGATGGAGTGTCATGTTGTGCAGGGAGGCTTTAGTGAAGTAATATATATTCTCAGTCAGCAGATATTCTGTCACTGGTCCAGTGATATTTAATCACTGCCTTGGAGCACATGGAGTAATGTTAGATATTTTCCAGAGTAACTCAGTATGTCATCTGGTACTGATGTTAGTAGATATGAAGCATTGTCAAATGAAATTTTGTAGAGATGATATTTGCTATGTTCATTGAAAGTTCTGGGAAGACCAGATTTCAAAGTAGCTGGACTGGGAGTGCTATGGAGACTAGGGTGAGAAAGTGAGCCAAGCCATGCTTTCAGTTGATAATTTTTAAGAACCTGGGTTTTTTTGCTTGTTTTTTTTTTTTTTTTTTTTTTTTTTTTTTTTTTTTTTTTTTTTTTTTTTTAGTGATGGGGGATGCTGTTGGGTGGGGTAGGGAGGATTATGGCTGAACCTGCTTGTTGAGAAAAATTTTTTAGTCAGAGTTAAGAGTGATTAAGGAAAATTACTTTTCAGCTTTATTTCTTATAGACCTGCTTTTTAAAGCATAACTAAAACCCTTTGTTTGATCTGGCATCTGTTTCTGTAATCAGTTACTATAGAAATTTCCTAAAAGCCACGAGCTTCTGGAATAATAC
This sequence comes from Talpa occidentalis, assembly GCF_014898055.3. NCBI lineage: Eukaryota > Metazoa > Chordata > Mammalia > Eulipotyphla > Talpidae > Talpa > Talpa occidentalis. The sequence goes on from NW_023601543.1 coordinate 48,265,789, forward strand.
ATGCTTTTCCGGGGGAATACCCTGGAAATGTTGAGCTGATTTTTTTTCCAGTGGAGTAGAGGGCCCTCATGTTTTATTGGCCTTACATCAAGTGTTCAAATCATAGGCAACACAAAAGCAGTTAAATTTTAATTCAGTAGAGGGTGTACTAAGTACCTCCTATGTGTGAGACATTGTCCTGGAAATTGAGAATATAGTGGTGAATGAAGATACTGGGGGCTCTACTCTCTTGGAGCATGCAATAAACAATTAGTTACCCATATAAATAATTTTATTACCGTTAGGAGAAGAGCTGTGAAGAAGTAGTTTAGGGTATGCTATATATTCTACCATGTTACAAATTTGGATTTTGTAGTGGGGGGGAGAAGCTAGACTATGGAGATGCAACTTTCCATAAGAAAAAAAGAATAAACTAAGTGAAAGTAAAGAAAACCTGTTTTACTACCTTTACAGTAAAGATCCTTGAAATGAGAAGGATTTTTTTCAATTGAATGGGGAGTTTCCTTGAAGCAGACAAAGTTTAGTATATTTCATGAGGAAAACCTGAAGTACCTACTGTCTCCTTTTCTAAGTATACTAACATGTTGTTTTGGATAGTTAACACATGAACATGGTACAAAATCCCAAAGATACAGAAACATAAACCACCTTCCTTCTCCTGCATCCTGTCCCTCAGTTGTTGTCCTAGAGGCAACAACTAGCAACTGTTTATCCTTTAAAAAGACTACCCAGTACTTTTTTCAACTTCTGCTTCCTCAAGTGTGTTCCATTATAGGCAATTTCCCTAAAATATTTCTTTTAGATGTTGTATTTTGAGAGAGTGGTAGATTAAAGACCCCAGAAAGTAAATTCTTCCATAAAAGCAAAGAAACATTGGTAAAAGATGCCTAAATCGACTTTTTCAGAACTGTGGACAATAACCCAAAGACTTGCAACAGTCTAAAGAGTGTTATTGAAGAAAAAATGCTGAACTTCTGAAGTAGCTGGGTGTGTGGCATTTTAACATATGGTGCTCCCATTTCCTTCTCTAGAGCTTTGGGATAACCTTGAAAATAAACACCCTCATACCACAGTAACTGTGGAAACCAGTAACCTTTCAACACCTGAGGGGGGAAACTGGGTTTTCAGCCCCTCAAAACCTCACGTAGAGTTTTGTCACTATTTAACCTGTCTCAAAGCTACTTAGGAAAGCCCTACACACAGGGCTTCTTACTGCTTTACCTGACTAGGAGCTAGCTCGGTGGGAAAAGTTCTAGCCACAGTGTATTTACCATCACAGCTGTTTGACGCTAAACTATACCAGTCAGGACAAGCAAAAGCTTGGCCAAAAACATAATTGAAAGATGGGGAATGAGATACCTGTAGGGGTCTTTGAAAAGCTCTGACATATTCTGGGGGTCTAGAATGCCAGATCCATATCCAGGGCTGTGCATGTACCCTAGAAAAACCTGAGTGTTTTTTTCTGAGTGGTTTTTAATCTGTCACTCTCCCCTGAGGCTGACCTTGAGGCAGAGTTGTAAACTTCCAGTATTAAAGGTGCGTACCAATATGCACAAAGAGCCCCTTAGCAAAAGGTAGAAGACTTAATGTTTCAAGACCTTCAAGGAAACTTCTGAGTAATCACTAGCTGATTAGTAAGTTAACTAAGCAGAGACTTCAGTGACCACATACTACAAGGAATATAGATATTACAGAATTAGTCCAAGAAAGATACTAAATAATCAAACAGCAACAAAAGCAATAGCAATAAAACCTGGGAGTCAGACTTTGATTTCCAGGAGTACCATACTAAATTTGTCCAATTTTTAACAAAAAAAATCAGGAATGCAAAGGAACAGAGAATATGGTCTGTATACAGGGAAAAAAACAGTCCATAGAAACTGTCAAAGATGGGGCCTAAATGTAGTAATTTAAAGAAAATTTTAAATCTGATAATATAAATATATCAAAAGAACTAAAGCAAATCATGTTTAAAGATGAAAGCATGAGAACAATGTCTCACGAACAGACAATATAAAGAAAGAAATTATAAAATACAACCAAATAGAAAATTCTGGATTTTAAAATTAAAATAACTAAAGTTAAGGTATCACTATAGAATTAGTGATCTGAGTTAGTATTTGAGTTAGTATTTGAGATTCGAGTTAGCAGAATTATCAGTAATAAAAACTGAACATAAGTTAATTGACATTATTCAGTCTGGGCAAAGTAAAAACAAAGAAAAAAGAAAAATGAACTAAGTCCCTGAACCTCCATCATGTGTACCATCATATGCATAATAGGAGTCCCAGGAGGAAACAGTAAGAAGCAGAAAGATATTTGAAAAAATATTGCCCCAAATTCCCCAAATTTGATGAACAACATAAATGTACAGACCTAAGAAGCTAAAAAAAAAAAAAAATCAAAGAGATTAAACTCAAGGAGGTCCATACCTAAATACATTATAGTCAAACTGATAAATAACAGTGACAAAGAATCTTGAAAGAAACAAAAGAAAAATGACTCATCAGTTGAATAGGATCATCAATAAAATTAAGAGCTGACTTCTATTAGAAACCATGGAGACCAGAAGTTAATGTGCCAAAATATTCAAAGTGCTGGAAGAAAAAAAAGGCCAAACAAGATTCTATATTCATCAAAACTATTCTTCAAAAACAAGAGAAAAATTAAAATGCTATTAGGTAAACAAAAAATAAAACTCAGACTTTATAAATAGCAGACTTCCCCTATAAGAAATAGTAATGGGAGTGAAGATTGATAATGTAACTCAAATCCACATAAAATATGAGGAGTACCAGTAAATGTAACTACATAGACATATATAAAAGACAGTATAACTGTCTTCTTTAGAAACTTTTCTTTCCTGCTGATTTAAATGACAGCTGCATCATTAAATAACTATAAAACTGTGTTGAAAAGCTTATATAAAGATGCAATATGTATGACAAAATGAAAAGGAAGGGGAAGAAATGGAGTTATATTGGAGCAATGTCTCTGTATATTTTCTACAATGGTAATTGTAATCCTGAGGTCAGCCATTAAGAAAATAACTTAAAAATATATAGTAAAAGAAACAACTATGAGATTAAAATAGGATGTTAGCCATTATTTAACACAAAAGAAGGTAGTAATGGAGAAATTGAGTGGAAAAAATGAGACAGAGAGCAAACAAAGTAAATGGCTGAAAAATCCTACCTTATCAGTTATTATATAAAATGCGATGGACGATATACTGCAATAAAATGGCAGGGATCAGCAAAATGGATAAATTGGTCAAAAACAGATAAATTGAAATGTCTGTTGATGGCGCAGCAGACCTCTCCTGTCTTGCCCGATGTTCCCCTCAGCAGTGTATTTCTGTCGTCTGCCTGTTTTGTTCCCGGCTGTGTCTCTGGTGAATCCTCTTACCCTCCCACACATCTGGCCTGTACCCTGGTTCTTGTATAAACAAATCTTTAAAAAAAATGTCTATTGAGAGACACATTTTGAATTCAAAGTCACAAAAAGGTTGAAAGTAAAAGGATAGAAAAATATTCTAAACAAATAATAACCGAAGAAAGTTGGGATGGCTATATCAGGCAAAATAGATTTTAAAATAACATTTTCATGATATACAAAGAAAAGCATTTTAAAGTGGTAAGACAGTCAATATACTAGGAAGATATGAAATTCTAAACATATGTATCTAACAACAGAAAATTCCACAATATAGAATGCAAAAATGGACAGAATTGAAGGGAAAAAGAAACATTCTAACAATAATAGTTGGTGACTTAAGTACACCATTTTCAATAATGGGTAGAGAAACTAGATTGAAATTAATAAGGACATAGAAGACTTGAAAAACACTATGAGCCAACTAAAACTAACAGATATTTGTAGCATTCTCCACAAAGCAGTGGAATACACACTCTTCTCAAATGCCCAGGGAATATTTTTCAGGATAGATCCTCTGTTAGGTCACAAATTATGCCTTAAAATATTATTCATGGGAAGTATGCTCTCTAGCTAAAATGGAATGAAATTACCTATCGGAAATAGAAGCAAATTTGGGCAGCTCACAAATACATGAAAATGAAATAGCACATATCTAAGTACAGTGGGTCAAAGAAGTCATAATGAGAAGTTAGAAGTAAGTACTTTTAACTGAGTATTTTGAATTCCAAATACTTTGGAATGAATGAAAATGAAAACATGCCAAACTATGGGATTCAGAAAAAACTGTGCTTGGGAGGAAATTTATACCTTTAAAATATCTGCATTAAAGAAAGGAAAGACCACAACAATAATTTAGCTTCTGCATTAAGATACTACAAAAACAAGAGCAAAGTAATTCCAAAGCAAGTATTAGGAAGGAAATGATACAGATTAAAGTGACATAAAATGAAATAATAGGAAATGACAGAGAAAATAAAAAAAAATTGATATTTTAAAAGATCAACAACATTGAGAAATCTTTAGCTAAACTGACAAAGAAAAGAGAAGTTTCACATTACCAAAAGCAGGATGAAGAAGTACTATAGACCTTACTAAAGTAAAAATGATTTTGAGGAAATATGATAAATAACTATATGTCATAACAAATATAATTTAGATGAAATGAACAAATTTCTGGGAAGACATTACTGAAATTGATTCTATAACAAATTGAAAATGTGTAGAGACCTATAAACTTTTTTTTACTATTAATAACTAAATAACACTCACAAAGAAAAGCCCAGGCCTAGATGGGTTCATTGGTAAATATTTTGAAACATTTAAAGAAACCTTAATACTTGTCCTTCAAAAGCTCTTTCAAGAGGAGAGAACATTTCCTAACACATTCTCCAAGGCCAGTAGTAGCCCAATACCAAAACCAGACAAAAATATCACAAGAAAACTGTATTCCCCTAGGTACACAGATGCCTCCCTGGTGGCGTAGATGGTTGAGCTCAGTGCTGTGAAGCTGTCCTCAGTCTCAGCAGAGCGGGTTCGATCCCGGCTGGCTGGGGAGATAACCACATGGCGCGGCAGACCTCTCTTGACTCGCCTGCTGCTCCCCTCAGCAGTGTATTTCTGTCGGTCTGTGTGTTCTGTTCCCCGCTCTGTCTCTGGTGAATCCTGTCACCCTCCTGCACATCTGGCCTGTACCCTGGATCTGTATAAATAAAAATAAATCTTTAAAAAAAATCCTCATAAAATACCAGCACACCAAATCCAACAACATATAAAAAGGATTATACACCATTACTAAGTAGAATTTTTTTCCAGGAAAGCAAAGTTAACATTAACATCTGAAAACCAATGTAATGATACAAATAATAAGTATAGGGAAAATGCCATGTGATTATCTCAATAGGTTCAGGTATTTTTCAAAATCCAGTGCCTTATTAGGCTAAGAACACTAAACAAAATAGGTGTATTAGAGTTAGAGATTGTCTAGAGCTAGGGAGGGTCTTTGGGATCTATTGTGACAATGGGTAAAAGATTTTGTTTTGAGAGTCTAGAAAATTTCTTGATTAGATTGTGATGATAGTTACACAACTCTGTGAGTATACTAAAATCCATTTAATTGTATACCTTAATGAGTGAATTTTGTGGTATATGAGCTATATCTCAAATCTGTTTTTTAGAGAATGTGCTTTTATAAGCAGAGGTGCTTGAATTATTTATCTAACATCATTCTTTGGTTCTTCCTTATGGAACAGCAGACCTGGAAATTTGTTTTAAAAGCTGCACATCTACTCTGTTGGGTTCATATGCAGGAAAAGGATGCTAAGAGGGGAAATAGACTCCTTCAGGGGCCTAGAGCTAGAGTCTGAATTAGAATCAGATTTCCTAGCTTCTCATTCCAAGGCTCTTTCTTCATTGTACTGAAAAGCAGGTACCTTACATTAAAACTGTTAAATTGTCTGGATGTTTTTTTAAAATTATTATTATTATTATTATTATTTTTTGCTTAGAAGGACTGGGTTGTAGACCAGAGGTGTGGGGGATGAGAGGATTCACCAGACACAGAATGGGGAGCAGAGCTGGCAGATTTACTGAAATACTCTGCTAAGGGGAGGAGTGGGTGAGACAGAGAGGTCAGCTGTGCCATATATGGGTTAGCTTAGCTCCCTGGTCGGGGATTGGACACAGGCCGTAGTGGTGACAGCACTGAGCCTTAACATCTAGGCCACCAGAGAGGACCCTGGATGTTCTTTATTGGGGTTGGGGTGCTTTTGTTTGAAGTGACCCAGTTGGCAGCAAAGAACCGTATTAAAGGAATGTCTCCTGTCCTCTCTCCCTGCACCACCCTCATCATGGCTGGGATCAGATAGTTTCCATCTTGAGCAATCTAGCCCCAATTTAATTAGGGTCTGCTTATATTTTCTTTTCTTTTGTCATAGAAGAATAGCACTACATCTTGGTGGTGTGATATATATCCTCTCTATTTCCTTCCCCTAAGAGCCTGTACTAGCTGTTGGCCAGTTTCAGAGGAGTCTGCTCTTCTCTGCTCATCTGTTAACTTATGGCAAATGCAGCTGCTTTTCCTGTAGTAGATAGTGTATATTGAGAAATGTGTGACATTACTAAAGGGTAACAAAGTCCTATCTCCATATTTTCTTATCCCAAGGCAACATGGAATTTCTTACAAATGGCAAGTGGTAGGTCCATCACTATAGTATTATATTGGGCACTTCAAGGCAGTTCTTTGCAAAATGTTTCTATTAAGGATTTCCCAGAAGCTGGAGAACCTCCCTTGAGTTTCCACCTCTCTCTTCAGAGCCAGGCTGTCGTGGAAAATCCTTTCCCTGTGATTGGAAAAATATGTGTTATGCATGTGGCAGTTGACAGCTGGAGACTAATCCTGAATTCATCCAGCCTGAATTCATTCAGTAGGGAGTGGAGGGTGGGTAACAAACCATTGAGGTATAGCTGTTCCTTACAACTTTTGTTTGGAGCAGAAAAAAAATGGAAAGATTTATAAAGAGAATGTCACTGCTACCACCATTACTGTGCTGAGTTACTCTTAAATATGGGCAGCATTTATCTTTCTGTGTTTGATTTATCTGGAGAGATTTATGTTCTAGAATCCATGCCCAGTGTTTCAGGGTTCAGAGGACTGATTTGTTCTGTTATAGTACTAAATGGAAAAACAAGGCACAACCAGTGTGCTTACTGAATAACAGCCCAGCCAGGGATTGTATAGAAGGGGAGAGAAAGCTGATTCTTGAAATTTTGTTTGTTTTTCCTTTGTGAAAAGCAGATGCTGTTTAACTATTCCCTTTTCTTTTTGATTAATGGGCACTATTTTGCTGGAAATGGACTCATAGGGTCCTATGGGCTCTTAAGAGAACTTTTTGTTTAACTTTTTCATATTTCAGATGAGGAAACTGAAACCCAAGAGGGGATATACCTTGTCCAATTTAACAGAGTAAGTTAATCACAGAGTCATACTGGAACCCAATAATCATTCCTACTCCTAGACTGTGCAATGCCATTATGCCTCATGAAAACACTTTCTATCCTTGATTACCCTCTTTTGCTGAACCTGTGATCTTTACCAGAATCACTTTTAGCCTGTGAGAGAATTGTTTTCACTTCTTCTTGCCAGAATGCACTTTTAGTGTTAGCCTGAAGGGTAACCAAGTGTTTCACACACCTGCAGCAATGGAGTAGGGAAAGGTTCAGGGCATTTGAGGTTACCACTGTCCTTTTTATGGTTGGCTCTTGCTTGATGAAATAGAGGGGCAAAACACAACCCTTTGTAATAGACCCCCCATTCCCAGATGGTAATATTTGGCTGGGCAACAGCGAGGCTGGAATTGACCAATGTGATCTCACTCAGGTGGACTGATCACCTGTTTATGGCTATAGTTATAGATATGGATCTAAACTAACATTTGAAAAGTACTATGTAGTATACAAGACACTTTCACATACATTATGTGACTTAATTTGGGAAGGAAACTATTATCTCTGTTTTTTTTAGATGAGGAAACTAAGGCTTAGAGAATTTAAGTACCTTCATGCTGCTAGTCAAGAGTAGAGCTAAGTTACACTTAAGAGTATCCTTTCTACTGTTCCACTTTGCTTTTGTTCCCTTTAGTGATGAAAGGGAATGCAAGTGCTGCAGTTAAGTGGAACAGTTGGTTCAGAAAGTGGAGGTATGAAGAAAAGATATCAGGCCTTCTGTAGAGGAATGGGCACGGTTACCATGTCCACAGGAACTGTCCACTAGGAAAAGTTTCAGAGATGGAGAACAGCAGTAGAAAAGTGGGTAACTGGACTGGGCTGGTAGACCAGAGCTTGTGGTAGAATTTCTGGCATCGTAAACCAACTTTGTGCTACTCTGGGAAGGCTGCTTCAAAGAAGACAGTGCAGACCAAGGTAGAAGTCTTTAAAGGGCTGATTCCCTGAAGTCAATGGAGGTGGTTAAAAATAATTGGGGAAACTTCATATTGATGATGGAATGACCCTGGGCCTTTGTTGTTTCATCTTTAGGATAGCAAAGAAATCTTAAAATTTGTAAATTAATTAATGAGGAAGACAAATGGGGACATTTTAAAATAGGCCACTTGGTTTTTTATTCTAAAAGTTTCATAGGGCCTCTCTGGTAGTGCAAGGGATTAAGGCGCAACCTATGAAGCTGTCTGAAGATGCTGCAACCTATGAAGCTGTCTGAAGATCGAACACGAGTTCGATCCCCGGCTGGCCAGGGAGCAAACCACATGGTGCAGCAGACCTCTCCTGACTCACCCGCTGTTCCCCTCAGCAGTATACTTTGGTCAATCTACTCCCACTCTGTCTCTGGTGAATCCTCTCACCCCCCACACTTCTGACCTGTACCCCAGCTCTTGTATACATAAATAAATAAATGTTTTAAAAAATAAAAAAAATAAAAATTTTCATAGATGGTGAAGATATTATTGTATCGAAGTTATCTGGTGAATGTTTAGTTTGGGGGCTAACTTACATCTTGTTTGAAACCAGTTTGATCCTTCGACGGAGTTGTGTGTTTGCAGATACCATACTAATGCTTATAAAACTAATGACATTATAACATCTTTCTTAGTATTTTTCAGTTTACCAAGCAGTTTGTCCTGTGATCTCAATTTGATCTTTATAACAAACCTGTGAGTTTAATTGGGCAGAGTATTATTCATGTTCCTCCTAGGTAGATGATGTAATCAAGGACAGATATTCATCTCCCAGTTTTACAGATGAGGAAATTGAAATTCAGAGACATTAAGTGATTTACTCAGAGTATAGCTGTTGTGTGGCAAATCAAACTCCAAAACCAAATCTGGTTCTTAATGGCCACACATTGTATGCTCTATTCTGATATGTTCTCTATCGAAGGGGCTCAGTACTGATGCCTTATATGGTGGCTTTGGAAAGTCTGTGTGTCTCTCTCTTTTCTCTGTTTGGTCCCTTGCCATTGTCCTTACCAGATTCTTGCTGATACCTGTTCTACGTTTTACCTGGCTTTCTGCCCTTTTCTTTTCCTTAAGCCTATGCTTCTCACACTATCTGATTCTCCGTAGAACCCTGTAATTCACTGTCCTGCTGTCATCTTCTCCCTCCAGAATCCAAGGAAGCCTCTCAGAGACCTTGTGTGCCTTGTTTTCATGCCTAGCCACCCATCTCTTTTCTGATGGCTCATCTGCTACAATCCAAATTGTGATTTAACGTCTTTTGGACCCTCTCATGCCATATGGTAGGCAGCCCCCATTAAAGGAGCTCATAAATATAGGTATGAAATGATGATATTTCAGAACAAGCTTTGCCTCCCTCTTACCCCTGTGACTTTAATCAGCTTCTGCTCCCCTGGCAATATGGGAATAATTGGTATGTTTCTTGAATAGAGCCCATTATATATATTTCCTTTGTAGCAGGCAATTTTGTCCTAGCCCAGCTCTGGCATTATTAGCAAACCTATTGATGTTGTTTTGTCAGGTCTAACCAGTCTAGCAGAATCTGACTGATAGAAATATTGAACCAACACACTGGACAATGTAGCGCTTGCTTAACAAGTTTTCTGTCTAGGGAGAATTCTTTTTTATTTAATAGTGGTCTTCACTTTTAAAAGTTAGTATTTCCCCTTAGGACTTGTTTTTCCAAAGTGTGACCCTGCAGGACTTTCTAGGTGTTCTGGAGGCAGCTGCTGGTCAATTGTGTCTTGGTGTTTTTTTTTTTTTTTTAGATTTATTTATTTATTTATACAAGCACGGGTACAGTCAGAAGCGTGGGAGGGTGAGAGAATTCACCAGAGTCAGAGCGGAGAGCAGAGCAGGCAGAAGGACCGAAGTACACTGCTGAGGGGAGCAGCGGGCTGCTGTAGACGTCTGCGCGCTATGTGGGACCCTCCTCTGGTGGCCGGGAATCGAACCGGCACTGCAGAGGCTGTGGGCAGCTTCACAACCCAGCGCTCAACCGCTGCACCACCGGAGAGGCCCGACTTCGTGTTTCTTAATGCTCCAAGTTTCTGGATGAGGCAGGAGTTAATAACATGATGTTTAATTAAAAAACATATATCATCCCATTTGTGCACAAAGGAAAGTGTCTCTGGTCTCTGCATTGAAGCAGTGAAGATTTTTCTTTTCTAATGGTAACAAGTAAAAGTAGAATTGGATATTCAGAGGCATCACTTACTTTGAAGTAAGTGATTTTACAAATCACCTGAATATATGCATTTGTTGATTTTTGAACTGATATATTAGCTCCTAAGAGGTTTATAGCCTCTAACTTGAGAATAAATGGTAGAAACGTTCTAGCTATATGCCTTTGCTCTTTGCTCTATCTCAGAAGTTCTGGGCAGAAGGGAGTGGGGATAAAGAATAGTAACTTGATTTCTCAAAAAGGTACCCTTACTCTAATTGCATTAAAGCAAGGAGCAGCATACTATGACCCATGGATCAAATCATACACACCACCTGGTTTTGTGAGTAATATTTATTTTTATAAATAACATTTAATCAGCATATAACCACACACACTTGTTTACATATTGACTATGGCTGCTTTTGGCTAAAATAGCAGAATTGACTCATTGGGACAGAGATAGTATAGCCCTTATATACTAAAATAGATTGTGCAACATTAATTGGCTGTTGTTGCATAGGGGACAACACTGAGTTGATGGCATGTTCCAGCTGGGTTTGTGTAGAGAGGAGTGCAAGGAAGCAGTTTTGGAAATAGCCTATTTCCTCATGCAAAATGAAGACTTAGACTATCTGTGATGCTACTAGGTGTTTTCCTGCTTGAGTGGGTAAATTATCCATCATGACACATGCTTAATGCCTATTTCAGGGCCTGATACAGTCTCAGCTCTGGTCTCAAGAAGTCATGATCTAGGGTGTTTGCTTTCCCACGGTGTACAAACAGAAAATTATTGCTTTTTTAGCGCAGAAACAGTTGATTCATATTTTTGATTGTCTGTCTTGCCTGTATTTGTTCATGAACCTCTGTTTCCTCTTTTCCATTATAGACAGCCATTGGGATCTTTACGAACCACCTGAATAATTTGTATGCATTTGTTGATTTTTGAACTGATATATTCAAGATAAAAGATTTATGTTATCACTAAGTAATTAATACAGAAGCAGTCTATACCTCTGCCGCAAGAGAAACCCATATATTCTGAAGTATTATCATTAGATAACAAAAATCTTTTTATCTCCTCGATAGATTTGGAAAGTTCTGCATCATTAAAGGGGCCAGACAACAGTTCCCTTCATAGTTTACAATGATGTTATATACCAAATAGTGAAGGCAACAGTACAGAAACCACTAAAGTCACCAGTGAGTTCCTATCTAACTAATCAGATAATATTTCTTCTCTGAGGTCTAAAGAAATGAAATATTGTGTACAGGAGTATCTCTCAGATTTCCAGTATCTCTCAGATTATTTATTCTTTGTGATTGACTAATATGATTTTTGTATTTAATATTTTGGTATGATTTATTTATTTATTTTTAAATTATTTATTTAATTTTATTTTTATATTCCCCATACAATTGTAACCCCCTTATTTTGACCACAATCCCTCCTTTCCCGTCCCCACCCCCCATAGAGTGTCTCTGGTTCAGAGTTGTTTGTTGATTTCGATTCTTTCTTATAGTTACTCATTTTCCTGGTCCCTTATTTAAATTTTCTAGATTCCTGCTATGAGTGAGACCATCTGGTATTTTTCTTTTTCTTTCTGGCTTATTTTGCTGAGCATGGTCCCTTCCAGCTCGATCCATGTTGCTATAAATTGCATGTGTTTATCTTTTTGAATGCTGAGTATTCCATTGTGTATATGTACCACATCTTCTTGATCCAGTCTTCTATTTTTGGGCATTTGGGTTGTTTCCAAAGCTTAGCTATTGTAAATAGTGCTGCTATAAACATAGGGATGCAGGTGCTCTTTGGAATTGATGTTTCTGTGTACCTAGGAGTGGAATTGCTGGATCATATTGAAGCTCTATCTTTAGTAGGTCAAGAAATCTCCACACAGCTCTCCATTGTGGTTGGACCAGTTTTCACTCCCACCAACAGTGCAGAAGAGTTCCTTTTTCTCCACAACCTCACCAACATTTGTTGTTGCTAGTTTTTTTAATATGTGCCATTCTCACTGGTGTAAGATGGTATCTCATTGTAGTTTTGATTTGCATTTCCTGATTACAAGTGATGTTGAACATTTTTTCCTATGCCTGTTGGCCATTTGCATTTCCTCTTCAGAGAAGTTTCTTTTTAGCTCTTCTGCCCATATTTTGCCTGGATTATATTCTTTGTATTTGTTGAGTCTCATCAGCTCTTTGCAGATTTTTGTGATCAGTCCTTTATCATTAGTGTTGTGTGCAAAAATGTTCTCCCAGTTGGTGGGGTTTCTCTTTGTTTTTGTTATTGTCTCTTTTGCTGTGCAGAAGCTCTTTAATTTGATATAGTCCCAGCTGTTTATCTTTGCCTTCACTATCACTGCTTTGGGTGATGTGTCTCTAAAGATGTCTTTGATGTGCATATCATGTAGTGTTTCACCTATATTTCTTTCTATGTATTTTATGGTTTCAGGTCTTATGTTTAGTTCTTTTATCCACTTTGAGTTGTTTTTTGTGCATGGTGTGAGGTAGTAGTCAAGCTTCATTCTTTTACATGTGCAACCCAGTTTTCCCAGTACCATTTATTGAACAAACTTTTTTTGCTCCAGTGCATATTCTTTGCTCCTTTGCAAAGATTAGTTGACCATAATTTTGTGGGTTTATTTCTGATATTATATTTGATTCCATTGGTCTTTGTGTCTATTCTTGTTCCAATACCATGCAGTTTTGAAGATTATGACTTTGTTGTATAGTTTGAAGTCTGGGCGTATGATGCCTCCATTCCCCTCCCTTTTTTTTTTTTTTCGGGAGAGCTTTGGCTATTCGGGATTTTTGGTGATCCCATATGAATTTCATCAATAATTGTTCTATTTCTTTGGAGAATGACACTGAAATTTTTATTGAATAGCATTGAATCTGTATATTGCTTTTGGTAGGATGGCCATTTTAATGTTTGTTCTTCCAATGCATGAGCAGGGGATGTCTTTCCATTTCTTTGTGTCTTCTTCTATTTCTTTTAACAGTGTTTTTATAGTTTTCTTTGTATAGGTCCTTTACCTCTTTTGTTAGATTCGTTCCTGAGTATTTGATTTTTTTTTGTTTCGATAATGAAAGGGATGGTTATTTTGATTTCTTCTTCAGATTTATTTTTTGCATGTTGATTTTGTATCCTGCCACTTTACTGAACTGATTGATTAGTTGAATTAGTTTTTCTGTGGAGCTTTTGGGGTTCTCTATGTATATTATCATACCATCTGCAAATAGTGATAGTTTGACTTCTTCTTTTCCTATTTGGATTACTTGTATGTCTTTCTCTTGTCTTATTTCTCTGGCTAGGCCTTCCGTTATTATGTTGAAAAGCAGTGGTGAGAGTGGACATCCTTGTCTTGTTCCAGATCTTAATGGAAATGCTTTCAACTTTGCACCATTGAGAATGATATTGGCTGTTGGCTTGTCATATATGGCCTTTATGATGTTGAGGTATGTTCCTTGTGTCCCAGGAATTTCAAGGGCTGTTATCATGAATTGGTGTTGCACATTGTTGAAAGCTTTCTTGGCATCTATTGATATTATCACATGTTTATTATATTTCTTTTTGTTGATGTGTTGGATAACGTTGATTGATTTTTGGATGTTGAACCATCCTTGTGTCCCTGGAATGAATCCTACTTGGTCATGGTGAATTATCTTATGGATATATTGTTGGATTCTGATAGCTAAAATTTGATTGAGTATTTTTTCCTCTGTGTTCATTAGCGAGATTGGCCTGTAGTTTTCTTTTTTTGTGTTGTCCTTGTTCAGTTTTTGTATTAGTGTAATGGTGGCTTCATAGAACATGTTTGGTATTATCCCTTCCTTCTCAATTTTTTGGAAGAGTAGGCACTCATTAGTTTCTGAACGTTTGGTAGAATTCATATATAAATCCATCAGGTCTTGGGCTTTTGTTTTTGGGAAGGTTTTTGATTACCCTTTCAATTTCGCTGCTTGTAATTGGTCTATTTAGGTGTTCTGTTTCTTCTTTATCTAGCTTTGGGTGATGTAGAGTTGTAGGAATTTGTCCATCTCCTCTAGATTGTTGAACTTGTTTCCATATAAGTGTTCATAGTAGTTTCTGATTATTCTTATGATTTCTGCTGTGTCCGTTGTGATTTCTCCTCTTTCATTTGTGATCCTGCTTACTTGTGATTTCTCCCTTTTTTCCTTTGTGAGCCTGGCTAGGGGTTTTTCTGTTTTTTTTTTTTTTGAAGAACCAGCTCTTGGTTTCATTGATCTTTTGGATTCTTTTTTTAGTTTTGATTTCATTTATTTCTGCTTTGGTTTTTATTATTTATTTTCTTCTACTGTTTTTGTTTTTTTTGTTTTTGTTTTTTTTCTAGTTCTTTGAGCTTTGAGAATAGATTGTTTCTTTGAGTTCTTTCTTGTTTCTTGATGTGAGCCTCTGTTGCTGTATATTTTCCTCTTATTACTGCTTTTGCTGCATCCCATACATTCTGGAAATTGGTGTCCTCCTTGTCATTCAATTCAAATAATTTTTTAGTTTCTTGTTTGATCTCCACATTAGTCTAGTGGTCTTGCAGTAGTGTGGTTTTCAATCTCCATGAGGTAGGAGAGTTCCTTGCCTTCTCTTTATGGTTTATTTCTAGTTTGTGCCTTCATGTTCAGAAAAGATGCTTGGTATGATTTCAATCTTGGTGTATCTGTTGATGTTTGTCTTGTGTCTCAATACATGATCTATCCTGGGGAATGATCTATGTGTACTTGAGAAAAATGTGTTCTCAGATTTTTTTGGGTTTATTTTTCTATAGATGTCAGTTCATCCCAAGTGCTCTAGATCCTTATTTCAAGCTTAATGTCTTTACTTATTTTTTGTCTCGTTGATCTATCCATTGTTGATAGTGGTGTGTTGAAGTCTCCTACTATGTATGTGTTTTCTCTGATGTCTGTTTCCAAAGATGACAATAGTTGTCTGATATATTTTGGTGCTCCTTCGTTTGGTGAGTATATGTTAATGAGTGTTTTTTCTTCTTAAAGTATTGTTCTCTTGATCATAATGTAGTGACTGTTGGGGTCTCTTTTTACCTTTTTTGAGTTTGAAATCTGTTTTATCTGATATAAGTATAGCTGTTGCGGCTTTCTTTATTGGTCCATTTTCTTGTAGGATTTTTTTCCATCCTTTAACTTTGAGTCTGTTTTTATCTTTTGTAGCTAAATGTGTTTCCTGGAGACAGCAAAAGGTTGGGTTTTGTTTCTTAATCCAGCCTGTGACTCTGTGTCTTTTTATTGAAGAGTTTAGTCCATTTACATTTAGAGTTAATATTGGTATGTTAGCATCTGTATTTGCCATTGTGTTTGTCTTTCCTTTGATTTTATTTATTTATTCTTTTAATAACTTTTTTTTGGCCTTCTTTTGTTGTTATTCGTCCCTCTGAGGTTCTGGCTTTAGGACTCCTTGTAGTATTTTTTCGAGTGGGGGCTTAGTCGTAATGAAATTCCAGAGTTTCTTTTTGTCTGGGAAGGTCCTTATTCTTTCTTCATAGAGGAAGGAAAACTTTGCAGGATAGAGTATTCTTGGTTGGCATTTGTTGTCTTGGAGTCTGTCGACTATGTTCCTCCACACTCTCCTTTCCAATAGTGTTTCTTTCAATAATACTAATGTCAGCCTGATTGGTTTTCCTTTGTGTGTTATCTGTTTCTTCCCTCTTGTCAGCTTCATTATTTTTTCCTTGTCTTGGATTCTTGGGAGCTTTACTATTATGTGTCTTGCTGTATTTTCCGTTTCATCATGGAAGTTTGGTGTTCTTCTTGCTTCTTGTATATCAATTTTCAGCTCCTTCTTCACGTTTGGGAAGTTCTCTTCAATTATTTCCTTGTACATTTTCTCTGTTCCTTGGTCTCTCTCCTCTCCTTCTGGGATTCCTAAAACTCTTCTATTTCCTTTCCTCATGGAGTCAGATATTTCCCGAAGTCTTTCTTCAGTCTTTTTCCTTCGTATTTCTCTTTCCTTTTATGTGTTGGTTCTTTTTATTTCCGTGTCTTCGAGAGTGCTTATTCGTTCTTCCATTTCCTCTATTCCGTTATCATTGATTTCCCCAGCATTCTTTAGCTCTTCTGTTTATCCTTTGATTTCCGTCATTTCCCTCTGTAGTGACTCAATTTCATTCTTTTGATCATTGTTTTCCTTTATGATTTCCATCAGTTTTTTCATCACAGCAATTGTAAATTCTTTTTCTGGAAGGCTCAGAAGTTTTTCCAAGTCACCATAGTTGCAAGCTGCTGGGTGGTTTTTTTTTTTCTTTTTTTTTTTTTTTTTTTTGGTGGTGTGTCTTTTTTCTGAGGCGTTGCTACTGTTCTTGTAGTTTTTCTGTTCCCTGCTGCCTGTCTCGTAATTTGCATCATGCGTTGGGACACTGTGCCGCTGGTACTGGCCGACATTTTTTTGGTGTGTTCTTTCGGGAGTTTCAGAATCTGGCCATCCAAACGAGGCAAAAACTGTTATGCCAGAAGTCTAGTGAGGCAGTGGTACTTTGAGTATGTTAATGGTCACTGTCACAGAATCTCTCCTTCTGTGTTTAGTTACAAAGGTGTTTCTTGAAGTCCCACAGACTTACCTGGAGGTGGGGCAGCTGGATTGCACTCTGGATTCCAAATCTCTGGATCCTCCTCTGGGCTCCAACTTCCTGCCAGGTGGGACCGGGCTTGTGGGGGCCTTCAGCTCACCTCTGACTGCGCAGGGAACCTTCTCCCTCTGGCTCCTCCTGGAGCCTTCTGCCAGATTGAAGCAGTCTTTATTGAAGAAAGGTCCCTATTCTATTCGGAGACAGGCACATTCTCTGACACGCTGGATCTTCCCTGGCTGTGGATGCCCGCTCCCCCTCTGGGCTTGGACTGCTGGTCAGAAGGGGCCTGGCTTGGGCCAACTTCCCAGCTCACCTCTCACTCCTCTGGGAGCCTTCTGTGGGTTTCAAGCAGTCTTTACTGAAGAAAGGTCCCTATTCTATGGGGTGTTGGTGACTTTTCTCTGGTCGCTAGGTGGCGCCAGAGATCTCTCCTAGTGTCCTTGGGAATTGTTTTTTTTTCACACTGTGGGATGGGGGGACAGAGTGGAAGTGGTGGGGAGAGCCTCAACTGCTTAGGGGTGCTGTGTCTGCTTTGTGCCCTACCATTGTGGGGATTCCACGCCCCGAATTTTGTGCCCCGGGTTTCTTCCAAAGCCCTCAGGTCCAGGATGCGGGCTGTAGCCCAGTTCAGTGTCCAAAGAAATGGCGCCTTTACACCCCGCTCCCATTTCTGGGGGCCTGGTTTCTGATTACTCAGTGAAGGACATTCACCTCAGTGAGGGCCCTGGCGCGTCTTCCCACAAGCCTAGGTCACAGGCACGGGGACCTGGGCAGCAGCAATCCGCATATCCTTTTCAAGTGCTCTGCTTTTCCGCACAAGCTTACTGGCTGGCCTGGGGCTGTGTGTAGTTTTCAGGGAGTCTTTGTTTTTCTCCAGTGGTGCCTGGAGCCGTTTGCTCATCTAGTGGTGCATCCTGCAGGGTTCTCCACAGCTCCAGTTCATGGGGTGTGGTGGCTGAAATAGTTCCTTTCCACTCACAGTCCCGCTTGATGCGTAGTTTGCTCTTGTTCGTTGTTTCAGTTTTTTTGTTTTTGTTTTTTTCCTCCTTTCTGTTGGTCGGAGAGTGCCAACTTTGTGGGTGGGGGAGGGTAGCAGGGTTCTGAGCTTTCCTCCCATCTAGTTCTCTTTTATGGCAACTTTCTTCTTTGGGCAGTTTGCTGGAGTCGCCTGTTTATCTTCTGTGTCCCAGTTCTCACAAGGACCTGCCGCTTTTCCTCCATATTAACTTTTTTTTAATGGGAGATCTTCCTCGCAGCGTTTCCTCAACGCCATGCTCCGTCTGTCCTTTTTATTTTGGTATGATTTAATTGGAATTTTAAGAATCTGTTATTAGATGCAATATCATGTTGTTTTTGGTACTTTTACTAAAATTGAGTAATCTGGTATCTAAAAACCTAGTTTTAGAGAGTATAGGTTTTCCTCAGTAAGCAGGGCAAAGAGAATCAGAATCACAGTGTTAGAAGGGTTTGGAGAAGTCATGGAGTTAACTCTTGTTTTTCAGCCACCTGAATCAGCCAAGATAGATGAGAGCTAGAAGGACTGGTTACGACTGTTACCTTCGAGATGTTTTCTGTCATTATTTCTGTCTTTTGGGAGCAGTAGAATCTAGTTTGTCAGGGAAAATGATAACTATTAGACCCCAAGGCTTTAATTAAGCCTTCTATTTTTACCTCAACATTACTTAAAGGGCACTTGAGACTAAAGCAGTTTAAAATATAGCCTTGGTTGAAGTTATGCTTCTGAGCTTAGGTTTAAGCATAATCTCTGTCTGGGAAATTGAGCTCATCAGCAAGGAAAGGCGTGTATAGTTTTAAGAGTGATGTAAGAATGAGCATTGGCATTGCAGGCACACAGACCTGGATTCTATAGCTGCCATGACTAGTTGGGTGACATTCAGCAAGCTACCAGCTTATTATAATCTCAGTTTGCTTAACTATAATGTAATTGGAGACAGTATTAGTAAAATAACATATTTGAAAGTTAATATGTTCTTAATCCTTTTTTTAAAAGATTTAATTTTTATTTATTTATACAAGCACTGGGTACAGTCAGAAGCACGGGAGGGTGAGAGAATTCACCAGAGCCAGAGCGCGGAGCAGAGCAGGCAGAAGGACTGAAGTACACTGCTGAGGGGAGCAGCGGGCGGCAGGAGAGATCTGCGCACCATGTGGGACTGTCCTCCGGTGGCAGGGGAGCAGCTGGGGATCGAACCAGTGCTGCAGAGGCTGCGGGCTTCGTAACCCAGCACTCAACCACTATGCCACCGGGGAGGCCCTGAAAGTTAATATGTTCTTAATAAATGTTAGCTTCTCCCGTGTAAGTATGCTTTTAAAAAAACATCTGCTGGCAATGCTTGTGCCATAAATAAACTTAAATTGTGGTTATTGACAGGTTGCTTGGCTTTTGAATGTGGGTCACTCTGTTAGGGGAAAAAGGATGTCCTAAAGCTAATTCCATACAGGCTTTGTGGAGTCCACCCCAACTCCAGACCAAAGCCAAAAGACACTGGGAACTACAAATCCCATCACCACCAAAGGGAAGGTTGCTGGAACCTGAGGGTGGGGTTAAGCAGCCAGGTTTGGTATAAAACCAGACATGTGGGCTTTGGGGAATTCCCTTTTTGGCTCTCTGCCAGCTCACAGTACTAGGCCAGCTCTGAGAGTGCCTTTGGGTTTCCAGGTCGGCGGATCACGTAGGATGCATTAAAGACTTTATTTCCCTATTTTCTCCCTGACTTGTACATTTCCTCAATTCCCCTTCCCTTGTAAATAAACCTTTTATTAACCTTTTGTGTGTGCCTGTAGTGGAGTATTAATAAGTCCCTTTTAAGCACGCGGGTGAGGACCCACAGCCAGGCAACTCGTTTTATATCGGAGCTGCTCTGTAACAGTTCCTTGAGAATTCAAGATACATTTTTGAATGTGTTCTTGAGAAGAAGAACAAAGACTGTGAGTCATATCACTTTTTGTCATATAGCTCTGCAGACTTTCCAATGAGAGCATAGTAGAAACTGATCAGCAAGTCATCTGGATAGCAGCTTCACTCACAAAGAAGACATCATATGCCTTCACTCACAAAGAAGACATCATATGCCTGTTCCTGGTTTCCTTTTTTATAATCACTGTTTGAGAAAGATTAGCATTGTTATTTGTAGTGTCCTTGAGTGTGTTACTTTGTCTTTGCTGTGGTAGTACTGACACTGAGAAAGCTCAGTAGAACTCTTTAGGTCTTCTCTTGTCAAATAAAATACTCAGACAAGTGGAATTTTATTTGAATGAACAGTGAGACCCAATTTTACAGCAGGTACATTGAGACACAGTGCAGTTAAGTGACTTTTCCAAGGATTAACACAAGGACTGTGCCTTGTCAATAATGGGACCTGATCTTATGGTTTGGTTCTTAACACAAATCCTCCTCTTTCCAGCCTGTCTTTCCTCTTTGCCCATGCATATTGAGCAGTGTATGTGAAGACTTTCTTCCCCCTTGCCAGCTGGTGATTTGTTTCTACCTAAATTAGGAGAGTGGGTTAAAATGCAATGAGATTGTCATATGACTTTTCAAAGCATTGTATAATGTTTTATTTAGGATTTAATAGTTGTTGAAATAAAAAAAAAATTGGGAGGAACCCCGTTTTCATCTGTTTTGTCAAAGCTGAGGTCTAACAAAGGAACTGGGTGGGGGTGTGAGAAATGATGAGTGGTTATAGATGGAGTTGGGGTCAAAGAACAACAGATAATGATGCAGTATGGGTGTGAGTGCAGGGGGTGTGTCTCCTTCAGTAACCCTCCATCCTCGATTTTGCCTTCATTACCCAGGGACTTGCACTGATTAACTAAAATTCAGTTATTGGGCCTCCCCTGGTGGCACAGGGGTTGAGTGCTAGGCTGCGAGGCTGCCTGCAACCTCTGCAGCGCTGGTTCGTTTCTGGCCGCCCTTGAGGGTCCCACACACACAAAAAAAAAATCAGTTATTCTGATAAACAAAGACACAGGGCAGGCCTAATGTACATTAATGATGCTGTGTGTAGAAATCCTCTCCCTGAATATACAGAAACTCTCTGTTTCTAGAAAGCTGGCCTCTTTTTTAATTTCTCACTATGCCCCAGTTGTTGCAGAAGTAATTTAGAAACTGAAAGGTCCATGCAGGAGGCCAGAATGCAAAAACCCACCAGGAAGCCCACCTGGGAACAGGAATGCAGAAGCCTGCCTGGAGGATTCAGACAATGAACATTCCCCTTCCCTACAAATCTTTTCTCAGACAAAGAAACTGTCCCCGCCCTACAAACTTCCCCCTCCCCTGCCTTAGGAACCTAGTCTCCCACCTGACCTCTTCACACCCTACAAACTTCCCCCTCCCCTGCCTTAGGAACCTAGTCTCCCACCTGACCTCTTCACACCCTATAAAAGCCTGCGTCCCCCACGACAATGTGCGCAGCTGCACTGACCCCATCTTGGGTCCATGAGGTCCGCGTAGGGCACAATAAATTTTCCCTGTCTTTGAGAAATTTAGCCTGGCTCTCCTTTTCTTTACCGTGCCAAACCTTTTAGAAACCCAGAGGAAATACATAAACAGGGTCTATTACACACTGGGCCTAAACAAGTTACAGAGGAATAGTTTCACATTTGATTGCAGGCTATTTTGCTTGTTTGCCTTTCTTTCCCTTTGCTTCCTGTCTGGCTTTGAGTCACTGCAGCAGTTTTGTTTTGTTTTGTTTTTTTGTGTGGGACACTCGCAGGTGGCCGGGGAACGAACCGGTGCTGCAGAGGCTGCAGGCAGCCTCACAGCCCAGCTCTCAACTGCTGCGCCACCAGGGGAGGTCCTGCAGCAGTTCTTTATGACTATAGTAAACCTTGACCAAGGTGGGAAAGGGACCCAGGGATTCTGATTCTGATCTGACATCTGGATTGCCTTAAGAATGCTTCTAGCATTTTTATAAAGAAGAAATGCTTTAGAATATTACTGTTGGACAATAAAATAAAAGTTGGCTGTAGTTGCTTAGTTGCTTTTCAGGTCCCAGGCGTACAGCTGAGATGGGCCTAGTAGCTATCTTTCTATGTATGTACATACCATTTTAGGAAGTTCTTCTTGGTTTATAATTTTTTATCATTCTTAATTCTCCTGTGGGGTCAGGAAAAATATATATGTATTTTTTTTTGATTTACATTTCTTTGAAAAAAATACCAAGTGATTATTAAAGTAACTCAGTTGTACTACTTATGTGTACATTAAACTTTAAGGAAGTGAATTGATTTAAAATGAGATCTACAAATATGAAAGAAGTATATTTAGTAGAGTCTGGTAAAGAAGCTGTGAATTATTATTAATTGTGCTAAAAGGTATATAACATCAAATTTACCATCCTAACCATTTTCTCAGTGCACAGTGTGGTATTAACTTTATTCACATTGTTGTGCAACCATCCGTTTCCAGAACTCTTTTCATCTTGCACAACTGCACCTAATAAATAATAGTTCCCCATTCCCTCTACCCCTCAGCCCCTGACAACAACCATTCTTTATGTCTCTATGAATTTCATTATTCTAGATTCCTCATGTAATGGAACCATATAGTATTTGTCTTTTTTTTTTTTGTCATCTACTTAATTCAGGTAGCATCCATGTTGTAGCATGTGTTAGATTTTTCATTTTAAGGCTGAATAATATTCTGCTGTATGCATATACCACATTTCATTTATCCTTTCATTTGTGTGTGGGCATTGGAACTGCTTCTACTTCTTAGCTATTGTGAACAATGCTGCTGTAGTTATGGGTGTACAAATATCTTAGAAACCTTGTTTTCAGTTCTTTTCTATATAGACTCAGAAGTGGGATTCCAGTATTATATTGTAATTCTAGTTTTAATTTTTTGAGGATTCCGATAAAGTTTTCTTTAAGATCGACAATACTTGCATGAACTGACTTATAAAAGTATTAGATGCACCACTTTGGTTCAGATCCATAATCTATTCACTGGGGGTTCTGTCTTGGACCATAGCATTAAGAGATGGTTTATGGGAAGAATGACATCCCCTCACAGAGTGATTATATTAAAAAAACATCGAGTTTCTCATGATCCCATATTAATTTTCCAAAGTCTTTCTTAAACCTATGTATAATTCCACGCTGCATAATTTGTAGTGAAGTGGTAATGGAAGCCTAACACATGCAAATATGGCATTCTTTAATTTGTCCTAAAACTGATTGTTTGCAACTTCAAAAGTTTACCTCCTCAAATTTGGGATTTTTTTTTTTTCTTGGACTTGCTGTTGAAGCCATATTTTAGCATTTCTTTACTTTGTATGATTTTAAAGATGTCTGTTTTCTGTCATCAGCCCTATCTCTTCAGACAGAAGAATTATATTTCTGTAGTGTCTCATTTTATTTTATTTATTTATTTATTTTAAAGATTTATTTATTTATTTATACAAGCACTGGGTACAGTCAGAAGCGCGGGAGGGTGAGAGAATTCACCAGAGCCAGAGCGGGTAGCAGAGCAGGCAGAAGGACAGAAGTACACTGCTGAGGGGAGCAGCAGGCAGCAGGAGAGGTCTGTGCGCCATGCGGAACCCTCCTCCAGTGGCCGGGGAGCAGCCGGGGATCAAACTGGTGCTGCAGAGACTGCGGGCAGCTTTGCAACTCAGCGCTCAACCGCTGCACCACCGGGGAGGCCCTGTAGTGCCTCATTTTAAAACACATTTATTGCTTGGTCAGTTCTTTTGTCCTCTTCCAGGATCATCTCCAGCTCTTCTGTGACATTTGGAACATTGTCATCAGCATTCTAGGGCATTGCTAAAGCCTCGGGAAGAGATTTTTTTTTACAAAGTTTATAATCTCCTGCCTAGTGATGATCACCATTTTGTTGAGCTTATCTGTTTTTGGACAATCACCAATTACCCCTTACCCTCTCACCAGGATTTCAGCTGATAAAATGTTCTTCAGAGATACCATAGTTAATTGTGTACTCATGAGGGTTAGTGTGGTTCAGAAGTGTGAGCACTGACTTAAGATTCCTAGAACCAGTTTTCAAGTCCCAGATCTTAGCTGACCATTTGATCTTAGGTAGTTTATCTTTTAGAGCCAAAGTTTCTACCTACATGAATCAAGATTAAGAACACCTTGTCCTATTTTCCACAAGATTATTCTGATAAACAAGTGAGATAACAGAAGTTAAAGTACTTTCTTATTAAGTGCTGTATACCTGTGGGACATTTTGGTTGAGTCTTAAAGACTACAGGGTGTATCAGATAATTTCACTTCCCTGGTTTAGTGTATTCTTACAAACCCATGAGTCTGTTGTTAACTAGAATAACTAATTTAACATGCATAACACTGCTCTTCTTGCCTCATTACAGTCATAGCACTACACATTTGAAGGTCAGGTTTCTAATCTCAATATCCAAAATAAAACTGGGAGTCTCTTGGTCAAAAAGGTCACAAAGAGCTCCCCTGGTTTTTCGTGGGTGCTCTGATTAATGGGAAAGGATGTGGTTTGCTATTCTTCAGAAATTTGAAGCAGAAACAGGAATGTGGAGATGAAGTGGGAAGGAACGTAGAGACAAAACTTTGATATGAAAATAAGTGACAAATGAGTTGAAATGATGGAACGGATGTGAAAGTATCTGAAAAACAGGTATAAAGCCTATAATGCTTTGGGCCTATTTTGTTGAGGGAGCAATAGTTTTACATATCTGCATATTCATTGAGTATATCATAGCCTCAGATTAATTTATGGAATCATGGTGATGAAATTGAGTTATCCAAAATTATTTCAGAAGGCGGGAAAGTATTAAATGTTAGTTTTCCCAACAAGTATTGGTGAGGATATGGAGAAAAAGGAACACTCATCCACTGTTGGTGGGAATGTAATTTGCTGCAGTCTCTGTGGAAAAGGGTATGGAGGTTCCTCAAAAATAATAAAAATGGAAATACCATATGACCCAGGCATACCACTTCTGGGGATTTAACCAATGAATATGAAAACACCAATAGAAAAAAGATTTTTGCACTCCTTGTTCATAGTGACATTATTCTCAAGCTATGGAACCAAACTAAGTGCCCAATGACAGACAAATGGATAAAGAAATTGTGGAATTTACACTCAATGGGAAGCTACTCGGCTATTAAAAAAAGATCAATGGAACATTTTGGGACAAAATAGATGGATCTTGGGATGCTTATGTTAAGTGAAATAAATGAGAAAGTAAAAGACAGATATCAGTTACTAGAGGGGGTACATAATTCTAGCATAATTGTTAGAACCCAGGTCTTTTGGTTATTGGACCATTAGCTATTTTTTCAAATAGTTGATGTTCATCTTTCATTCAGATTTACTGATGACTAACATTTTGTTGAATTTGTCTTATTCTGTCTCTGAATAGTTATATATTATTTCTGAATCATCTGATAGTAAGTTGCACACACCATGACCTTTTCTTAAATCTTTCAGCATGTATTTCCCATATCAAAGATATTTATTACGTATCTATTGTACAGCAATTAAAAATAGAATATTTAACACTGCTATATTATTATCTAAAGTCCACATTCAAATTTCTCTGTCTCAATAATATCCTGTACAGTTATTTGCTTTTTTTTGTCAAGGGACTAGTGCTGGATTATGAAGTGCATTTAGTTATCACTGGATCTTTATCTTTATTGTAATATCTTGCAGGGGGGGAGGAGGGAGTAGGATCAAAAGAAGGGTGGGTGGGAATTGTATGGGGACTGAAACCAAGATGAAAATGCATACATTGTGCAAAAATGAAAAAAGATGTAAAAATGTATAAAACAAAAAGAATTAAAAAAAATCTTGTTGCTTCCCTTAGCCTACTAGTCCAAAAGATTTAGGGGAAATCTCTTAGATAAAAGATGTACAAAATGTGAATTAAAAGATAAAAAGTGGGAATATGAACACTTTCTTCTTTGCACTTAACTCAGTTTGCTTGCACCTTCTGTGAAACCTCACATTCTACCCAGACTTGAAGAAGGTAGAGCTCACTTATATGCAGCAGCTTCTGCTTGAACAGGGTGAGGATCTGGGTCCTTCCAATTTCTTCTGCTGACTTCTAGGAAATTCCAGAAATGTACTGAATTGATCTCAGCCAAATGTAGAAGTATGACCAAGAGAGAGAAGAAAGAAATTAAGCTTAGAGACGGTAAATAGTGAATGGGGTTGAGGGAAACATGATGGATGAGCAAATATTGTGTGTTTATATAGGACTTAATTATTTTAAAGTAAATTATGTGCATGTCTTCTATGATCATGTGTATATCTCATGCCAGTTCTTTGAATTGCACAGCAAAAGAAACAGTAAGAGAAAGACACTTTCCTAAATGGGAGAAAATATCTGCACATCATATATCTGACTAATATCCAAGGTCTACAAAGAACTCATACAACTCAACAAAAAGGAAACAATCTAAATAATAAATAGGTAGAAGAGCTAAATAGGCACTTATCCTAAGAAAACATACAGATAGTTAACAGACACATGAAAAGATGTTCATATTGCTTATCAGGGAAATGCAAATCAAAACCACAATGAGCTACCATCTCATACCTGTGAGGTGGCCCATATAAAAAAAACAAAAACATGGCATGAGGTAGTAGTC
Organism: Talpa occidentalis; assembly: GCF_014898055.3. Taxonomy (NCBI): domain Eukaryota; kingdom Metazoa; phylum Chordata; class Mammalia; order Eulipotyphla; family Talpidae; genus Talpa; species Talpa occidentalis. The sequence goes on from NW_023601543.1 coordinate 48,292,566, forward strand.
AAGCTTCATTCTTTTGCATGTAGCAACCCAGTTTCCCAGCACCATTTATTGAACAAACTTTCTTTCCTCCAGTGCATATTCTTTGTTCCTTTGTGAAATATCAGTAGACCATAAATCTGTGGGTTTATTTCTGGATTTTCTATTCAGTTCCATTGGTCCGTGTGTCTGTTCTTGTTCCAGTACCATGCAGTTTTGATGATTATGGCTTTGTATATAGTTTGAAGTCTGGGAGTGTGATGCCTCCATTCCCTTCTTTTTTTTCAGGAGAGCTTTGGCTATTTGGGGTTTTTGGTGATTCCATATGAATTTCATCAATAATTGCTCTATTTCTTTGAAGAATGTCATTGAAATTTTTATTGGAATAACACTGATTCTGTAAATTTCTTTTGGTAGGCCATTTTGATAATATTAATTCTTTCAACCCTTGAGCAGGGGATGTCTTTCCATTTCTTTGTGTCTTCTATTACTTTTAATAGTGTTTTATAGTTTTCTTTGTATAGGTCCTTTACCTCTTTTATTAGGTTTATTCCCAAGTATTTGATTTTTTTTGTTTCAAAAATAAAAGGGATTTTTTAAAAATTTCTTCTTCAGATTTATTGTTTGTGTATAGGAATGCTACTGATTTTTGTGTGTTGATTTTGTATCCTGCCACTTTACTAAACTTATTGATTAGTTTAATTAGTTTTTCTGTGGAGATTTCCTGACCTACTAAACATAGAGCTTCCATATGATCCAGCAATTTCCACACCTAGGTATTTACCCAAATGACACAGAAACATTAATTCCAAAGGGCACCTGCACCCCTATGTTTATAGCAGCACTTTTTACCATAGCTAAGCTATGGAAACAACCCAAATGCCCAAAAATAGATGACTGGATCAAGAAGAAGTGGTAAATATACACAATGGAATATTACTAGCAATCCCAAAAGATAAACACATGCAATTTGCAGCAACATGGATGGAGCTGGAAGGGATCATGCTCAGCGAAATAAGCCAGAAAGAAAAAGAAAAATACCGCATGGTCTCACTCAGCAGGAATTTAGAAAACCTAAATAAGGGACCAGGAAAAAGTCTAATTAATACAAAGTAAAAATCAAAATCAACAAGCAACTGCAAACCAGAGACACACTATGGGGGGGTAAGGGTGGGGAGAGGAAGGATTAGGGTCAAAATAAGGGGAGGTGCAATTGTGCGGGGAATATATCCAAAACGGAAATGCATACATTGTGCAAAAATGAAAAATGATGCAAGAATTATATGAAATAAAATATTTTTTAAAAAAGAAAAGAAAACAACAGATACAAGTGTTGGGTAGGTTGTGGAGAAAAATGAATACTCATACACTTGCCCAAACCCTATGGAAAATAGTATGAAAATTTCTCAAAATATTCAAAATAGATCTACCATATAATCCAGCTATTTTACTCCTGAGTATCTATCAAAGAAAGCAAGAATACTAATTCAAAGGAGTATGTGTATCCCCGTGTTCATTACAGCACTGTTTAAAATAGCTAAGCTATGAAAACAGCCTATGTACCCAATGAGAGATGTGTGAATAAAGATGTTTTATACACACACACACACACACACACACACACACACACACACAATGGAATACTAACCAGGTATTAATAAAAGGGGAAATCCTGCCATTTGTGACAACAATGATGGAAAAGGAAGGAATTCTATTAAGCAAAATAAGTCAGAATGAGAAAGATAGATACAGGATGATTTCATTCATAGGTGAAATATATATAAAAAAATAAACAAAGCAAAGGAGCATATAAAAACAAACCCTTGAAATCTGACCACAGAACTGAAGCTACCAGAAGGGGAGGAGCAAAAGGAAGAGGGTCTTAATGGTGAAAGATTTTTGGTGCTCTGCTGGTGGGCATGGTCTGAGAACATGCATTTGAAGAGGTGTGATGCTATACCCATGAATATATACAGTGTCGTCTGTCAACATTACCTCAAATAAACATAACTAAAATATGAAATTAAAAATAATTAAAAAAGGAAAAAGAAGATAAGAAAGATAGATAGGATGGTTTACATTAACCCTGTTGTACAAATAAAGAAGAAAAAAGACATAGTTACCCGGTGGTGAAGCTGAGGTCTTCTGACTTTGCACTCAGTATCTCAATTCCTCCTTTATTAGTCCCCTGCTGGTGCCATCCCTCTGGAACTGCTCAGACATGATTGTGGCCCTTAGAATTTCATTTGAATCTCCTTTCCCTCTGCTCAAGAATGCATCACTCATCAAGCAGTGTTGCTGGTGTAGGACCTGCCTTCTTTAAATTCAGAATTGTTGAGACTCATTAGTGCTTGTTGTCTTGAGCCCTATGGGCATGCATGAGGGAGTACACCTGACACAGCTCTGTGACTCTCTAGGGCAGTTTGTCCATAATAGGGAACTTTCCTTTTTGGAGTTCAAAGGTGCAACTGATCTTTGATTCAGTTGCTGAGCACTGAGCCACCTTAGATTTCTACAGATTTAAAGCAGATACTCTTTTGATTTGATCATCTCTAAAAAGAAAACATGCCTGCAAAGATGTTGTACATGAAGATCTGTAGGGAAGAATGACAGTCTCTGCCCTGCAAAAGGCATGTGATTTTGATATTTCAGTTGTAATGAGCACTGCCCTTCTCTCTAGGAATGCTTCATACCAGTTTCGTCTCCCTGATTTGAGGTTTTAGATTTGGTTTGTATGTATTTGGTGTCCCTTTATCCTTCCAGAAGGATCATCTTAATATTCTATATCGCTAAAGTTAAAGGCATTTGACACTGGTTCTGTATCTGATCTTTGAGGCTAGTGCTATGAAAGCTTCCAAAACAAGCTCTTGCTGGAAACCATAGATTCCTGAATAAACAGTGTCCTGCTGAAGTCTGCAGGCTTGAAACATTTGGCTACTGTACTCCATTTCCTGCTCAGCACACAGGGACAGTTGGCAGTCAGGACTGTATCTTAATTCTCTGTCTTTGGCTTTGTTTCATCATCTTCCCCCCTCACCTGTGATTTAGTCCTGGTGTGTTCAATGTCCAGTCTTCTAGGAAACTGTCATTCTGTCTAGGCAGACACTCAACTTGTCAGTCATTTACGTATCTATATAATTTTGGCATTATGTTTTCATACCTTTGTTTGTACACATGCTTCACTCATCCATTTTGTCCCAAAAGTTACTATTTCATGTTTTCAATAGGTGAGTAGTACTCCATTGAGTACATATGCCATGATTTCTTTATCCACCCATGTGTCATTGGGCAGATTGGTTCCATGACTTGGACTTTGTGAATAATGCTATGAATCTTTGCTTCAGAGAAACTTTCCATTAAGAGTTTTGTGCAAGGGCCTCCCTGGTGGCACAGCGGTTGAACACTGGGCTGCGAAGCTGCCCGCAGCCTCTGCAGTGCTGGTTCCATCCCTGGCCACTGGGCAAGGGTCCCACATGTTGCGTAGACCTCTCCTGCCGCCCACTGCTCCCCTCAGCAGTGTACTTCGTCTGTCTGCTGTTCTGCTCCCTGCTCTGGCTCTGGTGAATTCTCTCACCCTCCCATGCTTCTGACTGTACCCAATGCTTGTATAAATAGATAAATAAATCTTTAAAAAAAAAGATTTTAGTGCAAATACATCCCCTTATTTATATTATAACATGTGACCATGTGCATATATATGTTTTTCTCAGGGAGAGTGTTCATAGTGTTTAAATTTCCAAGTTTAAAAACTATTGGCTGTATGTGGAATCTGCCATGATCTTTTTCTTGATGAAAATGTGTGGAATAATTTAAAAATATGATCTTATAAACACATCTCTGAATCAGGGATTATTCAGTTTTTAGTTCTTGTTGTAACACTACTCATAAATTCCTGGGCTGTTCAAACATAGAGAACAGGGTCATGAGCCTGTTAACATAAGGTGTGCAACAGGATTTCTTTACACCTGAGGGTTAATGATATAATTTGTTGTGACATTTAGCCATTATTTAACTTTGTCTTTGTTTTGAGTCAAAACCTGCTATTTTCCCCACATCCTGCTGACTTTTTAATTTTTTTTCCTAGCGTGTCCAGCCTGCCAGTTGGCCAGACTTGAAACCACGAAGACAGTTTTTTTTTTCTTTTCTTTATTCCTGTCTTCCCCTAATCCTTCCCTTCTTCTCTCTTTAACCTCTCCTCTCCCCATCTTTCCCGTGACCTTGCATCCAATAAAAGGTTAAGTCTTACAGCTTTACCTCTAGCAGTGTCTTTTGGATTTATCTTCACTTTTCTGCTGCCCTTTGCCCTTCTGCATTCCAAGCCTTTAATACTTTTTACCTGAGCAAAAAACTGATCCCCAGCTGTCTCTTTCTCTTCAGTTCACTCTGTACCTGTTTCAGTTAAAAATGTTCTAAACCAAGCGCTTATCATGAAACTGATAGGGGAGAAACTGCA
>NW_023601543.1:48297094-48340110 GCF_014898055.3 Talpa occidentalis
AGGTAACTTTCCATCTTTTTGTGCATTCTATTTCTTTCAACAGTGTTTTATACTTTTTGGTATATATGTGTTTTGCTTTTTGGCATAATTTATTACAAGTTATTTAATTCTGTTTGATATTATAAATGGGATTGTTTTTCCTGATTTCTCTATTAGTTATTTGCATATAGAAACAATTTTTATATGTTAATTTTGTAAACAGCCACTTTACTGTATGTATTATTCTAATTGATTTTTAACGGGAACTTGGGGGTTTTATGTGTATTATCATATAACCCTCAAATAATGATAGGTTTATTTTTCCTTTCCAAGTTGTATACCCTTTGTATCCCATCTTTTCTATTTCCTTTTGATAGAATTTCCAACACTGTTGAATAGTAATGGTAAGAGTGTATATCATTGTCTTGTTCCTGATCTTAGAGGAAAGGCTTTCAGTTTTTTGCCTTTTGAGAATGATTTTGGTTGTGGATTAGTCATATATGGTCTTTTTAATTTATGTTCCTTCTATTCCAATTTTTAATTGATTTTATTATAAAAAAAGATAATGAATCTTGTCAATTGCTTTTGCTGTGTCTATCATGATGATCATATGATTTTCGTCCTTCTGTTTCTTGATTTGTATGTGTTGAACCATCCTTGTATCCCTGAAATAATCCCACTTGATCATTATGTATGATTCTCTTAATGCATTGCTGGATTTGATTTTCCAAGTTTTGCTTGAGAATTTTTGCATTTATATTCATAAGAGATATTTGTGTATAATTTTCCTTTTTTTTGAAATGTCAATGTCTAGTTTCTCAATCAAGGTATTGTTGGCCTCATAGAATCTGTTTGAATATTTTCCCTCCTTTTGAATTTTTTATAAACTTTTGAATAGGATAGGTGTTAATCCATCTCTGAATGTTTGGTAGAATTAAGTAGTGAAATAATTCAATCCTAACCTCTCATTTTTGGGTTCTCTTTTCATTCTCCATAAGTATGTTTAGGTTTTCTGTTTCTCCCTAATTTAGTCCTGAAAAGTTGTATATTTCTAAGAATTTTCCATTTCTTCTAGATTTTCCAGTTTGTTGCTATACTATGGTTTATAATGCTCTTATGATCCTCTATTTGTATACTTTCTGTTGTAGCTTCTGTTTCTGATTTTTCACACTTATGTTTTGTCTCTTTGTGAGTCTGGTGTAAGAATTTTTTATTTTTAATCTTTTCATAGAACTAGTTCTTGTATTTATCTTTTATATCAATTTTTTGTCTTGATTTCACTAGTTTCTGCTCTCATTTTATTATTTCCTGAAATGTACTAACTTTTGATTTTGCTTTTGGTAGTTTCTTTAGGTGTGAGGTAAGTTACTTGTTATTCTTTTTTCCTGACTTAGATCTGTGTTCCATAAGTTTTCTGTTATTACTATTTTTGCTGCAATCCATAGCTTCTGGTAAGTCTTGTCATTTTCTTTCAACTCCATATGTTTTTTTTTTTTTTTTTTTAAGATTTATTTATTTATTTATACAAGCACTGGGTATAGTCAGAAGTACGGGAGGGTGAGAGAATTCACCAGAGCCAGAGCGGGGAGCAGAACAGGCAGACTGACAATGTACACTGCTGAGGGGAGCAGCGGGCGGCAGGAGAGGTTTGCGCGCCATGTGGGACCCTTGCCAGGTGGCTGGGGATCGAACCGGCACCGCAGAGGCTGTGGGCAGCTTGTCAACCCAGCGCTCAACCGCTGTGCTTTCGGGGAGGCCCGATACTCCATATGTGTTTTAATTTCATCTTTGATGTCCTCATTTACCCCACAGCTGTTCAGTAGCAAAAAATATGTTTTTTCCCTGTGTCTTCTTTTGGTTGATTTCCAGTTTCATACTATTTTGAACTGAAGAGTTGCTTGATATAATTACAGTTTTTAGAAATTTATTTAGACTTGTGTCCTAACATCTGTTCTATCCACGAGAATGTTATATGAGCACTTGTAAAGGATTTATATTCTTATGTTTTGAGGGTGGAATGTTCTTTGTCTGATAAGTCCATCTCTTCCAATTTGTCACTTAAGACACTTTTTATAATGGTCATTTAGTGTGTGGATGATCTGTACAGTGGGGTACTAAATTTCCTACTGTTACTGTGTTGCTGTCAGTGTCTTTGTTTGGGTTTGTTAGTAGTTACATTTACATATATTTTGGTGGAGCTATATTGTATGCATATAAATTCATAATTATTATGTGTTCTTGTATTGATTACTGTATGATTTTATAATGTCTCTCTTTGTCTCCTGCTATCATTTTAAGCTGGAAGTCTGTTTTATGTAATGTAAGTCTAACAGTCTCTGCCTTTTAAAATTTTCTACTGATTTGGAGTATCAGTTTCCATTCCTTGTATTAATAGGTCAAGTTAGTCTCTTATAGACAGCATATACTTGGGTTTTGCTCTTTAATCTTCTTCACTCTGTACCTTTTAATTATTGAATACAGTCTATTTACATTAAGTGTGATTATTGATAATTGAAGGCTTATCACTATAATTTTACCTTTAGTTTTGTGGTTCTCTCTATATCCCTGTATATTTTTTTTTGTGGACTTTAATTTCTTCAATTTGGTTAGAACAGTTACTTTAACATTTCTTGTAGGGGAGGTTCAGTGTTGATAAACTCCTTCAGTTTTTATTTGGGAAAGCCTTTATGTTTCCTTCATATGTGAAAGATAGTCTTGCTTGTTAGGATATTCTAGGTTGGTAGATTTTTTTTAAAGATTTATTTATTTATTTATACAAGCACTGGGTACAGTCAGAAGCGTGGGAGGGTGAGAGAATTCACCAGAGCCAAAGCGGGGAGTAACACAGGCAGACTGAAGAAGTACACTGCTGAGGGGAGCAGCGAGCGCGGCAGGAGAGGACGGTGCGCCATGTGGAATTTTGCCGGTGGCCGGAGATAGAACCAGTGCTGCAGAGGCTGCGGGCAGCTGCACAGCCCAGCGCTCAACCACCTGCACCACTGGGGAGTCCCCTCTAGGTTGGTAGTTTTATCTGGAATATTTTGAGCTTGTCATTTCATTCACTCCTAGCATATAAAGTTTCTGCTTGTAAATGTGGTGAGTATATCTGATAGGAATACCTTTATACATTACCTTCTTTCCACTGCTAATCACCTTCAATATTCTGTTTTTTTTTTTTTTTTTGCATTGAACTCTTGATAGATTTACTGCTATGTGATTTGGTGAAGTTATCATTCCATTTAGAGAATATGGTGTTCTTTTTCATGGATACATATATATATATGTGTGTGTGTGTATATATGAATAATATATATATATATATATATATATATATATATATATATTCACTTCCATGAATGAGTTTGGGGAGTGTTCCAATATTATTTTGTTGAATAAGCTCTATATTTCCTTTTATCTATCTTTACTTTCTGAGATACCCATTATTTTTATTGCCTTTACTAGTGAGGCATGATTGTTCCTATAGTGCTGCTTCTTATATTTGTTTACATTTTATTTATTGTCTTCTACCTCAGTCCTTTGTACATTGCTATGTTTGTGGTGACTAATTCAATCCTACATTTGGTCTATTCTGTTTATGCAGTTTTTTTAGAGCTCTTGATCTTAATTATTACACTCTTTATATCCTGAATCTCTGTTATATTTTAACTCAGGTATTAATTTTCTAACATCTGTTTATATTGAGCTCATTAATTTGTTTATATATGTGATTAGTTTTTCTTAGTTTCTTAGTTTTTCTTTATCAATTTGGTTTGCATTTTTATCTTTTTTACTTCCTTTGTTGCAGCAGTTTTGAACAGTCAGATTAAGGAGATAAATATCCATTTCCTTGTAGTTGGTTTGTTATATCATATTCTTTTGATATCTTGAGTTGGCACTTAATTTATTTTTCTACAGCTTCACTTGCTACTTAAAATTTCCCTATTTTCCCCTCAATATTTGTAACAGTATCTTAGAGTATTGTACTTCATTTACCTTATCTGCATGTAGTGTTGTGTTTTTGTTTTATTTTAAATTTCTGGCCTTTTCTGGCTTTTGTAGGTATTGAGACCTGTTTTTGCATTTGCTGAATCAGCAAGGTGGTTCAGATGCATGATGGGGTCCAGCTGCTCTTTGGAGTGTGTTTCATGGGAAGGAAACTGGCTTATGTTTGTGTCACCACTGAAATCCATGGTCTCCGGGATCCCAGATTTGAGAATTGGCAGTTTGTCTTTTGGCAGTGCACTTCCAAGCTCATTACCAATTCTGAGGATTGGGGGAAAGGGGAGTGCAGTCTGTGGTGCCTTCTCTGTTGTATTCCTTACAGGGGACCTAGCCTATGTGGAACATCTCAGCTCCTCTGTGAGTTTTCTTTTGATCAAGTGTGTGTTTATATGTTGCACTATCTCTTTCCCACTGAACTGGCAGTCTTGATGTCTGTGTCCTCTATCTTGAGCTGTCATCTCCAGACATTTCTCTACTACCTGTCTGGTAAAACCTGAATCTCCTTCATTTTTACTGTGGTACAATCTGGGCTGTTCTCTGAGGTCCAAAGCGTGTTTCCGTCTCACTCCATGTTGTGGGACTCTCAGTGTTATGTCTTTTAGACAATTTGTAAGATGTTACTTTGGGAGCCAAAAATAATTTGAGTGATATACTTTGTATCTGAAGATGTAGATCTTTAGATGTTAATAATCTTCATTTATTTACTCATCTTCATAGAAGTTTTTCAGGGAGCAATAAAACAAATGTAAACTTCATATGTTGATGATGCGGATTGATGCCTAATGGTGGAAACTGAAAATGAACCGAAGATAAGTAAGCATGATTTTTAGAAAACAAAATAGCACAAAACCAGAAATTGAAGGTCTCTAGGTCCTTCCTTTGTATGATGTATCTGTAATTATAACTATTTTGAATGCAGTTCTTTAGTTACATGCCCCTATTTCTCTCTTTATATTTATTCACTTCACAGAATTTTCTAATTTCCCTTTTCTTTTCCTTTTTTAAAAAATCTGTTTATTAGCAGTGTGTTGTTTATTTATTTTTTTTATATTTGTAAATAGTATGTTGGTAAGAAAAATGTTACCATTGAGACCATTACCCATTTTAGACTATATCTTCCTAAAGTGTCATTATGGGATAGACCTGTAATTCTCATAATGTGGGCCCTATACAGGCAGTATTAGCATCATCTGGAAAAATGTTAGAAATGCAATTTATCAAACACCGCTCCACACCTATTGAATCAGATACAAAGGGAATGATGTACAGTACACTACTTTAACATGCTCAGTGTTTTCAGGTGATTTTAATACAAAAGAAATAGCTCTGTTTTTTGGGGAAGAGAACTTCCCTTTAGCCCTTGAGCTGTCACTGGCTAGCTCTGGGGTAACTTATTTCTCAGTCTCTTTTTCTTTTCTTTTCTTTTTTTTTAAATAAATTTTATTTTTATATTCCCCATACAATTGCAACCCCCTTATTTTGACCCCAATCCCTCCCCTCCCTGCCCCCCAACCCCCATAGAGTGTCTCTGGTTCATATTTTTTTGTTGACTTTGATTTTCACTTTCTTATAGTTATTCATTTTCCTGGTCCCTTATTTAAGTATTCTAGATTCCTTTTCTTGTTTTTAAAGTAAAAGAATAATATTTGCTTTATCTAACTCACACAGTTGTTGTGAACACTAATGAACTAATGTCAAAGCCTCTTTGTAAACTATGAAGGCTGTGTATACATATAAGACATCATAATAAACAATGGGAACTACATTTTATTGAGCATTTATACTGGGGCCAGAAGATCCATACATATTATCTTACTTGGTCCTTAACAAGTAGTGATAGACTTATTTAACAATCCAGTTTAGTTTTCTAAACTGTATTGGAAACCAAACATTGAAGTCCAAAATTACAGGTAAAATAACTACATGAAAACACAACTACATTGAAATACATCTGTATCGAAATATTACCATATAAAAATCCAATTATATCAAAATCAAACAGGATTGCTAAATGTAGAATGGTTCTTTTTAAGAGAATTTTGTTGCTTCCCCTCACCCCACCTCCTTACCAAGAAAAGCACAAAATTAGATCTTACCCTATTAGCTATTAGTAGCCAGAGCACTTAGCTCTAGTACTGTACTATTCAATTTTGTATAGACATAGGGGAAAATATGTTTTTTTCTCTCAACTTGAGGTTTTTTTTTAATTTTTAAATAAGCAGTTTTACAAAATATCTTTAAAATATCCTTTCCAGTTTAATCATTTAGTTTAAGATATAACATTGGGTGTGAAATTTAGTCATTGTTCAAAGGTATAGGAAATTCTTTCCTAGTGAACTATAAGAATTAGAGAAGCAACTATCTTTTAGAATTGGGTTAACTATCAGAATCATTATCAGATTAGGGACTGCATTGAATTGTACTGGACTAGAATAGAAAATAACAGTTGAATTAGAGAAAATCTTCCTGTCAGTAGTGTTTCTCAGGACTGTGAAGTGAAGGGGATTATTTTCAAATTCATGACACTTATTTGTTTTCTTATAGAAAGGTACTTATTGTGAATATGAACATTGATGTGTATTTTGTCACTGTCATTTCATATTGTGGGGCATGTGCTTGTATATGTTTTAGTGTGTACACATGTGCATGTGCTTTAAAGTGCCAATCTTATTGACTGCATATGATGCATTATATCACACTTACAAGTATGTCTTGCCTACAATTGTATCTATTATAATTATGATTTAACAGAGGCTAAAATGTGAACCTGAAGTTGCAACATTTTTGTTCTTTCTCTATAAGTTACAATGGACCTAAAAGCCTGCCAGGAAAGGAGTAGTCAGTCTGAACTGTACTGTCTTCCTGTGCTAAAGAAACCAATTTCTTCTTGGGAGATGCTTGCTATTGTTTTTGCATCCAGCGAGCAAAATCTATCCTCTTCTGCTCTCTTTTCCCCCCTGGAGGTCTGTGTGCACTCATAGCAACAGCCTATATTCTTATGATTTGAAAGCTTTAGATATGCTGCTTTTTTTTAAAATCACATTGACCAATTAGAGTTGGAGAAATAGTGAAGAGGTTATAAAGACTTTTCCTCTGTTTTTTTTTTTTTTTTTTGCCCAGAAGTCTCCACCTTCATTCTTTCAAAGACTGAGACCTTTACAGATGCTCTGCCAAGGAGAACTTCAGTTTTCCCTTGGGAATCTGAGAAGGGCTCAGTATTTAGTAAGTCTGAAAAAAGAATCTTTTCAGATGTTAATAAGTGTAAGCAGGACCCAGGAAGCCCTGCAGTCTAGGGAACATATTAAATATCCAAGAAATATAACTTTTCCATGGACTGTAGCCAGATTCTTACCATTGGTGATAACTTTAAGAAAGAATCACAAAGGTAGAATTCCCCTAGAGGACATCTCTGTGAACTTGGAATTCAATATAGCTTCTAAAATTCACAGCAAGTAAAAAACCACTGACGATATCAGGCATCTATTTATATTCCAGGCTTTTTACATTTTCTTTGGGGTTCTCTCTGTTTGCCTAAGCTTGTCTGCTAGTGAGTGCTAAACTGCCAATTGCTGGCTACAAACATATTGTAACAACTTGGATAAAATAGTTCTCTGCTTTGTAAATTGCAAAGGATCCACAGGGAAATGTTAATTATTATTTTTCTTATTCTGCTACTACTTGTGCAAATTTAAAAGTACAGTTATATAGTAAACATTTTTTGTAACTACTCCTCTCCAAAATCATTTTGTCATGCTTGCTTCTTTGCTCTCTTTCTCTAAGTAAAACACTGCAGAGATAGCAAACTCTGCTTTTCATTCCTCTCTACAATTCTTAATGGAGGCAACCACAATTCCGAATTGGGTGTGTGCCTTTCTTGGTTATATTATAGGAGATATACATCTATATAGCTACATCTATCTTCTAGAATTTGTTAACTGATAAATAATAATCTACAGTATATAGAGGGAAAAAGTTAAAGATTTATTCTCAGACATCAAAAGTGAGGATTAAATCAGAAGAAACAGGGTGGGAAGAGATACCTAGGTCCTAGCCAGATGCTTCTTCAATTCTGTCCCCTTTCATACAATGTACCATATATTTAGCAATTACTTTTCTTATTAATGCGCATGTAGGATGTTTCTAATTTTCCTTTATTGCCTATAAAAAACCAGTGAACCTCCTCATGTATGCCTTCTTGGGAAATGTGCAATGGCTTGTCAGGTAATGAGAATTTTTGATATTGCTAGATATTTACGTATTATACGCTTAAAATGGTTACGACCAATAATACTTCCACAAACAAATTTTAGACCACTCTAAATCTACTTATATGTTTCAAGTGAATTTCTTGTAGATAGTATTTAGTTGCATTGTATTTTTTTCTCTACCAATCTGTCTTTTCCTTGGTATTTTAGGTCATTTATGCTTCATACAATTAGTTATATGTTAGGGTTAGGTCTACTATATGATTGTATATTTTCTATTTTTCTGTTTTTTATGTCTTATTTTGTCTTCAATTTTCTAGGTTACTTGATGTATCAGTAATGTGTTTGTGTATATCTCTGCAAAAATATTTTTAGTTGTAATAAAATACAAAGAATGTAAAACCACTCTAACAATATTTAACTGTACAGTTCATTAGTGTTAAGCATATTCACATTAATGTACAAGACAAGGATGATCTCTGTCACCACTATTGTTCAACAAATGCTAGAGCATTTAGGCAAGAGAGATATATAAAAGGAATCCTATGCCGGAAAGAAGTAAATCTATTATTGTTTGCACATGGCATGATAATATACATCCAGAACCTTAAAAAATCCATGGATACACTAATTAAAACAATAAACTAGGTCAGTAAAGTGGTAGGTTACAAAATCAATAAACAAAAATCAGTTGCCTTCCTATATGCGAATGATGAACTGAAAAAAAACAACCCATTTACAATTGTAACAAATTAAAATTTGGTACTAAATTGTACCAAAATAAAATGAGATACTTTAGGAGTAAACCTAACAAGGAGGTGAAACATTTATACAAGGAAAACTATAAGACACTGTTAAGGAAATAGAAGTCAGAAAACAAACGGAAGATATTCCCTGCTTGTGGAGTGGAAGAATCAACATTATCAAGATGGCCATTTTACCCAAAGCAATTTACAGATCCAATCCAATCCCAATACAAATCTTTTTTTTTTTTTTAAAGATTTATTATTTATTTATTTATTTATTCATTCATTCATTTATACATACAAACACTGGGTACATTCAGAAGCGTGGGAGGGTGAGAGAATTCACCAGAGCCAGAGCAGGGAGCAGAGCAGGCAGAAGGACCGAAGTACACTGCTGAGGGGAGCAGCGGGCGGCAGGAGAGGTCTTCGTGCCATGTGGGACCCTCCTCTGGTGGCCGGGGAGCAGCCGGGGATCGAACCGGTGCTGCAGAGGCTGCGGGCAGCTTCGCAACCCAGCGCTCAACCGCTGCACCACTGGGGAGGCCCCCAATACAAATCTTAATGGCATTCTTCAAATAATTAGAACAAACATTACTGACATTCATATGGAATTGCAAAAGACCCCAAACAGCCAAATCTCTCCTGATGAAAAGGAAAAATGGGAGTATTACATATCCAGAATTTAAACTATAATATAAAGCTATAATAATGAAAACAGTTGATCCTGGAACAAAACAGATATACAGATCAATGGAATAGGATCAAGAACCTAGGAATAAACCCCCACATATATGGACAACTAATCTGTGACAAAGGACTGAAGAATATGAACTGAAACAGGGCAAGCCTTATCAATAAATGATGTTGGTAAAATTACAATGCCACATAAAAAGGAATGGAACTAGACTGCTATTTCACACCATACACAAAAGTCACTCAAAGTGAATAAAAGATTTGAATATAATACCTGAAACAAAATACATAGAAGAGAACTCATGCAAAACAGTTCATGACATACATGACATCTTTACAGCTTCATCTCCAGCAGCAAGGAAAACAAGAGACTATAAACATTTGGGACTATATCCAACCGAAAGGCTTCTGCACAACAAAAGAAACTAAATATTCTGAATACTTGAATATATAAAGATATGTTTGAATGAGTAGTAAATTAGTATTTATACATATACGTTCTAACAGTCTATGGTGTTGACATTTTACCACATCTAGTAAAATGTAGAAACCTTTTTATTTTCCCTTTCTTCCCCCCACTTATAGTTGTCTTAGATATACATTGAGTATTAGACCAGACTGTTATAACTTTTACTTCAAATGTCAAATATAATTTACAAAATTTGAAGGAAATAAATCTGTATGTTTACCCATATTTTTCTGTAACTGCTATACTTTCTTCATTTTGAAAGTTTTCTTTTTTTCCTGCATTTTCTTTCTGTTTCGAAAATTCCTCTACACATTCTTTTGGTGTTAAGTCTACTGATAACAATATCTTGGGTTTATTTCATATGAAAATGTCTTGAATTTTGTCATTATTCCTAAAGGACATTTTCAGTGCATATAGAATAATGGGCTTATAATTCTTTTTTTTAAGTTTTATTTATTTATGCATACAAGATCTGGGGTTCAGGCCAGAGGTGTGGGGGGTGAGAGGATCCACCAGAGACAGAGTGGGGAACAGAACAGGCAGATCAACCAAAGCACACGGCTGAGGGGAGCAGCTGGCGAGTCAGGAGAGATCTGATGTGCTACGTGGGCAACTGTTCCCTGGCCGGCCGGGGAATCGAACTCATGCTGGAGAGGCTGCAAGACAGCTTCATGGGTTATGTCCTAACCCCCTGTGCCACCAGGGAGGCCCTTATAATTCTTTTATTTCAGTGTTTTCAAGACAAGTGCCACTTTCTTCTGTCCTTCATTGTTTCTGATGAAAAATATATTATTATTAGAACTTTTTACCTATATAAGTAAAGTGTCATTTCTCTTTCCCTGCTTTCAAGATCTTAGTCTTCATCAATAGCTTGTTTTATGATTTTCCTTTACATATGTTATTTGGGTTCTAGTTTGGGATTCATTTAACTAATTAAATCTTTAGAATTTGTGTCTATTGACAAATTTTTTAAATTTTAAACTATTATTTCTTAAGTACTTTTTCATTCTGTCCCCTGTCTCTTCTCATTCTAGAACTCCCATGTCATGGAAGGTTGATTTTTTAATTTTAATCCCATGGGTCACTGAGACTTTGTCTTCCTCTATTTTTCTAGCCTACATTATTTTTCAGATTAAGTAACATTTATCATTTTATTTTCCAGTTCACTGATTCATTGTTATTTCTGTACTGTTGAGCCAATACTTTGAATTTTTTACTTCACTTACTTTTTTTTTTTAACCTTTTTTATGTTTTCTATTTCTTTGTTGGTATTTTTTGTTTCTTTGCTGAAACTTTATTTTTTATTTGTTTCAAGCTTATTTTTGTTTATTTTTGATTGTTGTTTTATAATAATTGTTAGGTAATTCTATCAC
This sequence comes from Talpa occidentalis, assembly GCF_014898055.3. NCBI lineage: Eukaryota > Metazoa > Chordata > Mammalia > Eulipotyphla > Talpidae > Talpa > Talpa occidentalis. The sequence continues at coordinate 48,308,562 of NW_023601543.1, forward strand.
CTATTGAGTATCTTCTCATACAACTTGAGATCTTCCCAGTTTTTGATAATTATTAAGTGATTTTAAGTTGAAGTCTGGACATTTTGCATTACAATTTTATGAGTTTTTGGATTTTATTTAAATCGTAGGCTTTAGCAAGCCTCCTCTGACATCACACTTCTGGTTGAACATATCCTGGCAGGTTGGGGTAGAAGTCCAGGTTTCCCACTCTTCCACTTTCGTGGAAGGGGTACCCTTCCTTTCTGCTGGACAGGGGTGGGTATTATACCTCTATTAATATAGTATTTTTTTTCTGGGAGGACCAGGAATTTCTTAGTATTCACATGGCCTCCATTTGCATTGTGGTAATGGGATGACTTTTTATAACTGGGTAAGTGTGGAAATTCAAGTCTTGGCTCTCCAGTAGGCTTCCTTTCACACCAGCATAGTGAGGAAGATAATGCATACATTGCTGCTGGGAGAGAATGGAAGTGCACACCACCCTCTGTTGTCTATGGTGACACCATAGGGAGTAGGTGACTTGTTACTTTCTTTGGGGGATGAGAATCCCATTTGGCTTTCTCTGATACCACCATGTTGATGCGATAGGGCTTGGGGCACCATGTTATAGGTTCCCAACTCAATATTTGATGGCAGGAGTAAGTGAGTTTCTTCTGTGGTATTTCCTAATAGAGCACAGTTATTGTTTGAAGGTTTTCTGTCTTGTTAGGGTGCTTTTTATTTTTTCTGGAATTTGGGCTAGCTAAAGCAGTCTTTCCTTGGCCCTTTCTGTGTCCTTTGGAATATCCAGATTATGGCTTCTTCAGCATCCAGCAAGGGATATATGAAACCAAAATGTAACCAGGGAATTCATGTCAGTGTCCTTTGTTAGTGCTGATAATTTCCTATTAGTTTCTGTCAGGTTTCTTCTTCTGTTTGTGTGTACTCTGGGTGACTTCTTCAGACCTATTTTACAATTTACTAACTAATAGTTTGATAGCTTCTTTTTCCCTCAGAACATTCAAGTTAATATTACTTTTTCCTTTCCATTTCTCAGTCTTATGTTAATTTCATATGCAATGTACATGGTTTTTAACCTTATTTAGTGAGAAATATGGAAAAGTATGTGTACTTTGTCATTCTGGAAGGAGAAATCCTTTCCTATTTGTAAAAAATAATTACCTGAAATAGCTTGTAAATTGGATTATTTGATTCTCGAAGTTTTTTAATATTTCCCTATAAACGGTTGGAACTTTCTGTCTTTGTTACAGCAAAAATGTTATTGCCAGTGGCAGGGATTGTACTTATACTGCAAATTTAGCTAATTTAGCGGCAATTTGTTCAATTTTGTTCAGCAATTTGTTCAGTTTGTTTCCTGGATTTTGTTAGTAGCTGTAATTATGATTTTGAATTTTCCCATCCATGAAAATATTTTCCATCAACATTTGCCAAAGTTGAATATTTTTGCCTTTTAAAATTGTAAAATTTATAAAGTACCTACCTTTTGTATGATTTGTACCTAGTTATGGCATATTTTTATTGCTAAATTGTTTGTGCTAATACAGACAATAAATAATTATGTAGTAATTATCTGAATTTCAAAATGATTGCTAATTTTACTAATTTTTCAAAATTATTTGCACTGCTGTTTATGGAATTCTCTCATGGTTTTAAATCTCCCTTCTGTCAGTAGTTATATTCCTCTTCCATTACTAATCTCTTTTATTTGTGCCCTTGTTTTGTTGATTAGTTTTCTAGATGTTTGTCTGTATTTTTAATTTTCTAGAACAACTAGTTTATTATGTTGATCCTTCATATCTCTCTTCTATTTTATTAGTATATGATTCTATACTCATTATTTCATTTCTTGTACATTCTTTTAAAGACTGTGCTCTTTTCCTAAGATATTAAGTTGGGTGCCAGTTTGTTCACTTAGTGTTGTTTTCTAATGCATACATATAAAATATAAATCTCCCATAAGATCCCCTTAAATACCATGCTGAGTTTTTGCTATGTAGTGGAGTTGTCATTCATTGTATGTGCAATTTTTAAAATTATTTCTTTAATTTATAAATTGTTTAGAAGCATATCTTTCAGGCTCAAATTATATTGTCTTTTTGACATCTTTGTTTTCTTAATTTGTTGCTTTGTGTTCTCAAAAGACAATTTGTATGGTAATTTTAGAATCCTGCTGAGACTTTTCTATGGTCTATAATGTGGCTAGTTTTTGTTAGTGTTACAAATCTATTAAAAAATAGACTATCAGATTTAGGATCAACATGGCTGCTAGGAAACACTGTGAGTAAGTCCTCCCATTAAAAAAAAAACAAAAACAGTTAATAGGGAGGAAAAGCAGCAGGTCTCTGTGAAAATCAGGACACTGAAGATAAACTGATGATTCTGGCAAACTTCCCCATGAGGAAAATTTCCATAATAGAGGACTAAAAGAGAGGAAAGCTCAGAACCCTGCTACCCTCCCCTGCCCACAACACTGGTACACTCCTACCAACAGAAAGAAAAAAAAATGAGAACAAACTACACATCAAGCTGACGGTAGGTGGAAAGGAACTATTGCAGGCACTGCACCCCATGAACTGGAACTGTGGAGAACCATGCGGGAATCGTCATGGAGGTGAGCAAACGGCTCCGGTGCCATTAGAGGAAAACTAGGACTCTGTGGTGACCTATAAATAGTCCAAGGCTAGATGGTAAGCTTGTACAGAAAAGCAGCTTGCTTGAAAAACTTATGTGGATCGCGGCTGCCCAGGTACCCACGCCGATGACCTAGGTTTGTGGGGAGACGTGCTGGAGCCCTCACTGAGGTGAATGTCCCTCACTGAGTAATCAGAAACCAGGACATGGGAGTGGGGTGCAAAAGGTGCCATTACTGTGGACACTGATCTGTACTATTGCCTGTGTCCTGTATCTGGGGGCTTTGGAACTGTGACCTGGGGCATGAAATTCCGGGTTTGGGATCCCCAAGACAGTGGGGCACAGGGCAGAAGCAGCAACCCATGCTGTTGAGTCACTCCATGCCACCCACACTATGTTCCCTGGGCCCACAGGGGAAAAAAAAACAGTTCTGGAAGGATACTAGGAAAGATCTCTAGTGCCACCTAGAGACCAGAACACAATCACCAACATCCTCATAGTTGGAAACCAGGGATCCCAAAAACACCCTCAGGCTCTGAGAGAGGGTGGGCCACACAAATGGGTAAGAAGAGAAATAAGGTGTGGAGCAAGACCCCATTCTGAAACTGAGAGCCAGATGCAGTATCTGGGGCAGGGGACATGCCAGAGCAGCGGGCACTGCACAGGGTGGCAGTCAGCTTTTTCTATCTGATAGCCCTGGGACTGAGACCTAGAGTGCAGAATTCAGGGTGCAAGATCCATACAGCTGTGGGCACAGCACCAGGTGAACATGGGGCAGACACAGCACCCAGCTTGAATAAGAGCCCGTGTGTTGAGGTGCTCCCCTCTGCACACCACCCCCCCATTTCTCAGAGAACCACTGGGAAAAAGCACAGGTCAGCAAGTACAGATCTCTGGTGCCACCTCAAGAGCAGAACAAAATCACCAACTATCTGATTCCCTGTTGGAACTGAGTAAATACAGAGGGAGGGAACTGTAAGTTACAGTGCCCAGAAACACAGCATCAAACACCCTGGTGGAATTTTAGCCTACCAGTGCTGGTCTCAGTCTGGTAAACAGTTTCCAACACCCCTAAAGGAACACTCCAAAGAGATCCCCACCAACACCAGTGGCACAACGTCCCAACACACAGAACTAATTAGAAAGCAAACAACAGGTAGGAGAAAAAATATTAATAACCAAGCAAGCCCACAGGAGGAGGACACACCACGAGAAGAGATACTGTCACCGGAGCTCAACAATGACATGGGAGATATTCTCGTCCTATCAGATAGAGAATTAATGATCATCATGGTTGAAAAGCAGAAAGAAAATGAAAAGGAAAAAAAAATGATTTGAGACAAAATAATCACTGAACTGAAGACCTTAAGAACTGAAATTGAGACCTTAAGAAAGGAAAGAAAAGAAACGCAGGAGATTAAAAGATTACTAGAGGAGATAAAGAACTCTGGGAAAAGCAATGAAAACAGAATCGATGAAATGGAAGAACGGATCAGTACTATTGAAGATACAGAAATAAAAAGAGCCAAAAGAGAAAAGGAGAGAGAAGTTCATATGAAGAAGTATGAGGAGACTCTTAGACAATCATCAGACTCCATGAAGAGAGGAAATGTAAGAGTTATAGGAATTCCAAAAGGTGAGGAGAGAGACAAAGGAACTGAGAAATTATTCAAAGAGATAATTGAAGAAAACTTCCCAAGCATGAAATAAGAGACATGTATAGACATACAAGAAGTGAGAAGAACTCCCAATTACCATAATGAAAAGAAAACTACAGCAAGACACATAATAGTAAAACTTGCAAGAGTCCAAAACAAGGAAAAAATAATGAAACTGGCGAGGGGGAAGAAACAGATAAATTATAAGGAAAAAATCAGGTTAACTTCAAACTTCTCTGAAGAAACATTATGGGCAAGAAGTGAATGGAGTAACATATACAGTAAACTTCAAGACTGCAAATGCCAACCAAGAATACTTTACCCTGCAAAGCTCTCCTTCCTCTACGAAGAAAAAATATGGATCTACTTAGACAAACAGAAACTCCAGAAATTCATTACAACTAAACCCCCACTCCAAAAAATTCTACAGGAAGTCCTAAAGCCAAAACCAACATAGGAATGAACAAGGAGAACAGAATAAGGCAAGGATTAAAATCACAAAAAAGACCAAGAAATGGCAAATACTGATGCCAACATATCAATTTTAACTCTAAATGTAAATGGATTAAACTCATCAATAAAAAGACACAGAGTAGCAGGTTGGATTAAAAAACAAAATCCAACCTCTGTGTCTCCAGGAAACACATTTAAATTAACCACAAAAGATAAATACAAACTGAAAGTAAAATGTTGGAAAACAATCCTGCAAGCAAATGGACCAAAAAAGAAGGCAGGAACAGCCATACTTATATCAGATGAAATAGACTTCAAATTTAAAAAGGTAAAAAGAGTCATAAATGGACACTACATTATGATCAAGGGGGCAAAACCTTAGGAAGATATATAACACTCATCAACATATACTCACCAAATGAAGGGGCACCAAAATAGATTAGACAATTATTATCAGCTCTGAAAACAGACATTAAAGAAAATATATATATATAGTGGGAGACTTCAACACCCCACTCTCACCAATGGACAGATCAATGAGACAAAAAATAAACAAAACCTCTAAAGCCCTAAATGAAGACATAGAAGTCATGGACTTAACAGACATCTATGGGACACTGCACCCAAAAATATTCGAGTACACATTTTTCTCAATTGCTCATGGATCATTCTCCAGAACCAATCACATACTTGGCCACAAGACATACATCAACAGATACATGAAAATGAAAGTCATTCCAACTATCTTTTGTGATCATAAAGGCTTCAAGCTAGAAATAAATCATGAAAAGAAAACAAGTAACCCTCCTATTTCATGGAGATTCAAATCCACAATACTGAAAGAACACTGGACTAATGAGGAGACCAAATAAGAAATTAAAAAAAAAATACTTTGAGTTGAACGACAAGGAGGGCACAACTTTTCAGAATGTATGGGATGCAGCAAAAGGAGTAATAAGAGGAAAATATATAGCAATACAGGCTCACATCAAGAAACAAGAAAGAACTCAAAGAAACAACCTAATCTCACATTGCAAAGAACTAGAAAAAAAAAAAAAACCTAAAGCCAGTAGAAGAAAGGAAATAATAAAAATCAAATTAGAAATAAATGAAATAGAAATTAAAAAAAAAATCCAAAAGATCAATGAAACCAAAAGCTGGTTCTTTGAAAAAATAAATAAAATAGACACACCTCTGGCCAGGTTCACAAAGAACAAATGGGAGAAAACACATATAAATGGGATTATAAATGAAGTAGGAAAAATCCCAAAAGATTAGGTAGCAATCAAAAGATTAATCAGAGATTACTATGAACACTTATTTGCCAACAAATTCAGCAAACTAGAAGAGATGGACAAATTCCTAGAACGATACAATCATTCATAGCTGGACAAAGAAGAAATAGAACAACTAAACAGACCAATTACAAGCAGCAAAATTGAGGCAGTAATCAAAACACTCCCCAAAAACAATTCCAGGCCCAGATGGCTTCACAAATGAATTCTACCAAATGTTCAGCAGTGATTTAGTGCCTGTCCTACACAAACTCAAAAAAATTAAAAAAAAAAGGAATACTACCAAATACGTTCTATGAAGCCAACATTACACTAATACCAAAACCAAGCACAGACAGCACAAAAAAACAAAATTACAGGCCAATCTCCCTAATGAACACTGATGCAAAAATCCTCAACAAAATCCTTGCCAACAGAATCCAACAATGCATCAAAGGGATAGTATAGCACGATCAAGTGGGATTCATCCCAGGGGCACAAGTGTCCGGAGCCGTCTGGAGCATGCGCCGTGTTGCGTATGTGTGCCATGAGTTAAGTTTTGCTTTACCGTTTTGCCTTCGGAGAACCACAGGTTTTTCCTGTAAAGCACACGAGACTGGGAGGTACAGGGGGAGGAGCTACCAGAATATAAGAGGAGGATGCGGGAGAGAGAGAGGGAGAGAAGAAAAGAGATTTATGAGGAGAACCATGAGAGAGGAGAGTACTGAGAGAGGAGCAGAGAGAAGGCCAGGGAAGTAAGAAAGACAGGGAAAAGAAAAACATGTAAAAGTAGGAAAAGGATAAAGGAAAAATAAAGAAGCAAACGCTAGCGTCAAGTTGTCTCAAGGCCCTCATTTCAATCCTCAGCCCTTCTCTTTTCGTGCCTCCGAATCCTGCGGGTCGGGACACACAAGGATGCATTAACATATGAAAATTGATAAGTGTAATCCAACACATCAACAAAAAGAAAAATAAAAACCATGTGATCATATCAATAGGTGCTGTGAAAACATTTGACAATGTCCAACATCCATTTATGATGAAGGCCCTTGAAATTCTCGGGATAGAAGGAACATAACTTAACATGATAAAAGCCATATACAACAAACACACTGCCAATATTATTCTCAATGGGGAAAAGTTGAAGTCCTTTCCTTTAAGATCAGGAACAAGACAAGGATGTCCTCTCTCACCACTGCTCCTCAATATAATACTGGAGGTCCTAGCCAGGGCAATAGACAATAGAAAGACATAAAAGGAATCCAAATAGGGAAAGAAGAAGTAAAACTATCACTATTTGCAGATGATATGATAAGATATTTAGAAAACCCTAAAAACTCCACAGAAAAACTACTCAAAATAATCAACCAGTTCAGTAAAGTAGCAGGATACAAAATCAACATGCAAAAATCAGTAGCCTTCCTATACTCAAACAATCGATCTGAAGACGAGGAAATCAAGAAAACCACCCCTTTTATAACTGAAACAAACAAAAAAAATCAAATACTTGGGAATAAACCTAACGATAGAGGTGAAAAACCTATACGAAGAAAATTATAAAACACTGTTAAAAGAAACTGAAGAATATACAAAGAAATGGAAAGACCTCCCCTGCTCATGGATTGAAAGAATTAGCATTATTCCCAAAAGCAATATACAGATTCAGTGCTATTCCAATGAAAATCTCAATGACACTCTTCAAAGAAATAGAACAAATACAGATGAAATTCATATGGAACCACAAAAAAAAAAAAAAAAAAAAAACAGAATTGCCAAAGCCCTACTGATGGAAACAAAGGAGAAAGGAGGTATCACACTTCCAAACTTCAAGCTATACTACAAAGCCATAGTAATTAAAACACTTTGGTTTTGGAACAAAAACAGACACACAGGCCAATGGAACTGGATAGAGAGCCCAGAAATAAAGTCACACTTATATGAACAACAAATCTTTGACAAAGGAGCAAAGAATATGCAATGGAACACGGACAGTTAGTTCAATAAATGGTGGTGGGAAAACTGGACCTCCACATGTGAGAAAATGTAACTTGAACACTGTGGCTCACCGTACAAAAAAATCAACTCAAAATGCATAAAAGAATTGGACATAAGACCTGAAACCATAAAATATATAGAAGAAAATATAGGTAAAACACTACAAGACATACATCTCAGAAACATCTTTAAAGACTCATCACCCAAAGCAGTGATAGTGAAGGCAAAGATAAACACGTGGGATTACATCAAACTGAAAAGCTTCTGTACAGCCAAAGAGACATTAACCAAAACATAGAGACATCTCACTGATTGGGAGAAAATCTTTGCACTCCATTCAAGTGATAAGGGACTCATCACAAAGATGTACTAAGAACTCACAGTGCTCAACAAAAACAAAATGAACAATCCAGTCATGAAATGTGCAGAAGAACTTAAAAGACATTTTTCCAAAGAGGAAATGCAATTGGAAAACAGGCATAAGAAAACATGTTCAACATCCCTTATACTCAAGGAAATGCCAATCAAAACCATACTGAGATACCACCTTATACCAGTAAGAATGGCATATATCAAAAAAAAAAAAAAAAGCAACAACAAATATTAGTGAGGATGTGATGAAAAAGGAGCTCTCCTACGTTGCTGGTGGGAGTGCAAACCTGTACAACCATTAGGGAAAGCTTTCTGGAGTGTCCTCAGTCTATTAAAAATGGAGCTACCATGTGACCCAGCAATTTCACTACTAGAGATCTACCCAAAGGGTACAATAATATTGATTCAAAAGAATACCTGTACACCTATGTTTATTGCAGCACTCTTTATAATAGGTAAAACCTGGAAACAACCCAAATGTCCAAAAGTAGATGACTGGCTCAAGAAGATGTGGTATATATACACAATGGAATATTATTCAGCAATCAAAAAAGATAAACTCATGCCACTCACAACTATGTGGATTGAGCTAAAAGGAATTATGCTCAGTGAAATAAGCCAGAAGGAAAAAGAAAAATATCGGATGGTTTCACTTATAACAGGAATATAGGGGAACCAAATAAAAACATCAGTGTAAAAAAAGCTAATAACAGTACAAAACACAACAAAGCAAGAACAAACAATTATGAATCAGGGACTTGCTGTGGGGGAGGGCGAGGGAGAGGGATCAGAGGGAGGGAGGGAAGAGAATAGGACACTGTGGTGATGGTGCACAGGTACCTTGGGGAAGGAAATTCTATGGGGACTCAACCTGAGTATATTTGTAGCCTTTCAATATCTTCACTGGCTTTATTAATCTAATATTTGTACTGCTATTTAAGGTGACTTTTTAGTTAGTATTTTCACAGTATATTTATTTTGTATTCCGAGGGTCTATGCTATATATTATAGTCTTATTTCTGCATCTTATTTTTTTTTATTATCGACCATGCTTTTTCCCTTTTTGTTTTGATTTTCTGTCTATCTTTTTGAATTTTGTTTTACTTTGTTCACCAATTCCATTTGTTTCTTTTTAGTTGATACACTTAAATATTGTATGAGACAAATGTTAAACTGAAGTTACCTCCTCCCATCCTCTTTATCTTCATTGACTGATATTTTAGTTTCACTCCATTGTTTAATTAATTAGATATTATTAATAGTTACTTCAGTTAATTTTCTTTAGACTTAGCAAAACAATTGCTTCATTCTTTTTTATTGTGATAAAATAAACATAACAAAATCACCATTTTAACTATTTATATATATAAATATATATATATATATTTACATCATTATTTATTTTTCTACAATGCATGCTTTCTCCTGTCAGGAGTAGTCCCAGTAAAATTCCCACCCCCAATTCACCCATGTACCATCACCATAGTCCCTTGTGCTCTTCCCTCTCCTGTTTTGATCCATATCCCTCCTCCTCCCCTGCAGAATGTTCAGATTTTTAGTTGCCTGCTAGTTTTGTTTATTTATTATTATTATTCCCCTGATCCAAACATTTCAGCTATTTTTGGTGTACATTTCAGTGGCATTACCCCTACATTCACTATGCTGTGTAAACATCACCACTGTTCATTTCCAGAACATTCATCGTTAAAGTCAGATACTCTGTGCCCATTAAGCAATAACTACTAAGTGCTTTAATCCCTAATTGCCTAGTAACCTATTTTCTACTTAGTGTGTTTTTGAATTTCCCTATTCTAGGTACTTCATATAAGTGGAATCATGTAATATTTTTTCTTTTTGTATCTGACTTGTATCACTTAATTTTTTTTTCAACATTTATTCATATTGCAGGATGAATCATCATTTATTGTAGTGAGTTTTTCTAATGTGTGCCATTCTCACTGGTATAAGATATTATCTCCTTGTGGTTTTGCTTTGCATTTCCCTGATTACAGTGATGCTGAACATTTTTGCATATGCCTATAGGCCATTTGCATTTCCTCTTTGGAGAAGTTCCTTTTTGGCTCTTACGCCCATTTTTTACTGGATTATTTACCTTGTTTTTGTTGAGTCTCTTCAGCTCTTTGTAGATTTTTGTCATCAGTCCTTTATCATTAATGTTGTGTGCAAAATTTTTCTCCCAGTCTGTGGTGTGTCTCTTTGTTTTGGTTACTGTCTCTTTTGCTGTACAGAAGCCCTTTAATTTGATGCAGTCCCAACTGTTTATCTTCGTCTTAGCTATCACTGCTTTGGGTGATGAGTCTTTTGTGATGTTGCTGAGGTGTATGTCATGTAGTGTTTAGCCTATATTTCCATCTATATATTTTATGGTGTCAGGTCTTATATCTAGTTCTTTAATCCATTTTGAGGGTTTTTTTTTTTTTGTGCATGGTGTGAGGTAGTAGTCAAGCTTCATTCTTTTGCAGGTAGCAACTCAGTTTTCCCAGCACCGATTATTGAACAAACTTTCTTTGTTCAATTGCATATTCTTTGCTCCTTTTTCAAAGATTGCTTGACCATACAGCTGTGGGTTTATTTCTGGATTTTCTGTTCCATTAATGATTTTCTATTCTGTTCTATTCTGTGTCTGTTCTTGTTTCAATACCATGCAGTTTTGATTATAATGGCTTTGTAGTATAGTTTGAAACCTGGGCGTGTGATGCCTCCATTCCCTTCTTTTCTTTTCAGGAGAGATTTTGCAATTTGGGATTTTGGTGTCCCCATATGAATTTCATCAATATTTGTTCTATTTCTTTGAAAAATGTCATTGAAATTTGTATTGGAATAGCATTGAATCTGTAAATTGCTTTTGGTAGGATTGCCATTTTGATAATGTTAATTCTTCCAATCCCTGAAGGGGGGTTGTCTTTCCATTTCTTTGTGTCTTCTTTAATTTCTTTTAAAAGTGTTTTATAGTTTTCTTTGTATAGGTCCATTACCTCTTTTGTTAGGTTTATTTCCAAATATTTGACTGTTTTTGTTTCAGTAATTGAAGGGATGGTTTTCTTGATTTCTTCTTCTTCAGATTTATTGTTTGTGTTTAGGAAGTCTACTGATTTTTTGAGTGTTAAATTTGTATCCTGCTCCTTTACCAAACTGATTGATTAGTTGATTAGTTTTTCCATGGAGTTTTTGGGGTTCTCTATGTATATTATCTTATAATCTGTGAATAGTGATAGTTTGACTTTTTTCTTCCCTATTTGGATTCCTTGTATGTCTTTCTTTTGTCTTATTGCTCTGGCTAGGAGTTCCAGTATTATATTCAAAAGCAGTGTTGATAGTGGACATACTTGTCTTGTTCCAGATGTTAAAGGAATTGCTTTTAGCTTTTCAGCATTGAGAATGATACTGGCTATGAGCTTGTCATATATGGCCTTTATGATGTTGAGGTATGTTCCTTTTATCCCGAGAATTTCAAGGGCCTTTATCATAAATGGGTGTTGTAATTTGTTGAAAGCTTTCTCAGCATCTATTGATATTATCATATGGTTTTTATATTTTTTTGTTGATGTGTTGGATTACATTGCTTGATTTTCGGATGTTGAACCATTCTTGTGTCCCTGGAACAAATCCTAATTGGTCGTGGTGAATTATCTTAAGGATACATTACTGGATTCTGATACCTAAAATTTAATTGAGGAATTTTGCATCCATGTACATTAGAGGGATTGGTCTGTAGTTTTCTTTTTTTGTGTTGTCCTTGTTCGGTTTTGGTATTAGTGTGATGTTGGCTTCATAGAACATGTTTGGCATTATCCCTTCCTTCTCAATTTTTTGAAAGAGTTTATGAAAGATAGGCACTAATTTGTTTCTGAATGTTTGGTAGAATTTATTTGTAAATCCATCTGGTCCTGGGCTTTTTTTTGGGGGGAGGGTTTTGATTACCATTTCAATTTCACTGCTTGTAATTGGCCTGTTTCGGTGTTCTATTTCTTCTTTATCTATCTTTGGGTGATTGTAAAATTGTAGGAATTTGTCTGTCTCTTCTAGATTGTTGAGCTTGTTCGCATACAACTGTTCATAATAGTTTCTGATTACTCTTTTGATTTCTGCTGTGTCTGTTGTGATTTTTCCTCTTTCATTTGTGATCCTATTTATTTGTGCTTTCTCCCGTTTTTCCTTTGTGAGCCTGGCTTGGGGTTTATCTATTTTATTTATTTTTTTGAAGAACCAGCTTTTGGTTTCATTGATCTTTTGGTTGGTTTTTTTAGTTTCTATTTCATTTATTTCTGCTTTAATTTTTATTATTTTTTTCTTCTACTGGTTTTAGTGTTTTTTTTTTTTTTGTTCCTTTTCTGTTTCTTTGAGATGTCAGATTAAGTTGTTTCTTTGAGTTCTTTCTTATTTCTTGATTTGATCCTTTATTGCTATATATTTTCATCTTATTTTTGCTTTTGCTGAATCCCATACATTTAGGAAATTGGTATGCTCATTGTCATTCAACTCAAAATATTTTTTAATTTCTTTTTTGATCTCCTCATTAGGCCAGTGGTCTTCCAGTAGTGTTGGTTCCAATCTCCATGAAGTTGGAGGGTTCCTTGCCTTCGTTTTATGGTTTATTTCTAGTTTTATGCCTTCATGGTCAGAAAGATGGTTGATATGATTTCAGTCTTGGTGTATCTGTTGATGTTTGTCATGTGTCCCGGTATGTGATTGATCCTGGAGAATGGTCCCTGTGCACTTTAGAAAAATGTGTACTCAGATTTTTTTGGGTTTAGTGTTCTATAGATGTCTCTTAAGCCTGTGAGCTCTAGATCTTTATTTAGAGCTTAAGTGTCCTTGCTTATTTTTGTCTCATTGATCTACCTATTGTTGATAGTGGTGTGTTGACATCTCCTTCTACATATGTGTTTTCTCTGATGTCTCTTTTCAGAGATGAAAATAGTTGTCTGATATATTTTGGTGCTTCTTCATTGGGTGAGTATTTTTTAATGAGTGTTATTTCTTCTTGAAGTATTGTCCTCTTGATCATAATGTATTGACCGTCTGGGTCTCTTTTAACATTTTTGTGTTTGAAATCTGTTTTATCTGATATAAGTATAGCTGTTCCTGCCTTATTTTTTTGTCTATTGCTTATAGGATTTTTTTTTCATTCTTTCACTTTCAGTCTATTTTTATCTTTTGTAGTTAAATGTGTTTCCTAGAGACAGAAAAGGTTGGGTTTTGTTTCTTAATCCAGCCTTTGACTCTGTGTCTTTTTATTGAAGAGTTTAGTCCATTTATGTTTAGAATTTATATTGATATGTTAGTGTCTGTTTTTGCCATTTTGTTTGACTTTTCTCTGGTTTTATTTATTTTTTAACTAATTTTTTTTGGTGTTATCTCATTCTTATTCAACCCTCTGTTTTTCTGGCTTTAGGACACATTGTAGTATTTTTTTGGAGTCGGGTATAGTCATAGTGAAATTCCATAGTCTCTGTTTGTCTGGGAAGGTCCTTGTTCTTTCTTCATAGAGGAAGGAAAGCTTTTCAAGATAGGGTATTCTTCGTTCACATTTGTCGTCTTTGAGCCTGTGGACTATGTCCCTCCACTCTCTCCTTTTCAATAGTGTTTCTTTGGAGAAGTCTGATGTCAGCCTGATTGGTTTTCCTTTGTATGTTATCTGTTTCTTCCCTCTTGTCAGCTTCATTATTTTTCCTTGTCTTGGATTCTTGGGAGCTTTACTATTATGTGTCTTGCTGTATTTTTCCTTTCGTCCTGGAAGTTTGGTGTTCTTCTTGCTATTTTAGCTCCTTCTTCATGTTTGGAAAGTTCTCTTCAATTATTTTCTTGAACATTTTCTGTGTTCCTATGTCTCTCTCCTCTCTTTCTGGGATTCCTATAACTCTTATATTTCCTTTCCTCATGGAGTCAGATAGTTCCCAATGTCTTTCTTCATTCTTTTTATTTCGTATGTTTCTTTCCTTTTCTGTTTTGATTCTTTTAATTTTTGTGTCTTTGAGAGTACTTATTCGTTCTTCCATTTCATCTATTCTACTTTCTTCACATTTTCCAGAGTTCTTTAGCTCCTCCACTTATCTGTTCATCTCCTGCTTTTCTCTCACTTCCTTCTTTAGGGACTCAATTTCGTTCTTCTGATCTTTGATTATTTTTCCCTTATCAGTTATCCTTTATGACTTCTGTCAGTTATTTAATCATGGCAATTTTAAATTCTGTATCTGGACAGTTTAGAAGTTCTTTCAAGTCACTGTTTTTGCATTCTGGTGGGTGATTTTCTTTTTGTGTTGTGTCTTTTCATTGAGGACTTGCTTGGTTGCTTGTAGTTTTTCTTCTTCCTGCTGCTTGTATTCTAATTTATCCTATGTGTTTGGTCACTGTGTCACTGGTACTGCCCGGCATCTTTGTGGTGTGCTCTTTCTGGGATGTTGGACACTAGTGGTCAAATCGAGTCAAAAACTGTTATGCCAGTAGTCCATTGGGGCAGTGGTACTATAAATATGTTATTGGTCACTGTCACAGAAAATCTCTTCCTTTAGAATTTGTTTAATTCCAGAGGTGGGTCATGCAGTTCCACAGACTGCCCTGCCCGTGGCTGGGTCGCTCACTGGGCTCCAAATTGCTGGAGCCCCTTCTGAGCTCTGACTCCTTGCCGGGTGGGGCCTTGTTTGTGGGGTATTTTCAACTCACGTTTGGCTGTGGTGCAGACCTTTCTCTGTTCCATGCCATCTAGGTGGGTGTGGATGCATAGATACCTGGTCTAAAATGGCAAGTCAGGAGGGCACTTCCCTGCACCCATGGCCTACCTCGTTTGTGGCTGGATTCCTCTCTGGGTTTGTACTGGTGGCCAGTTTAGGACTGGCTTGTTGGGGCTTTTCAGCTCACCTCTGGCTGTGGGGGCAGCACTTTCCCCATTCCAGACAGTCTAGGTGGGTCCTGAATGCAAAGATATCTGCTCCAAAATGGCCAGTCAGGAGGGCCTAGTACTGTTTAGAGGTATTTTAATTTGTGGTATATACTTTTGGAGGTATGTCAAAATATTGTTAAAAATAATGTTGTGAACATTTCTACTATATGTTTTCCTATTGTTTTATAGTCCTCATACATTTAAGTCTTTGATCTCTTTTGAATTAATTTTCCCATGTGGTATAAAGTAAGGTTCCAACTTTATTGTTTTGTATGTGGATATCCAATTTTCATAGACCCACATGTTGCAAAGACCTTACCATAAACAATTATCTTGGCACCCTTGATTCAAATCAGTTAACATCTGGGCTGTGTTCTGGGCCCTGCATTCAATTTTATTGATCTAATATCTGTCCTTATGCCACTAAAATACTCTTTCAAGAGAGTTTTGAATAAAGAAGTATGAGTCCTAAAGCTTTGTTCTTTTTCAAGTTTATTTTTGGAGTTTTGGTTTTCCCTGGATAGATTTTTCTATTTTTGTAAAAAAATGCAATTGAGAATTTGATAAGAATTGTACTGAATCTTCACATTGCTTAGGGTAATATTGTCATTTTAACAAAATGAAATCTCCCAACAGTAGCCTTAAATGAGGAATTGGTCCAGACAGGCTTTGTAGGTATTCATAAGGTACTCCACCCACAAAAAGCTGAGTACACATTCTTTACAAGTTCACAAAGAAAATTCTCAAGAATAGACATGTTGTTTCACAAATGAGTGTCAGTAAATTAATAGATATTGAAATAATATCAAGTGCCTTCTTTGATCACAGTGGTATCAAACTAGAAATCAACCATACAAAGAAATTGGGGGGAACATCACAATGTGTAGAAAGTAAACAACATGATACTGAGTAAGTATTTGCTTAAAGAGGTGTCAAAAGATAAGTCAAAAAATACATGGAGACAGCTTGGAACATAAACAGATGTTCAAGGTAAATGAATGGAAAAATCTTATAAGCATCTGGCACCATACAAGGACAGCCATACTTACATCAGATAAAATTAACTTACTGTTAAAAAGGTACTAAAAGACAGGGATGAACAATGATTAATAGATAGTACATCAGAAAAATATAACATTCATGTAACACTGTTTGCAAGGATTTGGAAGAAAAGGAACACTGTTATCTGTTATATTCTGTTTTTTTTTTTTTTTGTTTTTTTTTAAAGATGTATTTATTTATTTATGCAAGCACTGGGTACAGTCAGAAGTATGGGAGGGTGAGAGAATTCACCATAGCCAGAGCGGGGAATAGAACAGGCAGACTGATGAATTACACTGCTGAGGGGAGCATTGGGCATGGCAGGAGAGGTCTGTCATGCCATGTGGGACCCTCTCCAGTGGCCGGGGATGGAACCAGCACAGCAGAGGCTGAGGGCAGCTTCGCAGCCCAGCGCTCAACCGCTGCACCACCAGGGAAGGCCCAAACCCTATTATATTCTTGGTGGGTATGTAATTGTCCAACCCCTATAGAAAACATTATAGAGTTTCCTCAAAATATTAAAAAATAGATCTACCATATAATCCAGCATTTGTACTCTTAGATATCTACCTGAATAATACAACATTACTAATTTGAAGGGATAGATACACTCTTGTGTTCATTGCAGCACTTTTTAAAATAGCCAAGCCATAGAAAGAACGTAAGTACTCAACAAAAGAGCAGTGTATTAAGAAGATGCCATGTTTATACACAATTGAATACTACTCAGCTATGAAAAATGATTACAATTTGCCATTTGCAACAACATGGATGAAACTAGAGAGTATTATGCTGAGTGACATAAGTTCAAAGGAGAAATTCAACTACCAGATGATTTCAGTTATATGTATAATATCAAGAAAAAGAAAACAAAGTATGTGACAAAACTAAATCCAAACACACCTTAGAACTATTACTATAGAATTAAGGCTCCTAGGAGTAAGGTAGGATGAAAGTGTGTGCAATGTGGGGAGGTGGTGCAATGGTTTAGATCAAAGGACTTATGGTGATTTGATTGTGAATGTTGTGTGGTAACACATATCTAAGGAGGTGAGAATCTATTCCTTAAATCATGTACAGTGTTGGAAAACAATGTTATCTAAATACATCAATCAGTCAATCAGTGCCTTAATTTAAATTAAAAACAAATACAGGGAGACAAATTAAAATGAAGACACAAGCTTTCAGAATCTCTTGAGACAGCAAAACAGTAATAAAAGAAAGTTTATAGCAAAACTGTCTTAAGAAATAAAATGTCTCAAATTAATAATATAATTTTATACTTTAAATAACAGAATAGAACAAATGAAAATGAAAAGTACTATAAGGAAGGAAATAATAAAATTGTACCAGAAATAAGTGAAATAAAATAATTAAAAAAAAAAAAAACAGGTCCAAAAGACCAATGAAAACAAGAGCTGGTTCTTTAAAAAGTCAAACAAGGCAGACAATTTTGTTGCTAGGCTCACTAAGAAGAGAGCAAACTCTAACAAATATAATCAGAAATGAAAGAGAAGCTGAAACTGGCATCTCAGAAATAGAGAGAATGATTAGAGCTTGTATGAGCATCTTTATATCAATAAATTGGATAATGTAGAAAAAATGGAATTTCTTAACATCACGCAACCTTCTAAAAGTTAATCATACAGAAATAGAAAATATGAACAGACCATTTTCAAGTAAGGATATTGAAATAGTAATGAAAATTGTGCAATCAAACAAAGCACAGTACCAGATAGTTTCTTTTTTTTTTAATAATAAATTTTATTTTTATATTCCCCCATACAATTGCAAATGCCCCATTCTGACACCAATCCCTCCCCTCCCGCCCCCCACCCCCCAAAAAGTGTCTCTGGTTCATAGTTTTTTGTTGATTTTGATTTTCACTTTCTTATAGTTATTCATTTTCCTGGTCCCTTATTTAAGTTTTCTAGATTCCTGCTATGAGTGAGACCATCCGGTATTTTTCTTTTTCTTTTTGGCTTATTTTGCTGAGCATGATCCCTTCCAACGCCATCCATGTTGCTGCAAATTGCATGTGTTTATCTTTTTTGAATGCTGAGTAATATTCCATGGTATATATGTACCACATCTTCTTGATCCAGTCATCTATTTTTGGGCATTTGGGCTGTTTCCAAAGCTTAGCTATTGTAAATAGTGCTGCTATAAACATAGGGGTGCAGGTGTTCTTTGGAATGGATGTTTCTGTGTCCTTTGGGTAAATACCTAGGAGTGGAATTGCTGGATCATATGGAAGCTCTATGTTTAGTAGGTCCAGAAATTTCCACACAGCTCTCCACAGTGGTTGGACCAGTTTGCACTCCCACCAGCAGTGCAGGAGAGTTCCTTTCTCTCCACATCCTTGCTAACATTTGTTGTTGCTAGTTTTTAAAATATGTGCCATTCTCACTGGTAGTTTTGTAGTTTTGATTTGCATTTCCCTGATTGCAAGTGACGTTGAACATTTTTTCATATGTTTGGTTGCCATTTGTATTTCCTCTTTGAAGAAGTTTCTTTTTAGCTCTTCTGCCCATTTTTTGACTGCATTATTTTCTTTGTTTTTGTTGAGTCTCATCAGCACAAAAATCAGTAGCCTTCCTGTAAACAAACAATAAGTCTGAAGAAGAAGAAATCAAGAAAACCATTCCTTTCGTTATAGAAAAAAAATCAAATGTTTGGGAATAAACCTAACAAAAGAAGTAAAGGATCTATGCAAAGACAAGTATAAAATACTGTTAAGAGAAATAGAAGTAGACACAAAAAAAATGGAAAGGCATCCCCTGCTCAGGGATTGGAAGAATTAACACTATCAAAATGGCCATCCTACCAAAAGCAATCTACAGATTGAATGCTATTCCAACACAATTTTCAATGTCATTCTTCAAAGAAATAGAAAAAAATATTGATGAAATTTATATGGAGCCTCCAAAAACCCCGAATAGCCAAAACCCTCCTGAAAAAAAAGAAGGGAATGGAGGCATCACTCTCCCAGATTTCCAACTATTCTACAAAGCCATAATAATCAAAACTGCATGGTATTGGAACCAGAACAGACACCTGTACCAATGGAACTGAATAGAAAATCCAGAAATAAACCCACAGATTTATGGTCAACTAATCTTTGACAAAGGAGCAAAGAATATGCACTGGAGCAAAGAAAGTTTGTTCAATAAATGGTGCTGGGAAAACTGGGTCGCTACATGCAAAAGAATGAAGCTTGACTACTCCCTCACACAATGCACAAAAACTAATGCAAAATGGATTAAAGAACTGGACATAAGACCTGAATCCATAAAATGCATAGAAGGAAATATAGGCGAAACACTACATGACATGCACCTCAAAGAAATCTTTATGGACGCATCACCCAAAGCAGTGATAGTGAAGGCAAAGATAAACAGCTGGGACTACATCAAATTAAAGAGCTTTTGCACAGCACAAGAGACAATATCGAAAACCAAGAGAAACCCCACCAACTGGGAGAAAATTTTTGCACCCAATACTAATGATAAAGGACTGATCACAAAAATCTACAAAGAAGCAAATATTCTTTAAAGATTTTATTTATTTATTTATTTATTTATTTATTTATTTATACATATATACATACATACATACATACATACATACAACCCTGGGTACAGTCAGATTCTTGGGATGGTGAGAGAATTCACCAGAGCCAGTGCTGGGAGCAGAGCAGACAGAAGGACCGAAGCATACTGCTGAGGGGAGCAGTGGGTGGCAGGAGAGGTCTGCGCGCCATGTGGGAGCCTCCTCCGATGGCCTGGGAGCAGCTGGGGATCGATCCAGTGCTGCAGTGGCTGCGGGCAGCTTCGCAACCCAGCGCTCAAAAAAACTGCTGCACCACTGGGGAGTACTGCCATTGAGATTTTGATTGGAATTTCATTGAATCTTTAATTTGCTTTAGATAGGATGTTAGTTTTGGTGATGTTATTTCTTCCGGTCCATGAGCAGGGGATGTCTTTCCATTTCCTTATGTCTTCCTTTCTTTCTTTTAACAGATGATATGATAATATATAGAGATAACCCTAACAAATACATGGAAAACTAATTAAAACACTAAAACAGTTTAGCAAAATAATAGGTTACAAAATCAATACACAAAAATCAGTAGCCTTTCTGTATGCAAACAATCAACCTGAAGAGGAAGAAATTAAGAAAACCATCCCATTTACAATTGTACCAAAAAATTAAATACTTGGAATAAACCTAACAATAAGATTAAACACCTGTGCAAGGAAAATTAAAAAATACTCTTGATTTTTTTTTCCTTCATATCAAAAGTCACCAGTCTTATACAAATTCAGTCATGAATAGACTGCTCTCATATTAAGACTAATTTAGGGAACATTTGCAGTGCATATATATGACTAAATGCTTGTATCTAGAATATATAAGGAAATCCTATAATTAAATAATAAGAAGACAGCCCAATTATAAAAAAAATAACATATTTGAACAGATCCTTTATATAAAAAATATAATACAAATGTCCAAAAGTACATACGATACTCAGCATCATTAATCATTGGGAAAACACAAATGAAAACTACAGTAGAATAACATTATATACCCACTGGAATGACTAAAATTAAATCATAAAGTAAATTACCAAATGCTGGAAAATGGGTGGTTCAGTTGAAATTTCTCACATTTTGATGATAGAAATACAGAATGTTGCAATCACTTTGGAAAACAGTCTGACGTTTTCTTAGATGGTTTAAAATATACTTACCAAATTACCATATAACCCATTCATTGTATTCTTAGGCATTTACCAGGGAGAAATGAAAACATATGTCCTAGATAGGCTTATACATGAATGTTTATAGCAACTTTATTCATAATAGTGAAAAATTAAAAACAACATTAATGTCCATGAATAGATAAATGAATTATGTTTAAACAATGGAATTATTTCTCAGCAACAAAAAGAAAAAGCTACAGAAGGATGAATTTCTAAAACATTGTGTAGGCCTGAATAAATTAGACCAAGGATATTTTCTGTGTGATTCCAAGGAAGTGATAAAGTGATAAACAAATTGGTTTTTATACATTAATTAAATAATTCTGTTTATATTTGCCTTGTTCCCAGAAAGCTTCAATTACCTTAAAAGCAATTGCAACCACATTTAAACATGAGTATGTGAGGGAAAAACATCAGAAAAGACACATGAATAAAGTAGAAAAGAATAAGGGATAATGCTAAGGAAACCCTTAACATTAACTTGAAAAATTAAGAGATAGTTGCTTAGTGGACATGGAGGCAGACCTATTGGGGAGGATAAAACAATGCACTTACATGATTTAGAGTCATACAATAGATTTTAGGATGTTAAGGAAGTAAATATCCCATAAATGACAAGCATTTCTATTTTATTTGTCAATTCCACGGGGTCCAGAATTTACCCAACTCATTTATCTAAAATATCCCAGTCTTCCCTGGCATTTCCCTGAGTACAATTAGCCGAGTATATGAGACCTTCCAATGAAGCATTTTTAATGTATACTTGTTCATATTTGTGACTGTGATTGTCTACATTGCTTCATTTTTTGTTCATAAAGTGAAGATAGTAATACCTATCCTTGAGTAGATGGGAGGAGTAAGAAAGAATATTGTGGAAAGTCCTTCATAAACTTTTTTCAAGGTCTGTGCCGTAGGTAGTGTTTTGAATGCCATAAGTCTTAGAAGAGAAAACGTTGGTGCAAATAATAAAAAGGCAATGTATGAAAATCCTATCTTACTCTATGCCTTTGCTTACAAATAAAAATGCTACAAATGTTGAAAATAATAGTATTTGTGGTTTCTGAAATGTTTGGATAGTTTTAGAAGAGGAATAAGACCAAAGAGGGAAGGAATAACAGTGGAATATGGTGGTAGTGACTTAGTGATGGGTGCAGTATGGTGGTGATACCTGATGGGGGGATTCTAATGCTACCTCAATTAAAAAAGTAAATAAATAAACTTTAAAAATCATTTAATATAATAAAAAATAGAAGAGGAATGAAATAATCTATTTGGTTGTCACAAATAAGATTTAAGAAATCCTGGTGTGTGTGTAAGGTCAATAAAGAATGAATATTTTTATTTCATTTCCTTGAGTGAAACAGAGAGCATTTTGGGAATTCTGAATTTGCACTTTTCTTCTGCTTGCCGAAGAAGCCAGAGAAAAGTAATGTACAAATGTGAATGCAGTTTTGTGTTCTCTTTACTGATGAAATGGTGGAGGCATGGTGTACATGATCTTCTCACATTAATGTACCTAGATTTGACATGAAAAAGGTGATTCTAAAGTGTGATAATTTGGCAAGTCATGGTAACCTGGTCTGCAGTCCCCAATGTTTGCTAAGCCTTTTATTATCGTTGTTACAATTACCAGCAATGATGTGTTCAAACTAAGATTCTAAATATTGAAAGTAAGTACTTCTGGAAATGGGACATAGACAAGATGGTAATACAATTCTTGGCAGGTTAGTATGTTCCAACCAAATGCCTGAGCACGTTTTATTGTGTTTTTGCTTAATCATCATAGCTTTTCATTAAAAGTAATTGAATGCACCTTTCATTGGAAGGTGATGCTGCACCCTTTCTGTTAGCCTGGGAGCAAACAGTCTCAATAAACCTGTGTTTCTGGTTATGCTGGGGGATGATGAAACTGAGTTGGGAGGAAATAGGTAAAGGGAACCAAAAATAGCCAGCGAGCCTGAGATTTCCTAGAATATGGTCTAGTGGGTTACTTTAGTTGGTAAAGCAATGATCCTCAAACTTTAGATAGGAATTACCTAAGGGTCATATAACAATGCACTTTATGATTCATTAGGTCTGTGGAGTGACCTGCAATTGTGTCTGTCCATCCAATTCTTAGATGATTATGATGGCCTGAGAACCACTCTTGGAGCAATGAGGTGGAGAGTTTGGCTGGACCTGTTGCTGAAGGTCACATTTAAAATTTTTCAAAAATAGGTGATTTTCCAAAAGTGTTCTTAATTTTTGATTTAATTGTTATATCATTATTAAACTTTGATAATAAAACTCAAAATCATGACCCCAAATGAAAACATTTGTGTGGTCATAATACTATTTTTTTTATTTTTTCCAAATTATGTTTATGGAGGTACATACAGTTGGTTTACATTTTTTTTTTATTTAAATTTTTTAATTTTTATATTCCCCAAGCAATTGCAACCCCTTTATTTTGACCCCAATTCCTCCCCCCCACTCCCCTCCCCTCATAAAGTGTCTCTGGTTCATTATTGTTTGTTGATTATGATTTTCACTTTCTTATAGATATTCATTTTCCTGGTCCCTTATTTAAGTTTTCTAGATTCCTGCTATGAGTGAGACCATCCGATATTTTTCTTTTTCTTTCTGGCTTATTTCGCTGAGCATGATCCCTTCTAGCGCCATCCATGTTGCTGTAAATTGCGTGTGTTTATCATTTTTGAATGATGAGTAATATTCCATGGTGTATATGTACCACATCTTCTTGATCCAGTCATCTATTTTTGGGCATTTGGGTTCATTCCAAAGCTTAGCTATTGTAAACAGTGCTGCTATAAACATAGGTGTGCAGGTGCTCTTTGGAATTGATGTTTCTGTGTCCTTTGGGTAAATACCTAGGTGTGGAATTGCTGGATCATATGGAAGCTCTATGTTTAGTAGGTCCAGAAATCTCCACACAGCTCTCCATAGTGGTTGGACCAATTTGCACTCCCACCAACAGTGCAGGGGAGTTCCTTTTTCTCCACAACCTCGCCAACATTTGTTGTTGCTAGTTTTTTTTAATATGTGCCATTCTCACTGGTGTTAGATGGTATCTCATGGTGTTTTGATTTGCATTTCCCTGATGACGGTGATGGTGAACATTTTTCATATGCCTGTTGGCCATTTGCATTTCCTCTTCAGAGAAGTTACTTTTTAGCTCTTCTGCCCATTTTTTGACTTGATTATTTTCTTTGTTGTTGTTGAGTCTCATCAGCTCTTTGCAGATTTTTGTGATCAGTCCTTTATCATTAGTGTTGGGTGCAAAAATGTTCTCCCAGTTGGTGGGGTTTCTCTTTGTTTTTGTTATTGTCTCTTTTGCTGTGCAGAAGCTCTTTAATTTGATGAAGTCCCAGCTGTTTATCTTTGCCTTCACTATCACTGCTTTGGGTGATGTGTCTGTAAAGATGTCTTTGATGTGCATATCCGTAGTGTTTTGCCTATATTTCCTTCTATGTATTTTATGGTTTCAGGCTTTATGTCTAGTTCTTTAATCCATTTTGAGTTGGTTTTGGTGTATGGTGTGAGGCAGTAGTCAAGCTTCATTCTTTTGCATGTAGCGACCCAGTTTTCCCAGCACCATTTATTGAACAAACTTTCTTTGCTCCAATGCATAGTCTTTGCTCCTTTGTCAAAGATTAGTTGACCATAGATCTGTGGGTTTATTTCTGGATTTTCTATTCAATTCCATTGGTCTGTGTGTCTGTTCTTGTTCTAATACCATGCAGTTTTGATGATTATGGCTTTGTAGTATAGTTTGAAGTCTGGGAGTGTGATGCCTCCATTCCCTTCTTTTTTTTTCAGGAGAATTTTGGCTATTTGGGGTTTTTGGTGATTCCATATGATTTTCATCAATAATTGTTCTATTTCTTTGAAGAATAACATTGAAATTTTTATTGGAATAGCATTGAATCTGTATATTGCTTTTGGTAGGATGGCCATTTTAATCATGTTTATTCTCCCAATCCATGAGCAGGGGATATCTTTCCACTTCTTTGTGTCTTCTTCTATTTGTTTTAACAGTGTTTTATAGTTTTCTTTGTAAAGGTCCTTTACCTCATTTGTTAGATTTATTCCCAAGTATTTGATTTTTTTTTTGTTTCGATAGTAAAGGGGATTGTTTTTTTTTTTTTCATTTCTTCTTCTTCAGATTTATTGTTAGTGTATAGGAAGGCTTCTGACTTTTGCATGTTCATTTTGTATCCTGCCTGAACTGATTGACGAGTTTGCTGAAAGTATTGATGAGTTTAATTAGTTTTTCTATGGAATTTTTGGGGTTTCCTATGTAGATTATCATATCATCTGCAAATAGTGATAGTTTGACTTCTTCTTTTCCTATTTGGATTCCTTGGATGTCTTTCTCTTGCCTTATTGCTCTGGCTAGGACTTCCAGTATTATATTGAAAAGCAGTGGTGAGAGTGGACATCCTTGTCTTGTTCCAGATCTTAATGGAAATGCTTTCAGCTTTTCACCATTGAGAATGATACTGGCTGTTGGCTTGTCATAAATGGCTTTTATGATGTTGAGGTATGTTCCTTGTATCCCAAGAATTTCAAGGGCTTTTATCATGAATGGGTGTTGCACTTTGTCGAAAGCTTTCTCGGCATCTATTGATATTATCATATGGTTTTTATATTTCTTTTTGTTGATGTGTTGGATAACGTTGATTGATTTTCGGATGTTGAACCATCCTTGTGTCCTTGGAATGAATCCTACTTGGTCGTGGTGAATTATCTTACGGATACACTGTTGGATTCTGATAGCTAAAATTTTATTGAGGATTTTTGCATCAATGTTCATTAGGGAGATTGGCCTATAGTTTTCTTTTTTTGCGTTGTCCTTGTTCGTATTTGGTATTAGTGTAATGTTGGCTTCATAGAACATGTTAGGTATTATACCTTCCTTCTCAATTTTTTGGAAGAGTTTGTGAAGGATAGGCACCAATTCGTCTCTGAATGTTTGGTAGAATTCATTTGTAAATCCATCAGGTCCTGGGCATTTGTTTTTGGGGAGGTTTTTGATTACCATTTCAATTTCGCTAGTTGTAATTGGTCTGTTTAGATGATCTATTTCTTCTTTATCAAGCTTTGGGTGATTGTAGAGTTGTAGGAATTTATCCATCTTGTCTAGATTGTTGAATTTGTTTCCATATAACTGTTCATAGTAGTTATTAATTATTCTTTTGATTTCTGCTGTGTCCGTTGTGATTTCTCCTCTTTCATTTACGATCCTGTTTATTTGTGCTTTCTCCCTTTTTTCCCTTGTGAGCCTGGCTAGGGGTTTATCTATTTTATTTATTTTTTCGAAGAACCAGCTCTTGGTTTCATTGATCTTTTGGATTTTTTTTTTAGTTTCAATTTCATTTATTTCTGCTTTGGTTTTTATTATTTCTTTTCTTCTACTGGTTTTGGGGTTTTTTTGTTGTTCTTTTTCTAGATCTTTGAGCTTCGAGATTAGGTTGTTTCTTTGACTTCTTTCTTGTTTCTTGATGTGAGCATCTATTGCTATATATTTTCCTCTTATTACTGCTTTTGCTGCATCCCATACATTTAGGAAATTGGTGTCCTCCTTGTCATTCAATTCAAGGAATATTTTAATTTCTTCTTTGATTTCCTCGTTAGTCCAGTGGACTTCCAGTAGTGTGGGTTTCAATCTCTATGAGGTAGGAGAGTACCTTGCCCTTTTTTTTATGGTTTATTTCTAGTTTGATGCCTTCATGGTCAGAAAAGATGGTTGGTATGATTTCAATCTTGGTGTATCTGTTGATGTTTGTCTTGTGCCCCAGTATGTGATCGATCCTGGAGAATGATCCTTGTGTGCTTGAGAAAAATATATACTCAGATTTTTTTGGGTTTAGTGTTCTATAGATGTCTGTTAAGCCCAAGCGCTCTATATCCTTATTTAGAGCTTTAGTGTCTTTACTTCTTTTTTCTCTTGTTGATCTACCCTTGTTGATAATGATGTGTTGAAGTCTCCCACTACATATGTGTTTTCTCTGATGTCTGTTTTCAGAGATGCCTATAGTTTTCTGATATATTTTGGTGCTCCTTCGTTTGGTGAATATATGTTAATGAGTGTTATTTCTTCTTGAAGCATTGTCCCCTTGATCATAATTTAATGACCACTGGGGTCTCTTTTTATCTTTTTGAGTTTGAAATCTGTTTTATCTGATATGAGTATAGCTGTTCCTGCCTTCTTTTTTGTCCATTTGCTTGTAGAATTGTTTTCCATCCTTTAACTTTGAGCCTATTTTTATCTTTTGTAGCTAAATGTGTTTCCTGGAGACAGCAAAAGGTTGGGTTTTTGTTTCTTAATCCAGCCTGTGACTCTGTGTCTTTTTATTGAAGAGTTTAGTCCATTTACATTTAGAGTTAGTATTGATATGTTAGCATCTGTATTTGCCATTGTGTTTGTCTTTCCTTTGATTTTATTTATTTATTCTTTTAATAACTTTCTTTGGCCGCCTTTTGTTGTTATTCGTCCCTCTGAGGTTCTGGCTTTAGGACTCCTTGTAGTATTTTTTGGAGTGGGGGTTTAGTCGTAATGAAATTCCAGAGTTTCTGTTTGTCTGGGAAGGTCCATATTCTTTCTTCATAGAGGAAGGAGAGCTTTGTGGGATAGAGTATTCTTGGTTGGCATCTGTTTTCTTGGAGTCTGTTGACTATGTCCCTCCACTCTCTCCTTGCCTGTAGTGTTTCTTCAGAGAAATCTGATGTCAGTCTGATTGGTTTCCCTTTGAATGTTATCTGTTTCTTCCCTCTTGTCAGTTTCATTATTTTTCCTTGTCCTGGATTCTTGGGAGCTTTACTATTATGTGTCTTGCTGTATTTTTTCTTTCGTCATGGAAGTTTGGTGTTCTTCTTGCTTCTTGTATATCAATTTTTAGCTCCTTCTTCGCGTTTGGGAAGTTCTCTTCAATTATATCCTTGAATATTTTCTCTGTTCCTACATCTCTCTCCTCTCCTTCTGGGATTCCTATAACTCTTATATTTCCTTTCCTCATGGAGTCAGATAGTTCCCGAAGTCTTTCTTCGGTCTTTTTCCTTCGTACTTCTCCTTCCTTTTCTATTTTAGTTCTTTTTATTTCTGTGTCTTCAAGAGTACATATTCGTTCTTCCATTTCATCTATTCTGCTTTCATTGCCTTTCCCAGAGTTCTTTAGTGCCTCCATTAATTCTTTGATCTCCTGCATTTCTTTTACTTCCCTCTTTAGGGACTCAATTTCATTCTTCTGGTCATTAATTATTTTTCCCTTATCATTGTTTTCCTTTATGACTTCTGTCAGTTTTTTAATCACAGCAGTTTTAAATTCTCTATCTGGAAGGCTCAGAAGTTCTTCCAACTTACTGTCGTTGCAATCTGGTAGATGGTTTTCTTTTTGTCCTGTGCTTTTTTGCTGAGGAGTTGCTGGGTTGCATGTGGTTTTTCTATTCCGTACTGCCTGTTTTCTAATTTGCCGTATTCCTTGTGACACTGTGTTGCTGGTACTGGCCGGCATCTTGGGCGACCTTCCCAGCTCACCTCTGGCTCCTCTGGGGGACTTCTGCTGGTTTCACACATCCTCCACCAAAAAAGGTCCCTGCTTGCAAATGCCGGTGCCGGGGACGCGCTCCCCTGCATGCCCGGTCTGCCCCAGCGGTGGGTGCTGCTCCCCTCTGGGCTGGGACTGCAGGCTAGAAGGCGCCTGGCATGGGCAAGCCTCCCAGCTTACCTCTGGCTCCTCGGGGAGCCTTCTGCTGGTTTCACAGTCTCCACCAAAGAAGGTCCCTGCTGCAAAATGTCTTTTTTTTTTTCATTTATTGCCTATTTAGTTTAGGTCCCTTGGTGAATTCTCTGTGAACAAATTAATTTGTTCCTCTGCCAGATATCCTAACCCATGCTGCTATCTGATTAATATTCAGGATGTCCAGTTGGTACTTGCATTGTCATGGAAAAGACCGTGGAATAGGAGACAACCTGTGTTCTATTCCAGCTCTGCAAGCTAATGCATGGAACCTTGAATGCCACATCTATAAAATTGAGCTAATTTTTTGTTTGTGGAATGGTTATGGATATTTTCATGGTGAGAGGTGAGAAAGCTTATAGTGGGTGGTCAAAAAATGCTTAAGACTCTCTTAGGAGTATAATTACATACTTTAGATCTTTCAGGCTTTGGATAGAATAGACTAGAGAACATATGAGTTAAAACATGTCTTATACCTTAAAAGGTGGAATTCACTAAGTTGCCTTCCTTTCTCTTCAATGTATCGCCTCAATTGCTGAAGTCTTCTACTGCATGTCTTATCATTTTTTAACTTCATTAAATGTAAGTTACTACCTGCCTGAAGCACTTCTCTGCTTTCTTCCTATCTGCTCTAAGAGAGATGAAGAAATCAATATCATTTTTTAACTTCATTAAATGTAAGTTGCTACCTGCCTGAAGCACTTCTCTTTGCTTTCTTCCTATCTGTTCTAAGAGAGATGAAGAAAACAAAAGACAGCAGTGTTGACCTTTCTCCTTTCTTTGCAGATTATTCCTCAGCTGTTCAGAAATTTTCCCAGACGCTGCAGTCCTTTCAGTTTGATTTCATTGGAGACACTCTGACAGATGACGAGATTAACATCGGTAAGCCTTCAAACTACATGTGACCAAGTGCCCGTTGAGACATGTCTGAAGTCATGCAGCCTCTTCGGATTGTGCAAAACAGAGAACTTGGGCATTTTCACAGCCTGGGGCCCAGGATAAAACCCTAGGAGATAGCTTAAGAAGAATACAGACAAATTCCTTGTTGGTCCATTTACTTCTTAAAAGCAATCAAAAGATCTGACTTCTACCTTCACTGAAGTCTTTTGACTCAGTGTGCAGGGATATTTTTTTCTTTAGAGAACCTAATACATAAAAAAAATAGATATTTTTGAGGAAGATAAATTCAAGACTGATGATCTTTATTTCCTACAATGATTCAGAGTATGATTCTTCTAAAGAACAAACTCCCTTAGAATGTTTAAAACTAGCCTTTTCAAATGTTCACCTTTCCAGGCAGCCAGAAATTTAAAATCTCCCTTGGGAACTGAATTTAACACATTGCTTTATAAACTGTGTGATCTTGGATAAGCTATTTCTTTTCTTTGGGACTTAGACTTATCCTCTGTAAAATGTGGTTAATATTTGTCTTTCAAGGATGCTGCAAAGAGGTAGATTAGGCAGTGGAAATAAAAAGAACTTTGCATTGTATTAGTTGTTATGAAGTTAAAGTGACATCGGCAAACTGTAAGACTTTGGGCTCTGAGAGATATCCTGCCATTATCTTTTTTTGTAAATAAACTTTTGTTGGAATGTACCCACACTTATTTCTTTAAGTACTGTCTATGAATGCTTTTGTAGTACAAGGACTGAGTGGTTAGAAAGTCTACAATATTTGCCTTCTGACCGTTTAAGAAGACATTTGGTGACTTCTGAGTTAAAGCATTACTGAAAAGCACTTACTTTATGAGTACATTAAATACTAGCACTGTTGTGAATGATGTAATGTTTCTGAAATAAATTAGAAGATAGTTTTATTTATGAACTCCATAACTAAAATGTATTAATGTAGTGTTATTAATAAATGTTCATTGTAGTATATATGGGTTATATATAAAAGTATGAGGTTATCTGTGATAAGATATTTCTGCATAAATTGAGTCCCTAGAGAGGGAAAACAATGGTCAGAAGAATGAAATTGAGTCCCTAAAGAGGGAAGTAAAAGAAATGCAGGAGATCAAAAGAATTAATGGAAGAACTAAAGAATTCTGGGGAAAGCAATGAAAGCAGAATAGATGAAATGGAAGAACGAATAAGTAATCTTGAAGACACAGAAATAAAAAGAACCAAAACAGAAAAGGAAAGAGAAGTACGAAGGAAAAAGAACGAAGAAAGACTTCGGGAACTATCTGACTTCATGAGGAAAGGAAATATAAGAGTTATAGGAATACAAGAAGGAGAGGAGAGAGATGTAGGAACAGAGAAAATATTCAAAGAGATAATTGAAGAGAACTTCCCAAATGTGAAGAAGGAGCTGAAAATTGATACACAAGAAGCAAGAAGAACACCAAACTTCCACGACGAAAGTAAAAATACAGCAAGACACATAATAGTAAAGCTCCCAAGAATCCAGGACAAGGAAAAAATAATGAAGCTGGCAAGCGGGAAGAAACAGATAACATTCAAAGGAAAGCCAATCAGGCTGACATCAGACTTCTCCGAAGAAACACTACGGGCAAGGAGAGAGTGGAGGGACATAGTCAACAGACTCCAAGAAAACAGATGCCAACCAAGAATTCTCTATCCCGCAAGCTCTCCTTCCTCTTTGAAGAAAGAATATGGACCTTCCCAGACAAACAGAAACTCCGGAATTTCATTACAACTAAACCCCCACTCCAAAAAATACTACAAGGAGTCCTAAAGCCAGAACCTACAAT
>NW_023601543.1:48340210-48356692 GCF_014898055.3 Talpa occidentalis
AGGTGTCAAAAGATAAGTCAAAAAATACATGGAGACAGCTTGGACATAAACAGATGTTCAAGGTAAATGAATGGAAAAATCTTATAAGCATCTGGCACCATACAAGGACAGCCTACTTACATCAGATAAATTAACTTACTGTTAAAAAGGTACTAAAAGACAGGGATGAACAATGAATTAAGATAGTACATCAGAAAAATAAACATCATAACACTGTTTGCAAGGATTTGGAAGAGAAAAGAACACTGTTATCTTATATTCTGTTTTTTTTTTTTTTGTTTTTTTTAAAAGATGTATTTATTTATTTATGCAAGCACTGGTACAGTCAGAAGTATGGGAGGTGAGAGAATTCACCATAGCCAGAGGGGGAATAGAACAGGCAGACTGATGAATTACACTGCTGAGGGGAGCATTGGCATGCAGGAGAGGTCTGTCATTCCATGTGGGACCCTCTCCATGGCCGGGATGGAACAGCACAGCAGAGGCTGAGGGCAGCTTCGCAGCCCAGCGCTCAACCGCTGCACCACCAGGGAAGCCCAAACCCTATTATATTCTTGGTGGGTATGTAATTGTCCAACCCCTATAGAAAACATTATAGAGTTTCCTCAAAATATTAAAAAATAGATCTACCATATTAATCCAGCATTTGTACTCTTAGATATCTACCTGAATAATACAACATTACTAATTTGAAGGGATAGATACACTCTTGTGTTCATTGCAGCACTTTTTAAAATAGCCAAGCCATAGAAAGACGTAAGTACTCACAAAAGAGCAGTGTATAAGAAGATGCCATGTTTATACACAATTGAATACTACTCAGCTATGAAAAATGTTACAATTGCCATTTGCCAACAACATGGATGAAACTAGAGAGTATTATGCTGAGTGACATAAGTTCAAGGAGAAATTCAACTACCAGATGATTTCAGTTATATGTATAATATCAAGAAAAAGAAAAACAAAGTATGTGACAAAACTAAATCCAAACACACCTTAGAACTATACTATAGAATTAAGGCTCCTAGAGTAAGGTAGGATGAAAGTGTGTGCAATGTGGGGAGGTGGTGCAATGTTTAGATCAAAGGACTTATGGTGATTTGATTGTGAATGTTGTGTGGTAACACATATCTAAGGAGGTGAGAATCTATTCCTTAAATCATGTACAGTGTTGGAAAAAATGTTATCTAAATACATCAATCAGTCAATCAGTGCCTTAATTTAATTAAAAACAAATACAGGGAGACAAATTAAAATGAAGACACAAGCTTTCAGAATCTCTTGAGACAGCAAAACAGTAATAAAAGAAGTTTATAGCAAAACTGTCTTAAGAAAAAAAGTCTCAAATTAATAATATAATTTTATACTTTAAATAACAGAATAGAACAAATGAAAATGAAAAGTACTATAAGGAAATAATAAAATGTACCAGAAATAAGTGAAATAAAATAATTAAAAAAAAAAAAACAGTCCAAAAGACCAATGAAACACAAGAGCTGGTTCTTTAAAAAGTCAAACAAGGCAGACAATTTTGTTGCTAGGCTCAATAAAGAAGAGAAGCAACTCTAACAAATATAAATCAGAAATGAAAGAAAAGCTAACTGGCATCTCAGAAATAGAGAAAATGAATAGAGCTTGTATGAGCATCTTAATAAATCAATAAATTGGATAATGTAAGAAAAATGAATTTCTTAACATCACGCAACCTTCTAAAGTTAATCATACAGAATAGAAAATATGAACAGACCATTTTCAAGTAAGGATATTAAATAGTATATAAATAAAGTGCAATCAACAAACAAAGCACAGATAGTTTTCTTTTTTTTTTTAATAATAAATATTTTATATATCCCCCATACAATTGCAAATGCCCCATTCTGACACAATCCTCCCCTCCCCGCCCCCACCCCCCAAAAAGTCTCTGGTTCATGTTTTTTGTTGATTTTGATTTTCACTCTTATAGTTATTCATTTTCTGTCCCTTATTTAAGTTTTCTAGATTCCTGCATGAGTGAGACCCCGGTATTTTTCTTTTTCTTTTTGGCTTATTTTGCTGAGCATGATCCCTTCCAACGCCATCCATGTTGCTGCAAATTGCATGTGTATCTTTTTTGAATGCTGAGTAATATTCCATGTATATATGTACCAAATCTTCTGATCCAGTCATCTATTTGGGCATTTGGGCTGTTTCCAAAGCTTAGCTATTGTAAATAGTGCTGCTATAAACATAGGGTGCAGGTGTTCTTGGAATGGATGTTTTGTTTGGTAAATACCTAGGAGTGGAATTGCTGGATCATATGAAGCTCTATGTTTAGTAGGTCCAGAAATTCCACACAGCTCTCCACAGTGGTTGGACCAGTTTGCA
The DNA here is from genome assembly GCF_014898055.3 of Talpa occidentalis. Lineage (NCBI taxonomy): Eukaryota > Metazoa > Chordata > Mammalia > Eulipotyphla > Talpidae > Talpa > Talpa occidentalis. Next base: position 48,342,575 of record NW_023601543.1, read on the forward strand.
CTCCCACCAGCAGGCAGAGAGTTCCTTTCTCTCCACATCCTTGCTAACATTGTTGTTGCTAGTTTTTAAAATATGTGCCATTCTCACTGGTAGTTTTGTAGTTTTGATTTGCATTTCCCTGATTGCAAGTGACGTTGAACATTTTCATATGTTTGGTTGCCATTTGTATTTCCTCTTTGAAGAAGTTTCTTTTTAGCTCTTCTCCATTTTTTGACTGCATTATTTTCTTTGTTTTGTTGAGTCTCATCAGCACAAAATCAGTAGCCTTCCTGTAAACAAACAATAAGTCTGAAGAAGAAGAAATCAAGAAAACCATTCCTTTCGTTATAGAAAAAAAATCAAATGTTTGGGAATAAACCTAACAAAAAGAAGTAAAGATCTATGCAAAGACAAGTATAAAATACTGTTAAGAGAAATAGAAGTAGACACAAAAAAAATGGAAAGGCATCCCCTGCTCAGGGATGGAAGAATTAACACTATCAAAATGGCCATCCTACCAAAAGCAATCTACAGATTGAATGCTATTCCAACACAATTTTCAATGTCATTCTTCAAAGAAATAGAAAAAAATATTGATGAAATTTATATGGAGCCTCCAAAAACCCCGAATAGCCAAAACCCTCCTGAAAAAAAAGAAGGAATGGAGGCATCACTCTCCCAGATTTCCAACTATTCTACAAACCATAATAATCAAACTGCATGGTATTGGAACCAGAACAGACACCTGTACCAATGGAACTGAATAGAAAATCCAGAAATAAACCCACAGATTTATGTCAACTAATCTTTGACAAAGGAGCAAAAGAATATGCACTGGAGCAAAGAAAGTTTGTTCAATAAATGGTGCTGGAAACGGTCGCTACATGCAAAAGAATGAAGCTTGACTACTCCCTCACACAATGCACAAAACTAATGCAAAATGGATTAAAGAACTGGACATAAGACCTGAATCCATAAAATGCATAGAAGGAAATATAGGCGAAACACTACATGACATGCACCTCAAAGAAATCTTATGGACGCATCACCCCAAAGCAGTGATAGTGAGGCAAAGATAACAGCTGGGACTACATCAAATTAAAGAGCTTTTGCACAGCACAAGAGACAATATCGAAAACCAAGAGAAACCCCACCAACTGGGAGAAAATTTTTGCACCCAATACTAATGATAAAGGACTGATCACAAAAATCTACAAAGAAGCAAATATTCTTTAAAGATTTTATTATTTATTTATTTATTTATTTATTATATTTATTATACATATATACATACATACATACATACATACATACAACCCTGGGTACAGTCAGATTCTTGGGATGGTGAGAGAATTCACCAGAGCCAGTGCTGGGAGCAGAGCAGACAGAAGGACCGAAGCATACTGCTGAGGGAGCAGTGGGTGGCAGGAGAGGTCTGCGCGCCATGTGGGAGCCTCCTCCGATGGCCTGGGAGCAGCTGGGGATCGATCCAGTGCTGCAGTGGCTGCGGGCAGCTTCGCAACCCAGCGCTCAAAAAAACTGCTGCACCACTGGGGAGTACTGCCATTGAGATTTTGATTGATTTCATTGAATCTTAATTTGCTTTAGATAGGATGTTAGTTTGGTGATGTTATTTCTTCCGGTCCATGAGCAGGGATGTCTTTCCATTTCCTTATGTCTTCCTTTCTTTCTTTTAACAGATGATATGATAATATATAGAGATAACCCTAACAAATACATGGAAAACTAATTAAAACACTAAAACAGTTTAGCAAAATAATAGGTTACAAAATCAATACACAAAAATCAGTAGCCTTTGTATGCAAACAATCACCTGAAGAGGAAGAAATTAAGAAAACCATCCCATTTACAATTTACCAAAAAATTAAATACTTGGAATAAACCTAACAATAAAGATTAAACACCTGTGCAAGGAAAATTAAAAAATACTCTTGATTTTTTTTTCCTTCATATCAAAAGTCACCAGTCTTATACAAATTCAGTCATGAATAGACTGCTCTCATATTAAGACTAATTTAGGAACATTTGCAGTGCATATATATGACTAAATGCTTGTATCTAGAATATATAGGGAAATCCTATAATTAAATAATAAGAAGACAGCCCATTATAAAAAAAATAACATATTTGAACAGATCCTTATATAAAAATATAATACAAATGTCCAAAAGTACATACGATACTCAGCATCATTAATCATTGGGAAAACACAAATGAAAACTACAGTAGAATAACATTATATACCCACTGGAATGACTAAAATTAAATCATAAAGTAAATTACCAAATGCTGGAAAATGGGTGGTTCAGTTGAAATTTCTCACATTTTGATGATAGAAATACAGAATGTTGCAATCACTTTGGAAAACAGTCTGACGTTTTCTTAGATGGTTTAAAATATACTTACCAAATTACCATATAACCCATTCATTGTATTCTTAGGCATTTACCAGGGAAAATGAAAACATATGTCCTAGATAGGCTTATACATGAATGTTTATAGCAACTTTATTCATAATAGTGAAAAATTAAAAACAACATTAATGTCCATGAAAGATAAATGAATTATGTTTTAAACAATGGAATTATTCTCAGCAAAAAGAAAAGCTACAGAAGGATGAATTTCTAAAACATTGTGTAGGCCTGAATAAATTAGACCAAGGATATTTTCTGTGTGATTCCAAGGAAGTGATAAAGTGATAAACAAATTGGTTTTTATACATTAATTAAAAATCTGTTTATATTTGCCTTGTTCCCAGAAAGCTTCAATTACCTTAAAAGCAATTGCAACCACATTTAAACATGAGTATGTGAGGGAAAAACATCAGAAAAGACACATGAATAAAGTAGAAAAGAATAAGGGATAATGCTAAGGAAACCCTTAACATTAACTTGAAAAATTAAGAGATAGTTGCTTAGTGGACATGGAGGCAGACCTATTGGGGAGGATAAAACAATGCACTTACATGATTTAGAGTCATACAATAGATTTTAGGATGTTAAGGAAGTAAATATCCCATAAATGACAAGCATTTCTATTTTATTTGTCAATTCCACGGGGTCCAGAATTTACCCAACTCATTTATCTAAAATATCCCAGTCTTCCCTGGCATTTCCCTGAGTACAATTAGCCGAGTATATGAGACCTTCCAATGAAGCATTTTTAATGTATACTTGTTCATATTTGTGACTGTGATTGTCTACATTGCTTCATTTTTTGTTCATAAATGAAGATAGTAATACCTATCCTTGAGTAGATGGGAGGAGTAAGAAAGAATATTGTGGAAAGTCCTTCATAAACTTTTTTCAAGGTCTGTGCCGTAGGTAGTGTTTTGAATGCCATAAGTCTTAGAAGAGAAAACGTTGGTGCAAATAATAAAAAGCAATGTATGAAAATCCTATCTTACTCTATGCCTTTGCTTACAAATAAAAATGCTACAAATGTTGAAATAATAGTATTTGTGGTTTCTGAAATGTTGGATAGTTTTAGAAGAGGAATAAGACCAAAGAGGGAAGGAATAACAGTGGAATATGGTGGTAGTGACTTAGTGATGGGTGCAGTATGGTGGTGATACCTGATGGGGGGATTCTAATGCTACCTCAATTAAAAAAGTAAATAAATAAACTTTAAAAATCATTTAATATAATAAAAAAATAGAAGAGGAATGAATAATCCTATTTTGGTTGTCACAAATAAGATTTAAGAAATCCTGGTGTGTGTGTAAGGTCAATAAGAATGAATATTTTTATTTCATTTCCTTGAGTGAAACAGAGAGCATTTTGGAATCTGAATTTGCACTTTTCTTCTGCTTGCCGAAGAAGCCAGAGAAAAGTAATGTACAAATGTGAATGCAGTTTTGTGTTCTCTTTACTGATGAAATGGTGGAGCATGGTGTACATGATCTTCTCACATTAATGTACCTAGATTTGACATAAAAAGGTGATTCTAAAGTGTTGATAATTTGGCAAGTCATGGTAACCTGGTCTGCAGTCCCCAATGTTGCTAAGCCTTTTATTATCGTTGTTACAATTACCAGCAATGATGTGTTCAAACTAAGATCTAAATATTGAAAGTAAGTACTTCTGGAAATGGGACATAGACAAGATGGTAATACAATTCTTGGCAGGTTAGTATGTTCCAACCAAATGCCTGAGCACGTTTTATTGTGTTTTTGCTTAATCATCATAGCTTTTCATTAAAAGTAATTGAATGCACCTTTCATGGAAGGTGATGCTGCACCCTTTCTGTTAGCCTGGGAGCAAACAGTCTCAATAAACCTGTGTGTTCTGTTATGCTGGGGGATGATGAAACTGAGTTGGGAGGAAATAGGTAAAGGGAACCAAAAATAGCCAGCGAGCCTGAGATTTCCTAGAATATGGTCTAGTGGGTTACTTTAGTTGGTAAAGCAATGATCCTCAAACTTTAGATAGGAATTACCTAAGGGTCATATAACAATGCACTTTATGATTCATTAGGTCTGTGGAGGAGTGACCTGCAATTGTGTCTGTCATCCAATTCTTAGATGATTATGATGGCCTGAGAACCACTCTTGGAGCAATGAGGTGGAGAGTTTGGCTGGACCTGTTGCTGAAGGTCACATTTAAAATTTTTCAAAATAGGTGATTTTCCAAAAGTGTTCTTAATTTTGATTTAATTGTATATCATTATTAAACTTTGATAATAAAACTCAAAATCATGGACCCCAAATGAAAACATTTGTGTGTCATAATAATATTTTTTTTATTTTTCCAAATTATGTTTATGAGTACATACAGTTGGTTTACATTTTTTTTTATTTAAATTTTTTAATTTTATATTCCCCAAGCAATGCAACCCCTTTATTTTGACCCCAATCCTCCCCCCACTCCCCTCCCCTCATAAAGTGTCTCTGGTTCATTATTGTTGTGATTATGATTTTCACTTTCTTATAGATATTCATTTTCCTGGTCCCTTATTTAAGTTTTCTAGATTCCTGCTATGAGTGAGACCATCCGATATTTTTCTTTTTCTTTCTGGCTTATTTCGCTGAGCATGATCCCTTCTAGCGCCATCCATGTTGCTGTAAATTGCGTGTGTTTATCATTTTTGAATGATGAGTAATATTCCATGGTGTATATGTACCACATCTTCTTGATCCAGTCATCTATTTTTGGGCATGGTTCATTCTAAAGCTTATAAACAACTGCTATAAACATAGGTGTGCAGGTGCTCTTTGGAATTGATGTTTCTGTGTCCTTTGGGTAAATACCTAGGTGTGGAATTGCTGGATCATATGGAAGCTCTATGTTTAGTAGGTCCAGAAATCTCCACACAGCTCTCCATAGTGGTTGGACCAATTTGCACTCCCACCAACAGTGCAGGGGAGTTCCTTTTTCTCCACAACCTCGCCAACATTTGTTGTTGCTAGTTTTTTTAATATGTGCCATTCTCACTGGTGTTAGATGGTATCTCATGGTAGTTTTGATTTGCATTTCCCTGATGACGAGTGATGGTGAACATTTTTTCATATGCCTGTTGGCCATTTGCATTTCCTCTTCAGAGAAGTTACTTTTTAGCTCTTCTGCCCATTTTTTGACTTGATTATTTTCTTTGTTGTGTTGAGTCTCATCAGCTCTTTGCAGATTTTTGTGATCAGTCCTTTATCATTAGTGTTGGGTGCAAAAATGTTCTCCCAGTTGGTGGGGTTCTCTTTGTTTTTGTTATTGTCTCTTTGCTGTGCAGAAGCTCTTTAATTTGATGAAGTCCCAGCTGTTTATCTTTGCCTTCACTATCACTGCTTTGGGTGATGTGTCTGTAAAGATGTCTTTGATGTGCCATCCGTAGTGTTTGCCTATATTTCCTTCTATGTATTTTATGGTTTCAGGCTTTATGTCTAGTTCTTTAATCCATTTTGAGTTGGTTTTGGTGTATGGTGTGAGGCAGTAGTCAAGCTTCATTCTTTTGCATGTAGCGACCCAGTTTTCCCAGCACCATTTATTGAACAAACTTTCTTTGCTCCAATGCATAGTCTTTGCTCCTTTGTCAAAGATTAGTTGACCATAGATCTGTGGGTTTATTTCTGGATTTTCTATTCAATTCCATTGGTCTGTGTGTCTGTTCTTGTTCTAATACCATGCAGTTTTGATGATTATGGCTTTGTAGTATAGTTTGAAGTCTGGAGTGTGATGCCTCCATTCCCTTCTTTTTTTTCAGGAGAATTTTGGCTATTTGGGTTTTTGGTGATTCCATATGATTTTCATCAATAATTGTTCTATTTCTTTGAAGAATAACATTGAAATTTTATTGGAATAGCATTGAATCTGTATATTGGTTTTGGTAGGATGGCCATTTTAATCATGTTTATTCTCCAATCCATGAGCAGGGGATATCTTTCCACTTCTTTGTGTCTTCTTCTATTTGTTTTAACAGTGTTTTATAGTTTTCTTTGTAAAGGTCCTTTACCTCATTTGTTAGATTTATTCCCAAGTATTTGATTTTTTTTGTTTCGATAGTAAAGGGGATTGTTTTTTTTTTTTTCTTTCTTCTTCTTCAGATTTTTGTTAGTGTATAGAAGGCTTCTGACTTTTGCATGTTCATTTTGTATCCTGCCTGAACTGATTGACGAGTTTGCTGAAAGTATTGATGAGTTAATTAGTTTTCTATGGAATTTTGGGTTTCCTATGTAGATTATCATATCATCTGCAAATAGTGATAGTTTGACTTCTTCTTTTCCTATTTGGATTCCTTGGATGTCTTTCTCTTGCCTTATTGCTCTGGCTAGGACTTCCAGTATTATATTGAAAAGCAGTGGTGAGAGTGACATCCTTGTCTTGTTCCAGATCTTAATGGAAATGCTTTCAGCTTTTCACCATTGAGAATGATACTGGCTGTTGGCTTGTCATAAATGGCTTTTATGATGTTGAGGTATGTTCCTTGTATCCCAAGAATTTCAAGGGCTTTTATCATGAATGGGTGTTGCACTTTGTCGAAAGCTTTCTCGGCATCTATTGATATTATCATATGGTTTTTATATTTCTTGTTGATGTGTTGGATAACGTTGATTGATTTTCGGATGTTGAACCATCCTTGTGTCCTTGGAATGAATCTACTTGGTCGTGGTGAATTATCTTCTTACGATACACTGTTGGATTCTGATAGCTAAAATTTTATTGAGGATTTTTGCATCAATGTTCATTAGGGAGATTGGCCTATAGTTTCTTTTTTTGCGTTGTCCTTGTCGTATTTGGTATTAGTGTAATGTTGGCTTCATAGAACATGTTAGGTATTACCTTCCTTCTCAATTTTTTGGAAGAGTTTGTGAAGGATAGGCACCAATTCGTCTCTGAATGTTTGGTAGAATTCATTTGTAAATCCATCAGGTCCTGGGCATTTGTTTTTGGGGAGGTTTTTGATTACCATTTCAATTTCGCTAGTTGTAATTGGTCTGTTTAGATGATCTATTTTTCTTTATCAAGCTTTGGGTGATTGTAGAGTTGTAGGAATTTATCCATCTTGTCTAGATTGTTGAATTGTTTCCATATAACTGTTCATAGTAGTTATTAATTATTCTTTGATTTCTGCTGTGTCCGTTGTGATTTCTCCTCTTTCATTTACGATCCTGTTTATTTGTGCTTTCTCCTTTTTCCCTTGTGAGCCTGGCTAGGGGTTATCTATTTTATTTATTTTTTCGAAGAACAGCTCTTGGTTTCATTGATCTTTTGGATTTTTTTTTTAGTTTCAATTTCATTTATTTCTGCTTTGGTTTTTTATTCTTTCTTCTACTGGTTTGGGTTTTTTTGTTGTTCTTTTTCTAGATCTTTGAGCTTCGAGATTAGGTTGTTTCTTTGACTTTTCTTGTTTCTTGATGTGAGCATCTATTGCTATATATTTTCCTCTTATTACTGCTTTTGCTGCATCCCATACATTTAGGAAATTGGTGTCCTCCTTGTCATTCAATTCAAGGAATATTTTAATTTCTTCTTTGATTTCCTCGTTAGTCCAGTGGACTTCCAGTAGTGTGGGTTTCAATCTCTATGAGGTAGGAGAGTACCTTGCCCTTTTTTTTATGGTTTATTTCTAGTTTGATGCCTTCATGGTCAGAAAAGATGGTTGGTATGATTTCAATCTTGGTGTATCTGTTGATGTTTGTCTTGTGCCCCAGTATGTGATCGATCCTGGAGAATGATCCTTGTGTGCTTGAGAAAAAATATATACTCAGATTTTTTTGGGTTTAGTGTTCTATAGATGTCTGTTAAGCCAAGCGCTCTATATCCTTATTTAGAGCTTTAGTTTTACTTCTTTTTTCTCTTTTGATCTACCCTTGTTGATAATGATGTGTTGAAGTCTCCCACTACATATGTGTTTTCTCTGATGTCTGTTTTCAGAGATGCCTATAGTTTTCTGATATATTTGGTGCTCCTTCGTTTGGTGAATATATGTTAATGAGTGTTATTTCTTCTTGAAGCATTGTCCCCTTGATCATAATTTAATGACCACTGGGGTCTCTTTTTATCTTTTTGAGTTTGAAATCTGTTTTATCTGATATGAGTATAGCTGTTCCTGCCTTCTTTTTGTCCATTGCTTGTAGAATTGTTTTCCATCCTTTAACTTTGAGCCTATTTTTATCTTTTGTAGCTAAATGTGTTTCCTGGAGACAGCAAAAGGTTGGGTTTTGTTTCTTAATCCAGCCTGTGACTCTGTGTCTTTTTATTGAAGAGTTTAGTCCATTTACATTTAGAGTTAGTATTGATATGTTAGCATCTGTATTTGCCATTGTGTTTGTCTTTCCTTTGATTTTATTTATTTATTCTTAATAACTTTCTTTGGCCGCCTTTTGTTGTTATTCGTCCCTCTGAGGTTCTGCTTTAGGACTCCTTGTAGTATTTTTTGGAGTGGGGTTTAGTCGTAATGAAATTCCAGAGTTTCTGTTTGTCTGGGAAGGTCCATATTCTTTCTTCATAGAGGAAGGAGAGCTTTGTGGATAGAGTATTCTTGGTTGGCATCTGTTTTCTTGGAGTCTGTTGACTATGTCCCTCCACTCTCTCCTTGCCTGTAGTGTTTCTTCAGAGAAATCTGATGTCAGTCTGATTGGTTTCCCTTTGAATGTTATCTGTTTCTTCCCTCTTGTCAGTTTCATTATTTTTCCTTGTCCTGGATTCTTGGAGCTTTACTATTATGTGTCTTGCTGTATTTTTTCTTTCGTCATGGAAGTTTGGTGTTCTTCTTGCTTCTTGTATATCAATTTTTAGCTCCTTTCTTCGCGTTTGGGAAGTTTCTCTTCAATTATATCTTGAATATTTTCTCTGTTCCTACATCTCTCTCCTCTCCTTCTCGGATTCCTATAACTCTTATATTTCCTTTCCTCATGGAGTCAGATAGTTCCCGAAGTCTTTCTTCGGTCTTTTTCCTTCGTACTTCTCCTTCCTTTTCTATTTAGTTCTTTTTATTTCTGTGTCTTCAAGAACATATTCGTTCTTCCATTTCATCTATTCTGCTTTCATTGCCTTTCCAGAGTTCTTTAGTTCCTCCATTAATTCTTTGATCTCCTGCATTTCTTTTACTTCCCTCTTTAGGGACTCAATTTCATTCTTCTGGTCATTAATTATTTTTCCCTTATCATGTTTTCCTTTATGACTTCTGTCAGTTTTTTAATCACAGCAGTTTTAAATTCTCTATCTGGAAGGCTCAGAAGTTCTTCCAACTTACTGTCGTCTGCAATCTGGTAGATGGTTTTTCTTTTTCCTGTGCTTTTTTGCTGAGGAGTTGCTGGGTTGCATGTGTTTTTCTATTCCGTACTGCCTGTTTCCTAATTTGCCGTATTCCTTGTGACACTGTGTTGCTGGTACTGGCCGGCATCTTGGGCGACCTTCCCAGCTCACCTCTGCTCCTCTGGGGACTTCTGCTGGTTTCACACATCCTCCACCAAAAAAGGTCCCTGCTTGCAAATGCCGGTGCCGGGGACGCGCTCCCCTGCATGCCCGGTCTGCCCCAGCGGTGGGTGCTGCTCCCCCTGGGCTGGGACTGCAGGCTAGAAGGCGCCTGGCATGGGCAAGCCTCCCAGCTTACCTCTGGCTCCTCGGGAGCCTTCTGCTGGTTTCACAGTCTCCACCAAAGAAGGTCCCTGCTGCAAAATGTCTTTTTTTTCATTTATTGTGCCTATTTAGTTTAGGTCCCTTGGTGAATTCTCTGTGAACAAATTAATTTGTTCCTCTGCCAGATATTCCTAACCCATGCTGCTATCTGATTAATATTCAGGATGTCCAGTTGGTACTTGCATTGTCATGGAAAAGACCGTGGAATAGGAGACAACCTTGTTCTATTCCAGCTCTGCAAGCTAATGCATGGAACCTTGAATGCCACATCTATAAAATTGAGCTAATTTTTTGTTGTGGAATGGTTATGGATTATTTCATGGTGAGAGGTGAGAAAGCTTATAGTGGGTGGTCAAAAAATGCTTAAGACTCTCTTAGGAGTAAATTACATACTTTAGATCTTTCAGGCTTGGATAGAATAGACTAGAGAACATATGAGTTAAAACATGTCTTATACCTTAAAGGTGGAATTCACTAAGTTGCCTTCCTTTCTCTTCAATGTATCGCCTCAATTGCTGAAGTCTTCTACTGCATGTCTTATCATTTTTTAACTTCATTAAATGTAAGTTACTACCTGCCTGAAGCACTTCTCTGCTTTCTTCCTATCTGCTCTAAGAGAGATGAAGAATCAATATCATTTTTAACTTCATTAAATGTAAGTTGCTACCTGCCTGAAGCACTTCTCTTTGCTTTCTTCCTATCTGTTCTAAGAGAGATGAAGAAAACAAAAGACAGCAGTGTTGACCTTTCTCCTTTCTTTGCAGATTATTCCTCAGCTGTTCAGAAATTTCCCAGACGCTGCAGTCCTTTCAGTTTGATTTCATTGGAGACACTCTGACAGATGACGAGATTAACATCGGTAAGCCTTCAAACTACATGTGACCAAGTGCCCGTTGAGACATGTCTGAAGTCATGCAGCCTCTTCGGATTGTGCAAAACAGAGAACTGGGCATTTTCACAGCCTGGGCCCAGGATAAAACCCTAGGAGATAGCTAAGAAGATACAGACAATTCCTTGTGGTCCATTTACTTCTAAAAGCAATCAAAAGATCTGACTTCTACCTTCACTGAAGTCTTTTGACTCAGTGTGCAGGGATATTTTTTTCTTTAGAGAACCTAATACATAAAAAAAATAGATATTTTTGAGGAAGATAAATTCAAGACTGATGATCTTTATTTCCTACAATGATTCAGAGTATGATTCTTCTAAAGAACAAACTCCCTTAGAATGTTTAAAACTAGCCTTTTCAAATGTTCACCTTTCCAGGCAGCCAGAAATTTAAAATCTCCCTTGGGAACTGAATTTAACACATTGCTTTATAAACTGTGTGATCTTGGATAAGCTATTCTTTTTTTTGGGACTTAGACTTATCCTCTGTAAAATGTGGTTAATATTTGTCTTTCAAGGATGCTGCAAAGAGGTAGATTAGGCAGTGGAAATAAAAAGAACTTTGCATTGTATTAGTTGTTATGAAGTTAAAGTGACATCGGCAAACTGTAAGACTTTGGGCTCTGAGAGAATCCTGCCATTATCTTTTTTTGTAAATAAACTTTTGTTGGAATGTACCCACACTTATTTCTTTAAGTACTGTCTATGAATGCTTTTGTAGTACAAGGACTGAGTGGTTAGAAAGTCTACAATATTTGCCTTCTGACCGTTTAAGAAGACATTTGGTGACTTCTGAGTTAAAGCATTACTGAAAAGCACTTACTTTATGAGTACATTAAATACTAGCACTGTTGTGAATGATGTAATGTTTCTGAAATAAATTAGAAGATAGTTTTATTTATGAACTCCATAACTAAAATGTATTAATGTAGTGTTATTAATAAATTTCATTGTAGTATATATGGGTTATATATAAAAGTATGAGGTTATCTGTGATAAGATATTTCTGCATAAATTGAGTCCCTAGAGAGGGGAAAACAATGGTCAGAAGAATGAAATTGAGTCCCTAAAGAGGGAAGTAAAAGAAATGCAGGAGATCAAAGAATTAATGGAAGAACTAAAGAATTCTGGGGAAAGCAATGAAAGCAGAATAGATGAAATGGAAGAACGAATAAGTAATCTTGAAGACACAGAAATAAAAAGAACCAAAACAGAAAAGAAAGAGAAGTACGAAGGAAAAAGAACGAAGAAAGACTTCGGGAACTATCTGACTTCATGAGGAAAGGAAATATAAGAGTTATAGGAATACAAGAAGGAGAGGAGAGAGATGTAGGAACAGAGAAAATATTCAAAGAGATAATTGAAGAGAACTTCCCAAATGTGAAGAAGGAGCTGAAAATTGATACACAAGAAGCAAGAAGAACACCAAACTTCCACGACGAAAGTAAAAATACAGCAAGACACATAATAGTAAAGCTCCCAAGAATCCAGGACAAGGAAAAAATAATGAAGCTGGCAAGCGGGAAGAAACAGATAACATTCAAAGGAAAGCCAATCAGGCTGACATCAGACTTCCGAAGAAACACTACGGGCAAGGAGAGAGTGGAGGGACATAGTCAACAGACTCCAAAAAACAGATGCCAACCAAGAATTCTCTATCCCGCAAGCTCTCCTTCCTCTTTGAAGAAAGAATATGGACCTTCCCAGACAAACAGAAACTCCGGAATTTCATTACAACTAAACCCCCACTCCAAAAAAATACTACAAGGAGTCCTAAAGCCAGAACCTCAGAGGGACGAATAACAATGAAAGAAGGCCAAAAAAAAAAGTTATTAAAAGAATAAATAAATAAAATCAAAGGAAAGACAAACACAATGGCAAATACAGATGCTAACATATCAATATTAACTCTAAATGTAAATGGACTAAACTCTTCAATAAAAAGACACAGAGTTGCAGCCTGGATTAAGAAACAAAACCCAACCTTTTGCTGTCTCCAGGAAACACATTTAGCTACAAAAGATAAAAATAGGCTCAAAGTTAAAGGATGGAAAACAATCCTACAAGCAAATGGACCAAAAAGAAAGCAGAACAGCTATACTTATATCAGATAAAACAGATTCAAACTCAAAAAGAAAAGAAGAGACCCCAATGTCACTACATTATGATCAAGGGGACAATACTTCAAGAAGAAAAACACTCATTAACATATACTCACCAAACGAAGAGAGCACCAAAATATATCAGACAACTGTTGTCCTCTCTGAAAACAGACATCAGAGAAACACATACGTAGTGGGAGACTTCAACGCACCAATATCAACAATGGATAGATCAACAAGACAAAAAATAAGTAAAGAAACCAAAGCTCTAAATAAGGACCTAGAGCAATTGGCTTACAGACAATCTATAGAACACTAAACCCCAAAAAAACGGAGTACATATTTTTCTCAAGCGCACAGGGATCATTCTCCAGGATCGATCACATACTGGGGCACAAGATAAACATCAACAGATACACCAAGATTCAAATCATATCAACCATCTTTTCTGACCATGAAGGCATCAACTAGAAACAAACCATAAAAAGAAGGCAAGAACTTCCTACCTCATGGAGATTAAAAACCACGCTACTGGAAGACCCACTGGACTAATGAGGAGATCAAGAAGAAATTAAAAAAATCTTTGAATTGGGCCTCCCGTGGCGCAGCAGTTGAGCGCTGGGTTGCGAAGCTGCCCGCAGCCTCTGTGGCGCCGGTTCGATCCCCGTTGCTCCCCCGACACCGGAAAGGAGGTCCCACATGGCGCGCAGACCTCTCCTGCCGCCCGCTGCTCCCCTCAGCAGTGTACTTCATGAGTCTGTCTGTTCTGCTCCCCGCTCTGGCTCTGGTGAATTCTCTCACCCTCCCGTGCTTCTGACTGTACCCAGTGCTTGTATAAATAAATAAATAAATAAAATAACTCTTTAAAAAAAAAAATTCTTTGAATTGAACGGACAAGGAGGACACCAATATCCTAAATGTATGGGATGCAGCAAAAGCAGTATAAGAGGAAAATATATAGCAATAGAAGCTCACATCAAGAAACAAGAAAAGAACTCAAAGAAACAACCTAATCTTGAAGCTCAAAGATCTAGAAAAAGAACAACAAAAAAACCCCA
>NW_023601543.1:48356792-48400717 GCF_014898055.3 Talpa occidentalis
TTTTTTTAGTTTCAATTTCATTTATTTCTGCTTTGGTTTTTATTATTTCTTTTCTTCTACTGGTTTTGGGTTTTTTTTTGTTGTTCTTTTTCTAGATCTCTGAGCTTCGAGATTAGGTTGTTTCTTTGAGTTCTTTCTTGTTTTTGATGTGAGCTTCTATTGCTATATGTTTTCCTCTTATTACTGCTTTTGCTGCATCCCATTACATTTAGGATATTAGTGTCCTCCTTGTCATTCAATTCAAAGAATTTTTTAATTTCTTCTTTGATCTCTCGTTAGTCCATTGTCTTCCAGTAGTGTGGTTTTTAATCTCCATGAGGTAGGATAGTTCGTTGCCTTCTTTTTATGGTTTATTTCTAGTTTGATGCCTTCATGGTCAGAAAAAAAAGGTTGGTATGATTTCCATCTTGGTGTATCTGTTGATGTTTGTCTTGTGCCCCAGTATGTGATCGATCCTGGAGAATGATCCATGTGCGCATGAGAAAAATGTGTACTCCACTTTTTTTGGGTTTAGTGTTCTATAGATGTCTGTTAAGCCCAATGCTGTAGGTCCTTATTTAGAGCTTTAGTTTCTTTATTATTTTTTTTCTTGTTGATCTATCCATTGTTGATAGTGGTGTGTTGAAGTTTCCCACTACGTATGTGTTTTCTCTGATGTCTGTTTTTCAGAGAGGACAACAGTTGTCTGATATATTTTCGTGCTCCTTCGTTTGGTGAGTATATGTTAATGAGTGTTATTTTCTTCTTGAAGTATTGTCCCCTTGATCATAAGTCGTGACCATTGGGTCTCTTTTTTTATTTTTTTGAGTTTGAAATCTGTTTTATCTGATATAAGTATAGCTGTTCCTGCTTTCTTTTTTGGTCCATTTGCTTGTAGGATTGTTTTCCATCCTTTAACTTTGAGCCTATTTTTATCTTTTGTAGCTAAATGTATTTCCTGGAGACAGCAAAAGGTTGGGTTTTGTTTCTTAATCCAGGCTGCAACTCTGTGTCTTTTTATTGAAGAGTTTAGTCCATTTACATTTAGAGTTAATATTGATATGTTAGCATCTGTATTTGCCATTGTGTTTGTCTTTCCTTTGATTTTATTTATTTATTCTTTTAATAACTTTTTTTTTTTTTTGGTCTTCTTTCGTTGTTATTCGTCCCTTGAGGTTCTGGCTTTAGGATTCCTTGTATTATTTTTGGAGTGGGGTTTAGTCGTAATGAAATTCGGAGTTTCTCTTTTTCTGGATGGTCCATATTATTTCTTCATAGAGAAAGGAGAGCTTTGCGGGATAGGTATTCTTGGTTGCATCTGTTTCTTGGATTCTGTTGACTATGTCCTCCACTCTCTCCTTGTCCGTAGTGTTTCTTCGGAGAAGTCTGATGTCAGCCTGATTGGTTTTCCTTTGAATGTTATCTGTTTCTTCCCCTCTGTCAGCTTCATTATTTTTCCTGTCCTGGATTCTTGGAAGCTTTACTATTATGTGTTCTTGCTGTCTTTTTCTTTCGTCGTGGAAGTTTGGTGTTTCTTCTTGCTTCTTGTATATCAATTTTTCAGCTCCTTCTTCGCATTTGGGAAGTTCTCTTCAATTATCTCCTGGAATATTTTCTCTGTTCCTACATGTCTCTCCTCTCCTTCTGGAATTCCTATAACTCTTATATTTCCTTTCCTCATGGAGTCAGATAGTTCCCGAAGTCTTTCTTTGTTCTTTTTCCTTCGTACTTCTCTTTCCTTTTCTGTTTTGGTTCTTTTTATTTCTGTGTCTTCAGAGTACTTATTCGTTCTTCCATTTCATCTATTCTGCTTTCATTGCTTTTCCAGAGTTCTTTAGTTCCTCCATTAATTCTTTGATCTCTTGCATTTCTTTTACTTCCCTCTTTAGGGATTCAATTTTATCCTTCTGACCATTGTTTTCCCTCTTTAGGGACTCAATTTCATTCTTCTGACCATTGTTTTCCCTCTTTAGGGACTCAATTTCCTTTTTCTGATCATTGTTTTCCTTTATGACTTCTGTCACTTTTTGAATCAGGGCAATTATAAATTCTCTTTTTGGAAGGCTCAGAAGTTCTTCCACGTTACTGTCGTTGCAATCTGGAGGGTGCTTTTCTTTTTGTGGTGTGCTTTTTTCCTGAGGCGTTGTTAGGTTCGTGTGGTTCTTCTGCTCCCTGCTGTCTGTTTTCTAATTTGTTATATGCATTGGGACACTGTGTTGCTCGGACTGGCCGTCATCTTGGGTGAACTTCTCCGCTCCCCTCTGGCTCCTCCAGGAACAATCTCTGGCTTCTGGGGGAGCTTTCTGCTGGTTTTAGGCAGTCTTTACTTAAGAAATGTCCCTGTTCTAAACTGGCGAAGGGGATGCAGTCCCTGCACATCCGGTCTCAGGCACACTCTTCTGCGTGCCCGGTCTGCCCCAGACGTGGGTGCCTGCTCCCTCAGTGGGCTCAGACTGCTGGTTGGAAGGGGCCTGGCGTCGGCTAACTTCCCAGCTGGCCACTGGGTACTCCAGAAGCCTTCTGCCCTTTTCAAGAATTCTTAAGAAATTTCCCTGTTCTATGGGGTGTTAGTGACTTTTTTCTGGTCGCTAGGTGGCGCCAGAGATCTCTCCTATTGTCCTTGGGGGGCTGTTTTTCAACCCCCCCACCCCCGTGGGACAGGGAACAGAGCGAGAATGGTAGGGTAAACCTCAACCGCTTTGGGGTGCTGGGTCTGCTTTGTGCCCCACCGTCGTGGAGAAACCACGCCCCGAATTTCGTGCCCCGGGTCTCAGTTCAAAGCCCTCAGGTCCAGGACTCGGGCTATAGCCCAGTTCAGTGGTGCGGGAATGGCGCCTTTTGCACCCAGCTCCCGTGCCCGGGTGCCTGGTTCCTGCTTACTCAGTGAGGGACTTTCAGTCCCGTGAGGGCCTCTGCATGTCTCCCCGCAAGCCTAGGTCGCAGGCGCGGGGACCTGGGCAGCCGAGATCCCGGTCCAAGTTTGCTTTTCAAGTGTGCCAAGTGCACAGCTTTTCCGCGCAAGCTTACCTGCAGCCCGGTCTGTGTGCAGGTCTCCCGGTGTGTTTGTTGTTCTCTAATGGCGCCCGGAGCTGTTGGCTCACCGCTGCGGCGAATCCTGCAGGGTTCTCCACAGCACCCGTTCACGGGGTGTGGTGGCTGAAATAGTTCCTTTCCACTCACAGTCCCGCTTGATGCGTAGTTTGTTCTTGTTGGTCGTTTTAGTTTGTTGTTTTCCTCCTCTCTGCCGGTCGGAGAGTGCCGACTCTGGGCGGGGGAGGGGAGCAGGGTTCTGCGCTTTCCTCCCTTCTGGTCCTCTGTTATGGCAACTTTCTTCTTCGGGTAGTTTGCTGGAGTCGTCCGTTTATCTTCCGTGTCCCAGTTCTCACTGGGACCTGCCGATTTTCCTCCCTATGTACTTTTTTTTAATGGGAGATCTTACTCGCAGCATCTCCTCGCCGCCATGTTGCCCCTATGTCTCTTATATTTCCTTTCCTCACCGTGTCAGGTAATTCTGGAAATGTGTGTTTTTTTTTTTTTTCCATTTTTTTCCCCTTTGTGTCTCTCTTGTATCTTTGTGTCTCTTTTTCTTTCTAGGTTCTAATTGTATCTGTGTCTTGGAGATTACTAATTCATTCTTCCATATCTTTTATTCTATTTCCATGACTTTCTCCAGAATTTTTTTACCTCCATTGATCTTTTTGCATTCTGCTTTTCCTTTATTTTCTTATTTAAAGTTTTGGTCTTTATATTTGTTTGTTGATTATGTTTCTTATAGCACTTTTTTTCCATTTCTCCATCTTCTCATGTATCTCTGATATGTTTTAAAGTTCTTTGGCTTATTTAATTATGGAAATTTTGAATTCTTCATCTGACAAGCAAAAAGATTCTTCTAAGTCAGTATTTTGTTGTTAGGATCTAGAATTTGATTTTCTTTCTATACTTCCCCTGATTGCTTGCTTTTCCCTTTGTATTTTTTCTCCTCATTGTTTATTTTCAGGTTTTCTTTGCTATAGATGGGGCTTCTGTTGGGTATGGATTTACCTCTCCCTCTAATTTTGGGTGTTTTCCTGGGCACAACACATGTTGTCAGGACTGTTGGGGATGGTGGGCATTACCTCCAATTGATATTACCTGGGCATGGGATTTTCAGGTGTGTGTCTGGGCTGCTGAGGCTGGTGAGCGTCTATGTGGTTGAGTCTCTGGTGGGGTATCACACATGGTTGAGGGGTTCCTGGCTATTCTGCTTTATTCCCTCACTCGGGTCCTGGTTCTCACCAGTCTATGTGGGTGCTAGTGTAGATCTTGTAGGATGTCACAGGGCCTTTGTAGGTGAAAGCAGGCATTGGCCTTGACCACTAGATCTCTGTGGTCTGGGTGGGGGCTGGAGTGTTCTCTTGCAGAAGGTTGTGAGGTATCTAGGCACTTTGGCTCTCTCCATGAAGTGGGTCTGGGATCTCAGTGGTCCAGATTGGGGCTGACTGTGTCTTGCAGTTCATGAGACCTCTGCTGGTCTGTTCTGGCTGAGGCTGTTAAAATTTCATGTAAGTTTGCAAGACTTTTACTGGCCTGGTTGGGGCTGGCAGCTTCTTGTGTAGAAGGTCACGGGGTTCCTGAGCACTCTGGCTCTCTCCTCAGGGTGGGCCTGAGGTCTCACCAGTTGAGGCTGGTGATGGTGGGGGTTTGTAGCATATTCTTTTTTTTTTTTTGTGGGACCCTCGCCAGCGGCCGTGTATCGAACCTGCGCTGCAGAGGCTGTGGGCAGCCTCGCAGCCCAGCGCTCAACCACTGCACCACCGAGGGATGCCCTATAGAATATTCTTAACGTAGACTCACCCATAATAGGGCCTGTCAGGAGAGCATGGATACAGCTGTATGGTGCCCAACAGTGTCTTATTTCACTGCACTTTGAGGAATGTTATTATATAGAATTCTTGTTGCTGTAGCTAGCCAATATGCAAGGTTTTCTGGACCTCCAAGAAATGTATTTTGGGGTAACAGTAAATTTGTTAAGGGACTAAAAATTGGAGCCCAAGTCAAATTGTTATACATATTACCAGAGAGCTCATCTACCATTGATTTACCACTATTTCCCCCTAAGAATTTACCCTTGAACTCAAATACTGACTTATTTAATATTATTTAATTCCCTGTCTTCTCAGTTTCCTCATTTGTAAAATTAAGATTACAATAGTCCCAGTATCCACAGAGTTGTTGCAAAGCTCAAAAGAGAAAGAGATTATCTGTGGTAAATATTGAATGCATATTGAATGTTTGTTAGGATTAGCAATAGCAATAATTATGATGTTGATGATGATGAACTGGTACCTTAACTTGACATGCAAGGAGAGGAACATTAATGCTTTTAAAATAATATGCTGAAATGTTTCCTTTTAGCTATGACATTCTGGGTTTGGGCTGAAGGTTTTTAAAAGAAAAAAAATCAACAAGCAACTATAAACCAGAGAAACACCGGGTGGGGGCGGTGTGTGGGAGGGAGGGGTGTCGAGAGGAAGGACTAGAGTCAAAATAAGGGGGGGGTCGTGATTTTATGGGGAATATAACCAAAATGAAAATGCATACATTGTGCAAAGATGAAAAAAATGTAAGAATTATATAAAATAAAATATTTAAATAAAAAAAATTGCCTGGGGCCTCCCCTGGTGGCACAGTGTTTGGTTGAGCGCTGGGCTGCGAGGATGCCTGCAGCCTCTGCAGCACCAGTTCATTCCCCGGCCACCGGCAAGGGTCCCACCAAAAAAAAAAAATAATAATAATAATTGCCTAAATGTCAACTGCTTTCCAAAATGCAGAAGTATACATACAAAATAGCTAAGAATACTTTCTCACAAACGAAAGTTGTACACTTAACTAATCAGAGGGAAAAAAATGTCTGGACATGCCATCCTAGGGAGAGTATACCTTACTATAAGGGCAATCCAGTTTGCCAGCAATCTTTTCATAGGAAATATGGCTTTGGAATATGGACATCCTTGAGGACTGTTGTGTCTGATGGTGCCGCGGACCAGCGCGGCGGTAGATTAGCTAGGCTGACTCAGGGATGAGAAACTGTGCAGGATGGTCAAGGATTCGGCACATAAATGACAGACAGACACACTTCAGGAGTGAATATCTGACTGTAATGTGCTCAAATCATCATGCATTTTTATACATTCTTAATCAGTATTGGATTACATAAAATCTATTTTTCTCAGCAAAAATTACTGTTGACACAAAAGATATATTGTCTTATTCTTTCATAAAAGATGTGAGCAGTGTTGCATATTAAGGTATAAAATTACAATTTTTTAGATAATGATTACAAGAAGCTAAGCATATGTGGTTAACCATACATGAAGTATAAGCATTGTTACTTTATTGCTGAACCTGTTTTGCTAGTTCTAACTCAAGTGCCTAGATTTCTCTGAAAACTTCTTCCCGTGTCTCTAAATTCCAGTAATCTTTGAATCTAGCTAAAACCATTTTTAAGTAACTAACTTTATTTTGTGATGAATAGGAATTCCATGGTGACCCTGACCTTTTGATTCTGTCTCAGAGACTTAAGGGCGCCACCTAATTCTCTTTCCTTCAATATTAACTATTCTTTCACCATTCAGGTGGATTCCTGTATATGATGTAGGCTCATCAGTGGGTTCTGGGATTATGTATTTAACTACAATCTTTCCAGGACCACCTCGGGGTGGTTGCCAAAAGCGCTTTCCAATCACATAAACAACTCCAAGTGAGGTCTTGACTGTTGGGGGGAGTTTTCTAGCTATTATATTTAAATTTGTCAATTACTTCATTTAATAATTCCATGAAACAAGGAACAACTCATGACCAGAAAAGTCAGCAGAGGACAGTTCAGTTATAGTACCATCACCAGATACATTCTTAGAAGTCAGGAGATAAACAGACAATGGGTAACTATTTTGCTACGCAGGGAAAAGAAAAACATATTATGAGCATGGCGATCAGCAGCAATCTTCTCAGGGTCCGGTGTGTTCTCTGCAGTAATCTTCTCGGGGTTCCGGGTGTTCCTCCCCGTGCTCGGTGCCTTGACCGTGCTGAACATCAAGGACCAGATTGTTATCACTTGAGTTCTGCCGCAGGAGGGGGCACCGCATGATGGGACTGACAACATAATTTCACTTAGACAACAGAATTCTTAAATATCTGCTTTGGTTAAAACTGGCAATGTGGGCCTCCCTGGTGGTACGGGAGGTTGAGGGCTGCACTGTGAAGCTGTCCGCAGCCTCTGCAGCATGGGTTCGATCCAGGCCGGCCGGGGAGAAACCCACATGGTGTGGCAGACCTCTCCTGTCTCTCCCACTGCTCCCCTCAGCAGTGTATTTAGTCAGTCTGCCTGTTCTGCTCCCTGATCTGTCTCTGGCGAGTCCTCTCACCCTCCCGCGCATGTGGCCTGTACTCCGGTTCTTGTATAAATAGATTAAAAAAAAAAGGCAAGGAAATAAAATGTTTTATTAATTAAGTTGTCTGAACAGATACTGGCTTACGTTAAAAAGGTACTTCTTGCATTTCTGTCAATATAGAGAGCTAGCTACTGATTCTAGCCTTGGCTTATAAAATTCATATAAATTTAGAATTAAATAAGCTATGTCTCTCATTCCCCTCATTTTTTTCAAATAAGGAAACTATAATTCAGACAGGTCCATCTGATTCTATCTGTAGGGAAATTACTGAAGCAGGGAAGGTTTAAGTGTAGTCCGTGACTTTGGGCTTCAGCGGCATCCCCTTCCTTGCAGTTTTAAATTTACTGATAAGATTGTAAGTCATTTGGGTATAAATAGAGCTGAGTGCTGTATAAAATTTCATAAATAAATTAATATCTTTGAAGGAAAGCATGATTATATCTTACTTGGAGTCAGGTGACTTAGGATCATATCCCTTTTCCATAACCATGCTCCTGGATCAGTCATTTAACCTTCTGTTCCCTTACCTACAATGTGGCAATAGATAATTTTGCATAACATTCATCTTATGACCTTGAGTTAAAGTCCAAAAAAATCAGAATATCTGGATGTCACTTACTGGGACTTGAAACTGCCTACTTCCAGAGTTCTTAGATAGACAACAAATGTACTTACGTTGTGTGATAGATATATGTCAACTTGGCTTAGCTATGGTATCCAGATATTTAGTCAAATATTAAGTCTAGATGTTGCAATAAAGGTAATTTTTAGATGAGCTTTACATTAAGTCAGTAGAGTTTAAATAAAGCAGATTACATTTTGTAAGTGGGGTGGGATTCATCTAGTCAGTTGAAAGACTTAAGAGATTGCCGGAGGAGGAGATGCCTTCAAATTCCTGCTATAACACCAACTCTTTACTGGGTTTCCACCCTGCTGTCCTGCCCTACAGCTTTTGTATGGTGTTTGCTAGTACACAATCACATGAGTCAAATTTACACACACACATCCACACATCTTACTAATTTTGTTTCCCTAGAGAAGTCTGACTAATACATGATGTATTCCCATGTTAGGAATGATTTCTTGGCTGCAAGTAAACAAAACCGTCAACTGATTCAGTAGGTTACTTTGTTTCTGGCCATTCATTATTCTTCTTGTACATCCTAGTAGAGAAAATTATCACCAAACACTTGGTATTTTAATTATATCAGAGCTTTCAAATATCTATTTGTTAATGCAAATTAGCAGTTAAAAATTTCTGATTACCTGTGTTAGTAGGTATTCAATTTTATTCTTTATCTGGTTTGTACCTGGAGCCAAGCTGCAAGACTAAATTATACCCATACCTTATAAGATAAAGGGAATGGACTTTGCAATTTGAAAGACCGGGCAGACCTGGGTTTAAATTCTAGCTTCGCCATTTTGAAACCCGTGTGATCTTGGACATTTTTTTATCCCCTCTATTCCTTGATTTCCTCAATTATAAAACTGGGACAATATCTTCTTCATAGAGTATTGTGAGAATTAATTGCTGGTATAGACCCCAAATCTTATAGAAGTACTGAATTATATTATATTAGCTCCTCTGCCTTCTTCCACCCACATTTTTTAAAAACTTATTAGACCAGCAAGGTAGCTTCTAACCACAGCTGGCTATTTAAATTTAAATAAATTGAAATTAAATAAAATTTAAAATTCAGTTTATTAGTCACAGTAGACAAATTTCAAGTGTATAGTAGCCTCAGGTGAGTCAAAGCATCACACACACAATCTGCCATTTTCTAATAAAAAAAAAACAAAACCAATCATAATGTGAAAATTGCAATCTAATTCAAGAGCTTATGTGCCTTTGATTCATAAAATCTATTTTTATAGATTTTATCTTTTATCCTCTCCACGGGTGGTTTTGAAGCCAGTAGCTATCAGCAGCAGAGTTACAAGCTCTGTTAGTTGTAGCTCATTTGAGCAAGGTCACCCTTGTAATTTTAAGTATGCTCTCAAGTAGTTGAAGCAAAAAAGACACTGAAGTGGAGAAAAGAGGCAGATAATGTCACATTTTGGTTGCAGAAGGGAAGAAAAAAATGCCGGGCCTTTCTATTATATGATGCAATTCCCATCTACCCTAGTGAAGAATGTCAAAGGAAATACAAAATAGATGTGACCGCCTTCTGGGGTACAGTTCATTTTATATTAATGATAATCAGGATGGCAATCTCTCTTAATTCTCTATTCCTCAAACAAAATATAGCTACTTTTGCCTTTTTCAGGAATAGTTTACTGTGTATAAGGATTTAATCAATGATATGACCCTATTAGCCTTGTCAGTACATTGGTAGATTGCTTGAACAAGAACAAAGGGGTCTACTGTATACCAGGTAATTTACATATGTGATCTCATTTGGTATTAAGTAGGGTTGCTTTGTTATTGCAAGAGAGTAGACTTGTCTCCTACAAATGGCAACTTTCTTCTGTACACATAGAGACATAATAAACATTTGCCAAACTTTGCATTGTTCTGAATTAACTTTAGCCTCTCTTGCATGTAGAACATAGAAAACTGCTGTACTGATGATTAATGTTGGCATTTGATGAGTGTGGGTTCTTTGGGACCACCTGAGGATGATTTTGGCAGAGTGCCCATTCAGCAGCACACAGCAATTTTATTGATGAAAAAGATATTCACATAGACAGAAACAGTCAAGGACTTAATTTTAAAAGGGCAGAGTTACCCACATAGACACAAGCAGACAGTCTTAGGACAAGATATGCTTTTAGCCAGAGAAAGGAATTTTCTTATATACTCTTCTTTGGTAGGATTCATTCCTTTGTGGATTTATTGTTTTGGGGTCAGGTTGGATGGTTTTCTGTAACTCATAAGCCTCTCTGCCCCCAACTCCAATTCCTGAAAACTTCCATAACCTATTTAATGACTAGTTAATCATCTCTACCTTCACCTCTGGTTTCTGACTTTGTGAAATTTCTATCTTCAGTTTTCTACCCTGCGTTTCTAATAATTGTACAACCACTTTGGAGATCAGTTTGGCAAATTATGTAGTAAAGATCTGCATACCTTACAAAGAAGTAATTGTATTCCTATGTATATACCTTGGATAAACATGCACAAGAATACAGATACAACATTTTTATAGATACATTATTTGCACTATATAAAAATGTAAGCAATGGGCTAATCAATCAATAAGAGAATGCCTAAGGAAATCATGATATATTTTACAATGGAATGCTATATAGCAATGAAAATGAAATAAATTGAATTAAATATAAAAACACAGGTATGTGAAAAAGCAAGGTACAGAAATGCATTCAGAATTACTCCTTTTTTATAAATATGAAAAGCACAATAGCAAACACATAAAATGATTACTACATATCAGAAGCCATTTAAGCATTTTATGCATATTAACTCTTTTTAATCCTTGCAACAATTCTATAAGGTAGGTACTATTTTTCATCTCTTTGGGAGTAGATAATAGTACCTACCTTATATATGGAAACTAAGACCCAGAGAAGTTAAGTGATTAGTCAAAGCCCAGTATCTATAACTTGAAGAGCTTGGATGCAAACCCATTTAATCTGGCTCTGAAGTGCACAGTTTAAATACTATGCTATGGAAAAGAATACTGTATACTGCTCATGGATTTCATACATGTGAGAAAAGGAAGGAAAATATGTAAAAGGGGAGATAGGTACATGTATGAAGATAGTCAAGGATTATCTACATAGTTTCTTTCAACCACTGCCTCCTGTGTGCACATACACATCACACTGTCATTGGATGATATGCTACAAGAAAATATTAATTTTTTTAAAGAAGGAATGCAGTTTAGGTGATTTATTTTTAAAAGATTTATTTATTTATTTTTGCAAGCACTGGGTACAGTCAGAAGTGCAGGAGGGTGAGAGAATTCACCATAGCAAGAGTGGGGAGCAGAACAGGCAGACTGACGAAGTACACTGCTGAGGGGAGCAGCGTGTGTGGCAGGAGAGATCTGCGTGCCATGTGGGACCCTCGCCGGTGGCCAGGGATTGAACTGGTGCTGCAGAGACTGCGTGCAGCTTTGCAGCCCAGCGCTCAACCACTGTGCCACCGGGGAGGCCCAAAATATTAATATTTTAATTAAAAATTATAACCCATACTCTGAAAAACATTGCACAAATATCAATAAATGTTCACAAAATGAATAGTCCCTTATAATCAGCAATCAGATCAAAAAGTAAAACACTACCAAGGCCCTTAAGGGCCCAATTGTGACTCTTTTTGTCATTACTGCCACCATTGTGGGGTAAACACTTTCCTAGCTTCTAATACTATCACTTAGTTTTGCTTGTTTTTGAAAGTTACATAAATGGGCTCATATGGTAGGTAATGTTTTGTGATTTGCCTTTTAGTTTTCCTGTAGACCTTATTTTTGTCAGATTAATCTATGTTGTAGTGTATGATAATTAGTTTGTTCATTCTAATGTCTGTTAATGTGAATTTATCAAAATATGTTTAACCATTCAGTTGTTGATATGAATTATTGATCTTTTTTAAATCCTTTAATAGCAGCCCTTCAAAGCTGATTTCAGAGTGCAGTGTTGTGGAAATTATAATTTTTAAAGTAACAGCTATCTGATTGAAGACTACTTCTATATCTGTTAATCATTTTGTGTCCTTGAACAAGCTATTAGTCCATTATGGGTCTTGATTTTTCATCTGTAGGATATGGATAATAATGCAGCGAACATATAGTAGATTGTAATTATGTAAGTCTTTTTTGTTAATATTTTATTTTATACAATTCTTACATCATTTTTAATTTTTGCACAATGTGCATTTTCATTTTGGTTATATTCCCTTTACAATTGCACCCCCCTTATTTTTTTTTTTAATTCTAGAAACCTTTTTTTTAATATATATGTAAGATTTATTTATTTATTTATACAAGCACTGAGTACAGTCAGAAGCACAGGAGGGTGAGAGAACTCACCAGAGCCAGAGGGGAGAGCAGAGCAGGCAGACTGACGAAAGACCCTGCTGAGGGGAGCAGCGGGCGGCAGGAGAGGTCTGCGTGCCATGTGGGACCTTTGCCCAGCAGCCAGGGATCGAACTGGCACTGCAGAGGCTGCGGGCAGCTTTGCAACCCAGCACTCAACTGCTGTGCCACCAGGGAGGCCCTATTTTGTATAGGTCCTTTACTTCTTTTGTTAGGTTTATTCCCAAGTATTTGATTTTTTTTTGTTCAATAATTAAAGGGATAGTTTTTTTTTTTTATTTCTTCTACAGATTTATTGTTTGTATATAGGAAGGCTACTGATTTTTGCATGTTGATATTGTATCCTGCCACTTTACTAAACTGATTGATTAGTTGAATTAGTTTTTCTGTGGAGATTTTGGGTTCTCTATGTATATTATCATATCATCTGTGAATAGTGATAGTTAAAATTCTTCCTTGCCTATTTGGATTCCTTGTATGTCTTTCTCTTGTCTTATTGCTCTGGCTAGGACTTCCAGTATTATATTCAAAAGCAGTGTTGAGAGTGGACATACTTGTCTTGTTCCAAATCTTAATGGAAACACTTTCAGGTTTTTGCCATTGAGAATGATACTGGCTATGGGCTTGTCATATATAGCCTTTATGATATTAAGGTATGTTCCTTGTATACCGAGAATTTCAAGGGCTTTTATCTAAATGGGTGTTGTACTTTGTTGAAAGCTTTCTCAGCATGTATTGATATTATCATATGGTTTTTATATTTTTGCTAATGTGTTGGATAACATTGATTGATTTTCGGATATTGAACCATCCTTGTGTTCCTGGAATGAATCCTACTTTGTCATGGTGAATTATCTTATGGATACATTGTTGGATTCTGATAGCTAAAATTTTATTGAGAATTTTTGCATCAGTGTTCATTAGAGAGATTGGCCTGCAGTTTTCTTTTCTTTGTGTTGTCCTTGTCGGTTTTGGTATTAGTGTAATGTTGGCTTCATAGAATGTGTTTGGTATTATCCCTTCCTTCTCAATGTTTTGAAAGAGTTTGTGAAGGACAGGCATTAATTCATTTCTGAATGTTTGGTAGAATTGATTTGTAAATCCATCAAGTCCTGGAATTTAGTTTTAGGGGAGGTTTTTGATTACCATTTCAATTTTGATGCTTGTAATTGGTCTGGTTAGGTGTTCTATTTCTTCTTGATCTAGCTTTGGGTGATTGTAGCGTTGTAGGAATTTGTCCATCTCTTCTGGATTGTTGAACTTGTTTGCATATAGCTAGTCATAGTTGTTTCTGATTATTAATTTGATTTCTGCTGCGTCTATTGTGATTTCTCCTCTGTCATTTGTGATCCTATTTATTTGTGCTTTCTCCTGTTTTTCCTTTGTGAGCCTGGTTAGGAGTTTTTCTATTTTATTTTTTTGAAGAACAGCTTTTGGTTTCATTGATCTTTTGGATTTTTTTTTTGTTTCAATTTCATTTATTTCTGCTTTGAATTTGAATTTTATTATTTCTTTTCTTCTGCTGGTTTTAGGTTTTGTTGTTCTTTTTGTAGTTCTTTGAGCTTTGAAATTAGGTTGTTTCTTTGAGTTCTTTCTTGTTTCTTGATGTGAGCTTCTATTGCTATATATTTTACTCTTATTACTGCTTTTGCTGTGTCCCATATGTTTATGAAATTGGTGTCCTCCTTGCCGTTCAACTCAAAGTATTTTTTTTTACGTTTTAAAATTCATTAATTTATATTTATTTTTTATTCCTATCTTTTACATCACTGTGTAGTCCCCATAAAATTCCCACCACCACTCCACCCACGAACCATCACCATAGGCCCTTGTGCCCTTCTCCCCCCCGCCCTGACACATTTTCCTTCCTTCCATCACAGAATGTCTCCTACCCACAGTTGCCTGCTGGTTTTGTTGTTCGATTATTGTTATTATTTTTTCTTGATCCCTTAATTGGTTCCATACATTCCTCCTATAAGTGAAACCATTTGGTATTTTTCCTTTTCCTTCTGGCTTATTTCGCTGAGCATGATCCCTTCCAGCTCCATCCATGTTGCTGCAAATGGCCTGAGTTTATCTTTTTTAATGGCTGAGTAATATTCCATTGTGTATATGTGCCACCTCCTCTTGATCCAGGCATCTATTTTTGGGCATTTGGTTTGATTCCATAGCTTAGCTTTTGTAAGTAGTGCTACAATAAACACAGGGGTGCAGGTGTCCTTTTGAATTAAGGTTTTTGTGTCCATTGGGTAGATTCCATCTGCCTGTTTTGACTGCAGTTTATATTTGGGATTAACCCCTGATACATGTGCTGGCAACTATCATCCACCATTCCGCAGGCTCTTGTTTGCTTCTGTGATTTTCTTTTAGATTCACAAACTTCTGGTTTACTTCATCCCGCTGGTTTCTCTGCTTCCATCTCCCTTGCTGCTGGGCTGTGTCCCTGGGGCCTGCTCTGGCTGATGTCCTGGTGGGTGTCCCTATGTTTTCTTTTTTTTTTTTTTAATAAATTTTATTTTTATATTCCCCATACAATTGCAACCCCCCCATTCTGACCCCAATCCCTCCCCTCCCGCCCCCTACCCCCCAAAAAGTGTCTCTGGTTCATAGTTTTTTGTTGATTTTGATTTTCACTTTCTTATAGTTATTAATTTTCCTGGTCCCTTATTTAAGTTTTCTAGATTCCTGCTATGAGTGAGACAATCTGTTATTTTTCTTTTACTTTTTGGCTTATTTCTCTGAGCATGATCCCTTCCAGCGTCATCCATGTTGCTGCAAATTGCATGTGTTTATCTTTTTTGAGTAATATTCCATGGTATATATGTACCACATCTTCTTGATCCAGTCATCTATTTTTGGGCATTTGGGCTGTTTCCAAAGCTTAGCTATTGTAAACAGTGCTGCTATAAACATAGGGGTGCAGGTGCTCTTTGGAATTGATGTTTCTGTGTCCTTTGGGTAAATACCTAGGAGAGGAATTGCTGGATCATATGGAAGCTCTATGTTGAGTAGGTCCAGAAATCTCCACACAGCTCTCCATAGTGGTTGGACCAGTTTGCACTCCCACCAACAGTGCAGAAGTGTTCCTTTTTCTCCACACCCTCGCCAGCATTTGTTGTTGCTCGTTTTTTTAATATGTGCCATTCTCACTGGTGTAAGATGGTATCTCATGGTAGTTTTGATATGCATTTCCCTGATTACAAGTAATGTTGAACATTTTTTCATATGCCTGTTTGCCATTTGCATTTCCTCTTCAGAGAAGTTTGTTTTTAGCTCTTCTGCCCATTTTTTGACTGGATTATTTTCTTTGTTGTTGTTGAGTCTCATCAGCTCTTTGCAGATTTTTGTGATCAGTCCTTTATCATTAGTGTTGTGTGCAAAAATGTTCTCCCAGTTGGTGGGGTTTCTCTTTGTTTTTGTTATTGTCTCTTTTGCTGTGCAGAAGCTCTTTAATTTGATGTAGTCCCAGCTGTTTATCTTTGCCTTCACTATCACTGCTTTGGGTGATGTGTCTGTAAAGATGTCTTTGATGTGCAAATCACGTCGTGTTTCGCCTATATTTCGTTCTATATATTTTATGGTTTCAGGTCTTATGTCTAGTTCTTTAATCCATTTTGAGTTGATTTTTGTGTATGGTGTGAGGTAGTGGTCAACCTTCATTCTTTTGCATGTAGCAACCCAGTTTTCCCAGCACCATTTATTGAACAAACTTTCTTTGCTCCCATGCATAGTCTTTGCTCCTTTGTCAAAGATTAGTTGACCATAAATCTGTGGGTTTATTTCTGGATTTTCTAAAAATATGGAACGCTTCACGAATTTGCTTGTCATCCTTGCGCAGGGGCCATGCTAATCTTCTCTGTATTGTTCCAATTTTAGTATATGTGCTGCCGAAGCGAGC
This sequence comes from Talpa occidentalis, assembly GCF_014898055.3. Classification (NCBI taxonomy): domain Eukaryota; kingdom Metazoa; phylum Chordata; class Mammalia; order Eulipotyphla; family Talpidae; genus Talpa; species Talpa occidentalis. The sequence continues at coordinate 48,373,097 of NW_023601543.1, forward strand.
ACTCAAAGTAATTTTTAATTTCTTCTTTGATCTCCTCATTAGTCCATTGGTTTCTTCTAGTAGTGTGGGTTTCAATCTCCATGAGGTAGGAGAGTTCCTTGCCTTCTTTTTTATGGTTTATTTCTAGTTTGATGCCTTCATGGTCAGAGAGATGGTTGGTATGATTTTAATCTTGGCGTATCTGTTGATGTTTGTCTTGTGTCCTAGTATGTGATTGATCCTGGAGAATGATCTGTGTGTGCTTGAGAATAATGTGTACTCAGATTTTTTTGTGTTAGTGTTCTATAGATGTCTGTTAAGCCCAAGAGCTCTAGATCCTTACTTACAGCTTTGGTGTCCTTACTCTTTTTTTGTCTCGTTGATCTATCCATTGTTGATAGTGGTGTATTGTAGTCTCCTACTACATATGTGTTTTCTCCTTTCCTCATGGAGTCAGATAGTTCCCAAAGTCTTTCTTCACTCTTTTTCATTCATACTTCTCTTTTCTTTCCTGTTTGGTTCTTTTTATTTCTGTGTTTTCGAGAGTGCTTTTTTGTTCTTCCATTTCATCTACTCTGTTATCACTACTTTTCCCAGCATTCTTTAGCTCTTCCATTTATCCTTTGATCTGCATTTCCTTCTTTTCCCTCTTTAGGGACTCAATTTCCTTCTTCTGAGCATTGTTTTTCTTAATGACTACTGTAAGCTTTTTCATCATGGCAATTTTAAATTCTCTTTCTGAAAGGCTCAGACGTTCTCCCAAGTCACTGTTGTTGCAATCTGGTGGGTGGTTTGCTTTTTGTGGTGTGTCTTTTTCCTGAGGTGTTGCTAGGTTGCATGTAGTTTTTCTTTTCCCTGCTGCCTGTTTTCTAATTTGTCGTATGTGTCGGGGCACTGTTTCGCTGGTACTGGCTGGCATCTTTTAGGTGTGCTCTTTCTGGGATTTCTAAAACTGGCAGTCCAAATGAGTCAAATTCTGTTATGTCAGATGTCCAGTGAGGCAGCAGTACATTGAGTGTTTTAATGGTCACTGTCACAGAATATCTCCTCCTTCTGTGCTTGTTTAATTCGAAAGGTTTGTCTTGAAGTCCCACAGACTTCCTTGGAGGTGGGGAGGCTAGATTGTACTCTGGGCTCCAAATTGCTGGATCCCCCTCTGGGCTCCAACTCCCTGCCAGGTGGGACCAGTCTTGTGGGGGCCTTCACTTCACGTCTGGCTGCACAGGGAGTTTCTCCCAGTTTCAAGCAGTCTTTATTGAAGGAAGGTCCCTATTCTAAATTTGTGTGTTGGCGAAGCACTTTCCTGCTCATGTGTTCTGCCCTGGCTGTGGATGCCCGCGCCCCCTCTGCACTAGGACTGTTGGCCAGAAGGGGCCTGGCGTGGGGGTGCTTCCCAGCCCACCTCTGGTTGCGTAGGGCGCTTTCTCTTGGTGTCTAGCAGTCTTTATTGAAGGAAGGTCCCAGTTCTAAAATGTCAAGTTGGAGATACACTTTCTGGCACGTGTTGGCTGCCCAGGTTGTGGATGCCCACTCCCTCTTTGGGCTCGTTCTGCTGGTCAGAAGGGGCCTGGCTTGGAGGTGCTTCCCAGCTCACCTCTGGCTGTGCAGGGAGCTTTCTCCTGGTTTCAAGCAGTCTTTATTGAAGGAAGGTCCCTGTTCTAAAATGGCGAGTTGGAGATGCACTTTCCTGCATGCGTGGTCTGCCCTGGCCATGGATGCCCACACCAGTTCTGGGCTCAGACTGCTGGCCAGAAGGGGCCTGGCTTTGGGTTGCTTCACAGCTAATCTCTGGCTGCATAGGGAGCTTCCTCCTGGTTTCAAGCAGTCTTTATTGAAGGAAGGTCCCTGTTCTAAAATGGCGAGTTGGAGATGCACTTTCCTGCGCGCGTGTTTTGCCACAGCCGTGGATGCCCCCTCCCCCTCTGGGCTCCAATTATTGTAAGTCTTATAAAATACTTGATGTTGACTTGAAAATCACTTGTGGATTACAGTCATATAGCTTAGCTCTTCGAAACTTTGACAACTTGACTCTTCCTACTAATGCATTCTTTCAGCAATTGTGACCCAAAGAGGGGGTGAGGAATCTCAATTCAGTTGAATATAGATGTTGATTCTGAATGTTGCTGCTTCATTCCATCTTTCCCAGGACATGTATTGCTCTTTGGAATACAAGGCTAAGACTAATGCCTTTGGATTCATCTATCCTATCAGTCCTATGTCACATCCCATCTTCTGTACTTTTTCAATCCCATCTACTTCTACAAAGAACGTTTTCCTAAAGTTCATTCTGTGATTTCTGTTCATAGGTAGAAATAGTAACAGTACTGACAGACTCATGTCTTGTCATTTATGCCTTTTTGCTTGCCATTTGTTGGGTGAGATTACACTATATAATAGCTTCCACACTAGCTCCAACTCTCCAAAAAGATGGTTCAATACAGATTCAGATGTTAGCCATGTTCCTAGCAGAAATCAAACAATGGTACAATTCAGTGGCTATTCCTCTTTGGCAAGGATGTCCTTTAAAGAAATCTGAAAACATCATACAGTGTACAGCTCTGACAAGACCAAAAACTATGAATGAAAGGGTACAAATACTCTCCCTGTCATGTGTCCATGAGGGATGACTAAGTATTCTGCATTCTCCAATGCACTTCCCAGCATTCTGTACTACAGGATGAGTGACCCATCATGAACAGAGCTGGACTGAGCCTTCCTTGTCCTCCCTTGATCTTTGGGCAGAGGAGTGGGGTTGGGTTAAGTTCCAGGATCGTGAGAAGTGATTGCTGGTGGGAAGATTGCTGCTAACCAAGTGATTACTAAAGCATACACATAAGGCAGGACTCACAAACACTACATGCATTGAGAGGTGAGAGGGATAGAAGTTGTTAAACAGGAATCTAGAGTAGATTGACAACTCTAAGCCTAGTAGACAAGAAATTAGGAGAAAAGGCTAAAGAAGAGGAGTATCCTAGCCAACAGAAATTAACAATAACAGTAACTCAATATAAGAAATTTCAAATTTAATGGAGCAAGAGCCAAAAAAATTGGGTTTAAATGCTGGACTTGCCACTGTAAATTGTGCCTAATAGTAAGCAACAGGATTTAATTAATGCTGTAGACCAGAATAGTAATGTTATCTATGCTAGCAATGGAAAGTGATGGTGTAAATAACCGGAGTTAAGGGTTAAAAGGTGGTAAAGAAAGACTGATGTATTACTATCTTCATCTTGCAAAGCTATAGTCAAAAATTGACAATATATGAAATAAGAGTTTAAGTATATTATTTAAGACAACAATGGTAAGCAACAGAGGAAATGAAATGGTATCATATTCCAATTTTTATTGGAAAGGGAGGGATGAGAGGAGGAGAGTTATGAGCAATGATCTTCTGCATTCATAAAATGAAGAAATATTTCTGAAGCTGATAAACCAAGGAGTATTGAAAGCACATTTTTAAAATATGAAAGTAACTATCAGAAGATTACAAATAAAAATGGCTGAAAATGGATTTCTGTGAGGAATAAAGAGGGAAGAGTATTGACTTTCCCCCATATGATTGTGCTATTAATTATACATTCACGTATGTGTTATATATAATTTCAGTTTTCACAATGGAAAAACTAAAAGCTTTCTTTTTGAAACACAAAGGTAATGAAATGGGACTAGTCTCATTAAGAATTTTAGAGTTTTAGATTACATATTAAAATTAGAAGAAAACATGTCCACCTAATTGCATATATATCTGAACTTCTATACAGAGGTTGAGAGACATATCTTATGTAATGAGAAAAGGAAGATCTACAAGGTTTTAGCTTAAACATGGCTTGGAAATGTTTCAAAAGAAATATTGCTCCAAAAATCCATTATATAAAACAGATCCAAGGGAACTACTCTGGGTAAAGTAGAGAGTTAAGAGTCCCACACAAAAGAATTTCTACCTGAAGAAAACCCACCTGATGGAGGTAATACCTATTGATACCATTTGGCCCATGATTCCATGCTTGTGAAATCAGCTGACAGTCATTTACAGTCTATTGTATAATAAAAGCTGATGCCCAAGGCATCACAGAATGGCTAATATGATGGGAAGTATTGTCTTTGTAAAATAACTCAGTTACAAATTAGCCCACTGAGATTTTGATTATTAAAGAGACTGTCCATATAGACCTTGTATGTATTTTGTGACATTTATTACTGTTTATTTTTTGTGAACCCTATATTTAAAGCTTAAGAAATAATATTTGTGTGTAGTCCCCTAGTTCCACAACACCAGTTTCACCTGAAAAATTGTGAGAAATGTAGGTGCTTTGCCCCACCTCAGCCTTACGTGGTCTTTAAATGTGGAAGTACCTATTTTGGTCAGTATTTCCTTTTATTAGGAGCATGGGGGTTAAGTGGGAACTTTGTAGACGATAACAACAAATAATTATATTCAAAAACCCCATAATATTTCATGCAGTATATACTGAATGCCTACTTTTGGTATAGTGGTTTCCTTTTCTCTCGTAGGATGACTTTCTATTGTTATTGATACACCTCCCTTAAGGGTAGCTGCCACTTCCTCACCCCACTTATATGCAGCAGCCTTGGATCTTCCCAGGGTTCCTTACCTATATTTCCTGAACAAGGGAAGTAGGAGCAACATCAATCAGCAATGCTTGGTATTCAGCTGAACTCCTGCCAGCTCTGGCTTCTTCCCCTTAATGCCCTGTTTCTTTGTTTTGCTTATGGTTTCTTTTCTTGTACAGAAAATTTTTATTTTGATGTAATAAAAGCTGTTTATCTTTTCCTTCACTTTCTTTGCTTCAGGGAATTAGTCTTTAAAGAGTTTCTGAGACATATGTTGTGTAGTGTTTTGCCTATGTTTTCTCCTATATATTTTATGTCTGCAGGTTATAATTTGTATATGGTATGAGATAGTAGTCTAGTTTCATTTTTTCACATGTGATGGTACAGTTTTACCAGCACCATTTATTGAACAGACTGTCCTTGTTTCATTGCATGTTCTTTGCTCCTTTATCATAGATTAGTTGCCAATATATGTGGCTTTTGTTCTGGGTTTTCAATTAGATTCCATTGGTCTCTGTGTCTGTTTTTGTTCCAGTAACTGTTTTCAATTATTATGTCTTTGTAGTATAGTTTGCAGTCTGGGAGTGTGAAACCTCCATTCTCCTGACTTTTAGTCAGGTGAACTTTGTCTATTTGAGGTTTTTTGTGGCTCCATATGAATTTCATCATTATTTGTTCTATTTCTTTGAAGAATGCTACATTCTATTTCTTTGAAAGTGGAATAGCATTTAATGTGTGAATTGCTTTTAGTAGAAAGGCCATGTTGATTATGTTAATTCTTCCAATCCATGAGCAGGGAAGGCCATTCCATTTTGTTGTGTCTTCTTCTATTTCTTTTTTTTTTCTTTTTCTTTTTTTTAAATTTTTCATTTATTTATATATATATTTTATATCATTGTTGATTTTTTTAAATAATAAATTTTATTTTTATATTCCCCATACAATTGCAACCCCCCCATTCTGACCCCAATCCCTCCCCTCCCGCCCCCCATCCCCCAAAAAGTGTCTCTGGTTCATAGTTTTTTGTTGATTTGGATTTTCACTTTCTTATAGTTATTCATTTTCCTGGTCCCTTATTTAAGTTTTCTGGATTCCTGCTATGAGTGAGACCATCCGGTATTTTTCTTTTTCTTTCTGGCTTATTTTGCTGAGCATGATCCCTTCCAGCGCCATCCATGTTGCTGCAAATTGCAGCAAAAGCAGTAATAAGAGGAAAATATATAGCAATAGAAGCTCACATCAAGAAACAAGAAAGAACTCAAAGAAACAACCTAATCTCGAAGCTCAAAGATCTAGAAAAAGAACAACAAAGAAACCCCAAAACCAGTGGAAGAAAAGAAATAATAAAAACCAAAGCAGAAATAAATGAAATTGAAACTAAAAAAAACAATCCAAAAGATCAATGAAACCAAGAGCTGGTTCTTTGAAAAAATCAATAAAATAGACAAACCCCTAGCCAGACTCGCAAAGGAAAAAAGGGAGAAAGCACAAATAAACAGGATCATCAATGAAAGAGGAGAAATCACAACGGACACAGCAGAAATCAAAAGAATAATCAGTAACTACTATGAACAGTTATATGGAAACAAGTTCAACAATCTAGAGGAGATGGACAAATTCCTACAACTCTACAATCACACAAAGCTAGATAAAGAAGAAATAGAACACCTAAACAGACCAATTACAAGCAGCGAAATTGAAATGGTAATCAAAAACCTCCCCAAAAACAAAAGCCCAGGACCTGATGGATTTACAAATGAATTCTATCAAACTTCTTCTATTTCTTTTAACAATGTTTTATAATTTTCTTTGCATAAGTCACTCAATACTTTTGTTATGTTTATTGCCAGGTATTTAATTACTTTTTTTCAATTTTCATTGGGATTTTTTTTAATTTCTTTTTGTTCAGATAGATTGTATATAGGAAGACTACTGATTTTTCTGTGTTGAATTTGTAACCTGCTTTACTAAACTGGTTCATTATTTTGATTAGTTTTTCTGTGGAAATTTTAGGGTTCTCTATGTATATTGTCATATCATCTGCAAATAGGCTATGTATATTATCATATCATCTGCAATAGTGATAGTTTTACTTCTTTCCCAACTTGGATTCCATTTATGTCTTTCTCTTTCCTTAATAATCTGGCTAGGGCTAGTGTGTCAATAATGACCCTCAATGTAAGTGAACTAAACTCATCAATAAAAAGACACAGAGTAGCAGGCTGAATTAAAAAAAAAAAAATCCTTCTGCTGTTTCTGGGAAACACATTTAACTGCAAAAGTTAAACATAGATTGAAAGTAAAGTGTTGTAAAACAATTCCACAAGCAAATGGATTCAAAAGGAAGGCAGAAACAACCATATTTATATCAGATAAAATAGACTTTGAACTAAAAAAAGGTAAAAAGAGACATAAGTGGTCACTACATTAAGATCAAGGGGACAGTAAACCAGGAATATCTAATGTTCATCATTATATACTCACCAAATAAGTAGCACCAAAATATACTAGACAATTATTACCATTTCTGAAACAGACATTAAAGAAAATACATATGTAGCATGAGATTTCAACACACTACTCACCAATGGACAGATCAGCAGACAAAAAATAAGTTAGGAAACAATTGCCCTAAATAATTATCTAGATTCATGGCCTTAATAAACATCTATAGGACACTGTACCCCACAAAATCTGTATACACATTTTTCTCAAGCGCATAGGGATCATTCTCCAGGATTGATCGCATCCTGAGCTATAAAGCAAACATAAACAGATACATGAAAATTGAAATCATACCAACTGTTTTCTCTGATCATAAAGGCATCAAACTAGAAAGCAACCATGAACAGAAAGCAAGGAACATTCCCATTTCCTGGAGATTGAATCCCACACCACTGGAAGATATTTGGATTAATGAGGAGATCAAAGATGAAATTAAAATGTACCTTTTGAAGAATGACAATGAGGACACAACTTTTCAGATTGTATGGAACATAGCAAAAGCAGTATTTAGGGATAGGCATAGGAGAGATCCGCCATCAAGGTGAACAGTGGACACCAGGAAAGTGAGCCCCTGCACCAGCATTGTTGTAAATCAGGGATCCCACAATTGCCCTCTAGAACTGAGAGAGGCTAGGCTCTGCAAACGAAGGTAAGAAGGATAGCACACACCAAGCATGGCTGCTGCAGGCCCTGCACCCCATTTTGGAACTGAGTAGAGATAGGGAGAGATCCTCCATCAAGGTGAACAGGAGATATTGGGTAAGTGTAGCCCCTGCGCCATTGTTGGAAGCCAGGGATACCAAGGTTCTCCTCTGGAATTGAGAGATGGTGGACTCCACAAACAAAGGTGAGCAGGATAGTGTGCATGCCAAGCAAGGCTGCTGCAGGCCCTGCACCCCATTTTGGAATTGAGTAGAGACAGGGAGAGATCCACAATCAAGGTGAACTGTGGGCACCAGCGCCATTGTTGGAAGCCAGGGATCCCATGATCCTCTTCTGGAACTGAGTAAATTCAGGAGAAGGGGATCTTCAGGGACAGTGCACATCAGCATATCCACAATATCACTATCCTTGTGGAGTCTGGCATAACAGTGCTAGACTCAGTCTGGCCGTCAGTTCCCAATATTACAGAAGGAGCACCCCAAAGATGCCTGCGAGTACCAGCAGCACAGTGTCCCAATGCATAGAACAAATAAGAAAACAAATGACATGGAGAAGGAAAAATACAGATAACCAAGCAAACCCTAAAGGGAAGGATACGCCACTAACAAAAATCAGCCACAAGAACTCAACAATGACATAGAAGAACTTATTTGCCTGCCAAAGAGAATGTGAAATCATCACAATTAAAAGACATAAAGCCAGAAAGAAAAAGAAAAATACCGGATGGTCTCACTCATAGCAGGAATCTAGAAAACTTAAATAAGGGACCAGGAAAAAGAATAACTATAAGAAAGTAAAAATAAAAATCAACAAACAACTATGAGCCAGAGACACTCTATGTGGGGTGGGGGGGCGGGGAGGGGAAGGATTTGGGTCAAAATAAGAGGGTCGCAATTGTATGGGGAATATAAAAATAAAATTTATATAAAATAATAAAAGTAAATTAAAAGTAAAAATAAAATAAAATAAAATCAGGGAAAATTGCAAAAGTTAAAAAAAAAAAAAAAACAACATAAAGGAAAAAGACTGCTTGAATGCTTGAAACCTGCAGAAGGCTCCCGATGGAGCCAGAGGTGAGCTGGGAAGTTCGCCCATGCTGGCCCATTCTGGCCAGCAGTCCGAGACCAGAGGGGGAGCAGGCACGCACAACCAGGGCAGACCGGGCATGCAGGGGAGTGCATCTCCACATCGTCATTTTAGAACAGGGACCTTTCTTCAATAAAGACTGCTTGAAACTGACAGAAGGCTCCCGGGGGAGCCAGAGGTGACCAGGGAATTTCGCCCATGCCAGGCCCCTTCTGGCCAGCAGTCCGAGCCCAGAGGGGGAGCAGCACCAAAGGCCAGGGCAGACCAGGCGCGCAGGGGAGTGTGTCCACGAACACGGACCTTTCTTCAATAAAGACTGCTTGAAACCGGTAGAAGGCTCCCAGAGGGGCAGAGATGAGCTGGGAAGTTCACCCACGCAGGCTCCTTCTGGCCAGCAGTCTGAGCCCAGAGGGGGAGCGGGCACCCATGGCCAGCCAGGGTAGACCAGGCACGCAGGGGTGTGCATCTCCGCATCGCCATTATAGGATAGGGACTACTCTTCAATAAAGACTGCCTGAAACTGCAGAAAGCTCCCCGCAGAGCCAGAGGGAGAAGGTTCCCTGCACAGTCAGAGGTGAGCTACAGGACCCCACAAGCCTGGTCCCACCTGGCAGGAAGTCAGAGCACAGAGGGGGATCCAGTGATTTGGAACCCAGAGTGCCATCCAAATGCCCCACCTCCAGGGAAGTTTGTTGGACTTCAAGAGCACCTTTGTAATTAAACACAGAAGGACAAGATATTCTGTGACAGCGACCATTAACATACTAAAAGTAACACTGCCTCACTAGACTTCTGGCATAACAGTGTTTGACACGTTTGGACCTCCAGTTTCCGAAACCCCACAAAGAGCACACCAATAAGATGCCAGCCAGTACCAGTGACACAGTGTCCCAACACATACAGCAAATTGGAAAACAGCAGCAGGAGAAGAAAAACTACATGCAACCTAGCAACTCCTCAGGAAAAAGAAACACCACAAAAAGAAAACTACCCAATAGACTGCAATAACAGTGACTTGGAAGAACTTCTGAGCCTTCTAGAAGGAGAATTTAAAATTGCCATGATTAAAAATCTGAAGGAAGTCAAAAATGTCATGGGAAAAATAATAAACAATCAGAAGAATGAAATTGAGTCCCTAAAGAGGGAAGTAAAAGAAATGCAGGAGATCAAAGAATTAATGGAGGCACTGAAGAACTCTGGGAAAAGCAGTGAAAGCAGAATAGATGAAATGGAAGAATGAATAACTACTCTTGAAGACACAGAAATAAAAGAATCAAAACAGTAAAGGAAAGAGAAGTATGAAGTTAAAAGACCAAAGAACAAATTTGGGAACTATCTGACTCCATGAGGAAAGGAAATATAAGAGTTATAGGATTTCCAGAAGGAGAGGAGAGAGACATAGGAACAGAGAAAATATTCGAGGAAATAATTGAAGAGAATGTCCCAAACATGAAGAAGGAGCTGAAAATAGACATACAAGAAGCAAGAAGAACACCAAATTTCCATGATGAAAGGAAGAATACAGCAGGACACATAATAGAAAAGCTCCTAAGAATCCAAGACAAGGAAAAAATAATGAAGCTGACAAGAGGGAAGAAACAGATAATATTCAAAGGAAAACCAATCAGACTGAAATCAGACTTCTCCAAAGAAACACTACGGGCAAGGAGAGAGTGGAGGGACATAGTCAACAGACTCCAGGACAACAAATGCCCACCAAGTATACTCTATCCTGTAAAGCTTTCCTTCCTCTATGAAGAAAGAATAAGAACCTTCCCAGACAAACAGAAACTCTGGAATTACATTACGACTAAACCCCCACTCCAAAAAATACTGCAAGGAGTACTAAAGCCAGAACCAACAGAGGGATGAATAACAGCGAAACAAGGCCAAAAAAAAAAGTTATTAAAAGAATAAATGAATAAAACCAGAGGAAAGACAAAAACAATGGAAAATACAGATGCTAATATAGCAATATTAACTCTAAATTTAAATGGACTAAATTCTTCAATATAAAGACACAGTGGCAGGCTGGATTAAGAAACAAAACCCAACCTTTGCTGTCTCTAGGAAACACATTAAAGTACAAAAGATAAAAATAGACTCCAAGTTAAAGGATGGAAAACAGTCCTACAAGCAAATGGACAAAAAAAAAGAGGGAAGGAACAGCAATACTTATATCAGATAAAACAGATTTCAAACTCAAAAAGGTAAAAAGACACCCCAACGGTCACCACATTGTGATCAAGTGGACGATACTTCAAGAAGAAATAAGACTCATTAACATATACTCACCAAATGAAGGAGCACCAAAATATATCAGACAAGTATTGTCATCTCTGAAAACAGTCATCAGAGAAAGCACATATGGAGTAGGAGACTTCAACACACCATTATCAACTATGGATAGATCGATGAGACAAAAAATAAGTAAGGACACTAAAGCTCTAAGTAAGGATCTAGATCTCCTGGGCTGGACAGACATGTATAGAACACTAAACCCAAAAAATCTGAGTACACGTATTTCTCATGCACACCTGGATCATTCTCCAGGATCGATCACATACTGGGACACAACACAAACATCAACAGATACACCAAGAGTGAAAACATAGCAACCATCTTTTCTGACAATGGAGGTATTAAGCTAGAAGTAAATCATAAAGAGAAGGCAAGGAACTCTTCTACCTCATGGAGATTGAAACCCACACTACTGGAAGAACACTGGACTAATGGGGAGATCAAAGAAGAAAGTAAAAAATTATTTCAGTGAATGACAGTGAGGACACCAATTTCCTAAAAGTATGGGATTCAGCAAAAGCAGTAAGAATAGGGAAATATATAGCAATACAGACTCACATCAGGAAACAAGAAAGAACTCAAAGAAACAACCTAACCTCACAGCTCAAAGAACTACAAAAAGAACCACAAAAATAATCAAAAACTCTAAACCAGTAGAAGAAAAGAAGTAATAAAAACCAAAGCAGATATAAATGAAATCAAAACTATAAAAAAAATCCTAAAGATCAATGAATCCAAAAGCTGGTTCTATGAAAAAAAAAAAAATAGACAAACCCCTAGCCAGGCTAACAGAGGAAAAATGGGAGAAAAGCACAAATAAACAGGATCACAAATGAAAGAGGAGAAATCACAACAGACACATTAGAAGTCAAAAGAATAATCAGAAAATACTATGAACAGTTATATGGAAACAAGTGCAACAATCTAGACGAGATGGACAAATTCCTACAACTCTACAATCACCCAAAGCTAGATAAAAAAGAAATAGAACACCGAAACACACCAATTACATGCAGTGAAATTGAAATGGTAATAAAAAACCTCCCCAAAAACAAACACCCAGGACCCAATGGATTTACAATGAATTCTACCAAACATTCAGAGAGGAATTAGTGCCTATCCTTCACAAAATTTTCCCAAACATTGAGAAGGAAGGGATAATACCAAACACGTTTATGAAGCCAACATTACACTAATACCTAAACCAAACAAGAACAACACAAAAAAAGAAAACTACAGGGCAATCTCTCTAATGAGCACTGATGCAAAAATCCTCAATCAAATTTTAGCTATCAGAATCAAACAATGTATCCATAAGATAATTTACCACGACCAGTAGGATTCATTCCAGGGAGACAAGGATGGTTCAACATCAGAAAATCACTCAACGTCATCCAACAAATCAACAAAAAGAACTATAATATGATAATTTTCCAAAGATGCTGAGAAAGCTTTCGACAAAGTACAACACCCATTCATTATAAAAGCCCTTGAAATTCTTGGGATACAAGGAACAAACCTCAACATCATAAAGGCCATATATGACAAGCCAAGAGCCAGTATCATTCTCAATGGTAAAAAACTGAAAGCATTTCCATTAAGACTGGAACAAGACAAGGATGCCCACTCTCACCACTGGTTTTCAATATAATACTGGAAGTGCTAGTTAGAGCAATAAGAGAAGAGAAAGACATCCAAGGTATCCAAATGGGAAAATAAGAATTTAAACTATCACTATTTGCAGATGATATGATAATATACATAGAGAACCCAAAAAATCCACAGAAAAACTAATTCAACTAATCAATCAGTTTAGTAAATTGGCAGGATACAAAATCAACACGCAAAATCAGTAGCCTTCCTATACACAAACACTAAATCTGAAGAAGAAGAAATAAAAAAAAAATCATCCCTTTTATTATGAAACAAAAAAAAATCAAATACTTAGGAATAATCCTAGCAAAAGAGGTAAAGGACCTATACAAAGAGAACTATAAAATACTGTTAAAAGAAATAGAAAAGAACACAAAGAAATGGAAAGACATCCCCTGCTCATGGATTGGAAGAATTAACATTATCAAAATGGTCATCCTACCAAAGGCAATATACAGATTCAATGCTATTCCAATAAAAATTTCAATGACATTTTTCAAAGAAATAGATCAATTATTGAAATCATATGGAATCACCAAAAACCCCGAATAGCCAAAGCTCTTCTGAAAAAAAAAAAAAAAAAAAAAAAAAGGGAATGGAGGCATCACATGCCCAGACTTCAAACTATACTACAAAGCCATAATCATGAAAACTGCATGGTATTGGAACAAGAACAGACACACAGACCAATGCAATAGAATAGAAAATACAGAAATAAACCCACAGATTTATGGTCAACTAATATTTGACAAAGGAACAAAGAAAGTATGTTCAATAAATGGTGCTGGGAAAACTGGGTTGCTACATGCAAAAGAATGAAGCTTGACTACTACCTCACACCACGCACAAAAACGAACTCAAAATGGATTAAAGAACTAGACATAAGACCTGAAACCAAAAAATACGTAGAAAGAAATATAGTCAAAACACTACATGACATGCATATCAAAGACATCTTTACAGACACATCACCCAAAGGAGTGATAGTGAAGGCAAAGATAAACAGCTGGGACTACATCAAATTAAAGAGCTTCTGCACAACAAAAGAGACAATAACAAAAACAAAGAGAAACCCCACCGACTGGGAGAACATTTTTGCACACAACACTAATGATAAAGGACTGATCACAAAAATCTACAAAGATCTGATGAAACTCAACAAAAATAAAGATAATAATCCAGTCAAAAAATGGGCAGAAGAGCTAAAAAGAAACTTCTCTGAAGAAGAAATGCAAATGGCCAACAGGCATACGAAAAAATGTTCAACATCACTTGTAATCAGGAATTGCAAATTAAAACTACTATGAGATACCATGTTTCACCAGTGAGAATGGCACATATTAAGAAACAAGCAACAACAAATATGTCAAGTTTGTTGTCAAATTTGTCAAGTTTGTGGAGAAAGAGGAACTATCCTGCACTGCTGGTGAGAGTGCAAACTGGTCCAACCACTATGGAGAGCTGTGTGGAGATTTCTTGACCTAAAAACATAGAGCTTCCATATGATCCTGCTATTGCACTCCTAGGTATTTACCGAAATGACACAGAAACAGTAATTCCAAAGGGGACCTGCATCCCTATGTTTATAGCAGCACTATTTACAGTAGCTAAGCTATGGAAACAACCCAAATGCCCCAAAATAGATGAGTACATCAAGAAGATGTGGTACCTATACACAATGGACTATTACTCAGCATTCAAAAAAGATAAACACATGCAGTTTGCAGGAACATGGATGGACCTAGAAGGGATCGGGCTCAGTGAAATAAGTCAGAAAGAAAAAGAAAAAATACCGGATCGTCTTACTCATAGCAGGTATTTAGAAATCCTAAATAGGAGACCAGGAAAAAACTAATCAATACAAAGTAAAAATCAAAATCAACAAGCAACTATAAACCAGAGACACACTACAGGGTGGGGGGAGGGACGGTGAAAGAAAGGACTAGAGTCAAAATAAGGGGGTGTCGCAATTGTATGGGGAATATAACCAAAATGAAAATGCATACATTGTGCAAAGATGAAGATGATGTAAGAATTATATAAAATAGTTAAATAAAAATGCATAAAGACAAAAAGTAAAATAATGATATGAGGAATATAAGTAATGAACTAAAGACTGAAATTGATTCTTTTAAAAAGATATGGAGGATATACAGGATATTAAAACATAAGTGAAGGAGCTAAAGAACTCTTGGAAAAATAACAAAAACAGAATTAATGAAATGGAAGAATGGATCAATGCCATGAAAGATAAAAACAACCAAAAGATAAAAAGATAAAAAGAACCAAAAAAGAAAAGGAAAGTGAAGTACAAGGGAAAAAAAAAAAGAAGAAGAAACACTTGGAGAACTGTATGATTTCATGGGGAAAGGAAATATAAGAGTTACAGGAATCCTAGAAGGTGAGGAGAGAGACTATGGAACCAAGAAACTATAAGGAGTTAATCAAAGAGAAATTCGCAAGCATGATTAAGGAGATGAAAACAGACATTCAAGAAGTGAGAAGAACACCAAATTACCACAGTATAAAAAAATAACAAATAAATTAATAAATAATAAATAATTAAGTAAAAAATCTATGTGGAAAATAAGGAAAACTACAGCATGGCACATCATAGTAAAACTTCCAAGAGCCCAAGACATGGAACAAATAAAGAAGCTGACAAGGGAGAAGAAACAGTTAACCTATAAAGGAAAACCAGTCATGCTAACATAAGGCTTTTTCAAAGAAATGCTACGGGCAAGAAGAAAATAGAGTGACATATTTAACTAACTCCAAGTCAAAAAATGCCAACTAAACATAATTTACTCTGCAAAGCTCTCCTTTTACTTTGAAGGAAAAATAAGAACCTTCTCAGACAAACAGACTCTTCAGAAATTTATGACTACTAAACCTCCACTCCAAAAAATACTACAGGAAGTCCTAAAGCCAAAAATAACAAGAACAACAAGAACAACAACAACAACACCAACAACAAAAAAAAAAAAGAGAAATGAATTAGAATAGAATGAGATAAGGAATAAAATCACAAAAAGACAAAATGGCAAATACAGATGCCAATGTATCAATATTAACTCTAAATGTAAATGGACTACACTTATCAATTAAAAGACACAGAGCAGCAGGCTGGATTATGAAACAAATCTGGGGACTCCCTGGTGGTGCAGGTGTTAAGACAGCACTGTCAAGCGCTTGCCAGCCACTGCAGCACTTGTTTGATCCCAGGCCAGCCAGGAGCAACCCACAAGGCACAGCAGACCTCTCTTGCCTTGCCCACTGCTCCCCTCAGCAGTGTATTTCAGTAGATCCTCCTGTTCTGATCACCACTTTCTCTGGTGAATCCTTTCACCCACTGCACCTCTGGCTTAAACCCCAGTTGTTGTATGCATAAATAAATAAATCTTTAAAAAACACAAAATCCAGCCTTCTGCTGTCTCTAGGAAACACATTTAACTATAAAAGATAAACATAGACTGAAAGTAAAAGGTTGGAAAACAATCCTACAAGCAAATAGATCAAAAAGAAAAGGCAGGAAAAGCTATACTTATATCAGATGAAATAGACTTCAAACTAAAAAATGTAAAAGGAGACATAGATGGATACTACAATATGATTAAGGGGACAATGCATCAGGAAGATATAACACTCATCAGCATATGCTCACCAAATGAAGAAGCACCAAAATTTATAAGACAATTATTATAAGCTTTGAAAATAGACATTGGAGAAAATGCATATATACTAGGAAACTTCAGCACCCCACTCTCACCAATGGACCAATCAACGAGACAAAAGAAAAACAAAGACACTAGAGCCCTAAATAAAGACCTAGACCTCATGGGATTAACAGGCATCTATAGGACACTGCACCCAAAAAAATCCAAGTACACATTTTTATCAAATGCACATGGATTATATTCCAGAATCAATCACATATTGGGCCAAAAGACAAACATCAACAGATACATTAAGATCAAAATCTTTCCAAGTATCTTCTCTTATCATAAAGGCATTAAACTAGAAATAATCCTTGAAGAGAAAACAAGGAGCCTTCCTATTTCACGGAGAGTGAAATCCACACTATTGGAAGATCATTGGATTCAACTGGAGATCAAAGTAGAAATTTAAAAATACTTTGAGTCAAACAACAATGAGGACACCACTTTTTCAGAATGTATGGGGCACAGCAAAAGCAATAATAATTGGAAAGTTATATAGCAATAAAGGCTGACGTTAAGAAACAAGAAAGAACTCAAAGAACCAACTAATCTCTAGTTCTCAAAGAACTAGAAAAAGGACAATAGCAACAAAAAACTCCACAAAAGCCTGTAGAAGAAAGGAAATAATAAAAATAAAAGCAGAAATGAATGAAATAGAAATTGAAAAAAAAAAAAAAACAGACCACAGGATCAATGAAAGCAAGAGTTGGTTTGTTGAAAAAATAAACAAAATAGACAAACCTCTAGTCAGGATCACGATGAAAAAACAGAGAAAACACAAATAAATAGGATGATAAACAAAAGAGCAGAAATTATGACAGAGTCTGTAGAAATCAAAAGAATAATCAGAGATTACTATGAACATTTATAGGCCAACAAGCTCAATGATCTAGAAGAGATGGACAAATTCCTGGAATGCTATATTCATCCAAAGCTAGATAAAGAAGAAATATAACACCTAAACAGACCAATTATAAGCAGCAAATTGAAGCATTAATCAAAAAACACTCTCCCAAAACAAAAGCCCAGAACAAGACAGCGTCACCAATGAATGCTGTCAAATGTTCAGACATGAACTAGTGCCTATCCTACACAAACTCTTTCAAAATATTTACAAAGTAGGAATACTACCAAATACGTTCTATGAAGCCAACATTACACTAAGATCAAAACCAAACAAAGACAACACATAAAAGAAAACTACAGCCCAATCTCCCTAATGAACACCAATACAAAAATCCTCAATTAAATCCCTAAAAGAATCCAACACTGCATCAAAAGGATAATATATAATGACCAAGTGGGATTTATTCCAGTGGCACAAGGATGGTTCAGCATATACACCATGGAATATTACTCAGCATTCAAAAAAGATAAACACATGCAATTTGCAGCAACATGGATGGTGCTGGAAGGGATCATGCTCAGCGAAATAAGCCAGAAAGAAAAAGAAACATACCGGATGGTCTCACTCATAGCAGGAATCTAGAAAACATAAATAAGAGTCCAGGAAAAAGAATAACTATAAGAAAGTAAAAATCAAAATCAATAAACAACTATGAACCAGAGACACTCTATGGGGTGCGGGGGGCGGTGAAAGGAGGGATTGGGGTTAAAATAAAGGGGTTGCGATTGTATGGGGAATATAAAAATAAAATTTAAATTAAAAAAATAGAAAAAGAACAAAAAAAAAAGAAATCAATTAATGCAATCCAAAACATCAATAAAAAGAAAAATAAAAACCATATGATCATATCAATAGATGCTGAGAAAGCATTCAACAAAGTTCGACAGCCACTTATGGTGAAGGCCCTTGAAATTCTCGGGATAGAAGGAGCATACATTTACGTGATGAAAGCCATGTATGACAAACCCTCAGCCAATATTATTCTCAATGATTGAAACCTGAAATCCTTTCCATTAAGATCAGGAACAAGACAAGGATGTCCAGTCTCACACTGTTTTGCAATGTACTACTTGAAGTCCAGCCAGAGCAATAACACAAGAGAAAGTCATACAAGGAATACAAATAGGGAAAGAAGAACTAAAACTATCATTATTTGCAGATGATAAATATACATAGAGAACCCTAAAAACTCCACAGAAAAACTATTCAAAATAATGACCCAGTTTATAAAGTAGCAGGATACAAAAACAACACACAAAAATCAGTAGCCTTCCTATATGCAAACAGTCAATCTGGAGAAGATTAAATCAAGAAAACCATCCCTTTTATAATTGAGACAAAAAATGAAATACTTGGGAATAAATCTAACAAAGGAGGTGAAGGACCTATACAAAAAAAATAATAAAACATTGTTTCAAGAAATAGAATAAAACACAAAGAAATGGAAACACATCCCTGCTTATGGATTTGAAGAATTAACATTATCAAAATGGCCATCCTAACAAAAGCAATTTACAGATTCAACACTATTTCAATAAAAATCTCAATGACATATTTCTAAGAAATAGAACAAAAATTCATGAAATTTATATGGAGCCACAGTAACCTCAGATAGCCAAAGCTCTCATGGCTAAAACAAAGGAGAATGGAGGTATCAGACTGCCAGACTTCAAAATATACTGAAATCCTTAATAACTAAAACAGTATGGTAGTACAACAAAAACACACACAGAGAGCAATGGAACCCAATACAAAGCCCAGAAATAATGCCACACTTGTAGTATGGACAACTAATCTTTGACAAAGAATCAAAGAACATGCAATGGAACAAGGACAGTTTGTTGAATAAATGGTGCTTTGAAAACTGGACCACCATTAGCAAAAGGATGAAACTAGACCACTACCTCACACCATGTACAAAAATCAACTCAAAATGGATAAAATAATAAGACCTGAAACCATGAAATATATAGAAGAAAATATAGGTAAAACACTATGTGACACACATCTCAGTAACATCATTAAAGACTCATCCCCTGAAGCAAAGAAAGTGAAGGGAAAGATAAACAGCTTGGGCTACATCAAAATAAAAAGCTTCTGTACAGCAAAAGATACATTAACCAAAACAAAGAGACAACCTACTGATTGGGAGAACATTTTTGTACTCCATACAACTGATAAGGGACTGATCACAAAGATATACAAAGAACTCACACAACTCAACAAAATCAAAGTAAACAATCCAGTCAAAAAATGGGCATAAGTACTTAAAAGACACTTCTCCAAAGCGTAGATGCAAATGTCAAACAGGCATATGAAAAATGTTCAACATTCTGCATAATCAGGGAAATGCAAATCAAAATGAAAATGAGATACCACCTTACATCCCAGGCAAAGGACATATTAATATCAAACAAACAAACAAACAAACAAAAAAAAACTAGCAATAGGAAATGTTGGTGGGTATGTGGTGAAAAAAGAACACTCCTCCACTGCCAGTGGGAATGCAAACTGGTCCAGCCACTATGGAAAGCTGTGTGGAGGTTCGTCAGACTAATAAAAAATGTAAATTCCATATAACACAGCAATTTAATTCCTAGGGATCTATCCAAAGGACACAAAAACATCAATTCAAAGGGATACCTGTACCCCTATGTTTACTGCAGCACTATTTATAATAGGTAAGACTTGGAAACAATCCAAATGCCCAAAAATAGATGACTGGATCAAAAAGAGGTGGTATATATATATACACGTTGGAATACTATTCAGCTAATAAAAAAGATAATTTTTAAAAATATTTATTTATTTATTTATACAAGCACTGGGTAAAGTCAGAAGTGGGAAAGGGTGAGTGAATTCACCAGAGCCAGAGCGGGGAGCAAAGCTGGCAGACTGATGAAATACACTGCTGAGGGGAGCAGCAGGTGTGGCAGGAGAGGTCTGTCGCGCCATGTGGGACCCTCTCCAGTGAGTGGGGATCGAACCTACACTGCAGAGGCTGTGGGCTTCTTCGCAGCCCAGCACTCAACCTCTGCGCCACCAGGGGAGGCCCTAAAAATGATAAATTAATGTCATTTGCAGAAACATGGATGGAACTAGAAAGGATTATGCTCAGTGAAATAAGTTAGAAGGAAAAAGGAAAATATCACATGGTTTCACTTATAGGAGGATTGTAGGGGAACCAAATAAGTGATCAGAGATAAAAGTAGATTCCTGGCTGGCCAGGGAGATTCCCACATGGCTCTGCAGACCTCTCCTGTCATGCCCACTGCTCCCCTCAGTGCTGCTTTCGTTCCCTGTGCCTGTTCTGCTCCCCACTCTGTCTCTGGTGAATCCTCTCACCTTCCTGCATCTGTGGCCTGTACCCCAGCTCTTGTATAAAAAAAATCTTTTAAAATAAATAAAAAAACAGGGGAGAGAAGAGCACAAGGGTCTGTGGTGATGTTTCACAGGTGATGGGAGATTTATGGAGACTAAACTTGGGGGTAGAAATCAAATATTGTACAAAAATGAAAAACAGTGTAAGAAAATAATAAAAAAAGAGAGAAAGAAACACACCAGGAAACACAATCATTAGAAAAGGTAACAGGACAAGAATCTGCTCAGAGGCCAGAGCTCGATTTCAAACAAAACACAGTGGATAAACAGCAGAGCAATCAATACAGTGGGATTGTTGTATTTTAAGAAAGGGGAAAATATTTGAAACTACTGGGCTTTTAATTTTTCCTTTGTTTAAAAAAAAATTAATAACCACTGAACTGAAAAAATACTGGAATTTACAACACAATCAGAGCAATGTTAGGACGTTCAGTTTAACAAAATTTTATGATTAATTGTAACTGAAAACCTATGTAATAAAAAATTAAAATTACCTGTAACATTTGACAGAGATGTCAGAAGGAAAAAAAATAAAAAGTAAAGTATGTAGCAATAGGGACTCACATCAAAAAACAAGATAGAAATCAAAGAAACAACCTAATATCTCAAAGAAATAGAAAAAGAATAAGTAAAAGCCCCCCAAAAGCCAGTAAGATAAAGGAAATAATAACAATTCAAGTAGCAATGAATTAAATAGAAATAAAAAAGAAAATCCAAAAAAATCAATGAAACCAAAAGCTGTTTCTTTGAAAAAAAAAGAAAAACTAATTGGACAATGTCTTCTAGCCAGGCTAACAAAGAATAAATGGGAGAAAACACAAATAAATTGGATTATAAATGAGGA
Source organism: Talpa occidentalis (assembly GCF_014898055.3). Classification (NCBI taxonomy): domain Eukaryota; kingdom Metazoa; phylum Chordata; class Mammalia; order Eulipotyphla; family Talpidae; genus Talpa; species Talpa occidentalis. Next base: position 48,394,707 of record NW_023601543.1, read on the forward strand.
TGACTCAGTGGATAATAAGAGATTACTATGAACATTTATATGCAAGTTAGTTCAATAATCTAGAATAGTTGGACAAATTCCTAGAAATATACAATCATCCAAAACTATATGAAGAAGAAATTAAAAAAAAAAACAGCAATAAAACCAATTATAAGCAAATAAATTGTAACAGTAATCAAAAACCTCCCCCAAAACAGACTCCCAGGACCAGATGGTTTGAGAAATGAGTTTTTCAAAGCGTTCCAGGATGAAATGGTGCCTATCTGACACAAACTCTTTCAAAAAATTGAGAAAGAAGAAATAGGACCAAATAAGTTTTTTGAAGCCAACATTACACTAATACCAAAACCAAACAAAGACAACACAAAAACAAGAAAACTACAGGCCAGTCTCCCTAGTGAACACAGATGAAAAATCCTCAATAATACCCTAGCAAACAGAATTCAACAGTGTATCAAAAGGATAATACGCCAGACCAAGGGGGATTTATTCCAGGGCCACAAGGATATTTCAACATCTGAAAATGAATTAATGTAATTCACCAAAGGAAAATGAAAACCACATGATCATATCAACAGATGCCGAGAAAGCATTCCTCAAAGTCCATTTAGGATGCAGGCCCTTGAAATTCTTGGGATAGAAGGAATATACCTTAACATAATAAAAGCTGTATCAACAAACCCATATTATTCTCAATGGTGAAAAACTGAAATCCTTCCCCTTAAGATCTGGAACAATCCAAGGATGTCCACTGTCATTACTGGTTTTTAATATGCATATTTTAAATTGGGTGATATGCATAACTTTAGCTCACAGTCTCTGGTAGGTAATCTGCCTGTGAGAAAGGCAAGAATTTAGAAGATAAAATATTTTATCATAAGGAAAATGCCTTTTATTTTTATTTTGTTATTTTGGAAATCTCCTTTTTGATAAATTAGTACATTTGAGAATAACAACTTAGCATTTTCAATGTTGTGACATAAGGCTAGTACATAATGTACATTAATTTAGGATGAATGATGGAGTGAGTGGGTTTGGAGTACGGGGTCCTTGGGTTCACTCTGGGAAAGGTTTCACCAAAGCTCCGTTTTCAACAGCACAGGGCGAGTTTCCCAGGCGAGGTTCTCCATGAGACAGAGACGTTAATTATATTTAAAGGGCAGATTTATTTGGAAAGTGACAGAATAATAAAGTACACTTGCAAAGACACAAGTGGGCAGAAAGAGCTGTTCTGAAAGGGGCATGTTTGCTGAGAGTCCTGCATGGTTGCAGGCAGGAGGCCTTGAGGAGAACTGCCTCCACTGAGGGAGGTTGGTGAAGAGAAGTCACAGAAAATTCCTTTTAGTTGGAGGTCTGTGGGTTTCTCCTGGGGAAGGCCTTAGGTTTAGGTGGCTGTTGGTGCTGATGGCTGAGGGTGAGCATAAGAATGAGGCAGGGCTCTTCACCACAGGGCCACACCTCTGCCTTTGCCTCTGTGTTCTTTGTCCTGCCTCGCCCACTGCTCCCCTCAGCAGTCTTCGGTCTGTCTGCCTGTTCTGCTCTGTCTGTGGTGAATTCTCTCACCCTCTAGCACCTCTGACTGTGCCCCAGTTTAAGAAAAAAAAATATTGAATTTGGATTGAGTAAGATCTTGTTTTCTCACCCTTCCTACTTCCTCTTTTCCATGGAACAGACTCATTTTCTTCTGTTTTTATATTGTGCCCTTCTGTTTCACAACTCTTTAATTATGTTCTGACTGTTGGCTCCCCATTTCCCATTTAATTTCAGGAATGCTGTGAAGGTTAGCCTCTACAAGGGCCTTTCATAATATGCCAGGTATTCATTACTTGATTGCAACTCTCCCATTTCCTGCAACTATGGTAAAAAAGCACCTGTACCCCAATGAGGATAACCTGAAAAGCTTTAAACAACTCATTATCCTTTTTATAAGAAGAAACCAAAAGAAACTCTAGAAGAATAAGAAGGATGTTCACAGTCCTAGTATGAGATAATTGCAAATGTCAAGTTGATAATTGCAAATGTCATAAATGAATTTAAATCATGAAAGGAACTTTGGAGGGAGGAAATCAGGAGCATTCTAGCTGTGATGTTCTTACACAGTACCGTAGGGGTGTATCTGACAAGGTGGCCTTTTAATGTCTATATAACAAACTCCCTGCATGATTATGGGTAGGAGGCTTGCCTGAATGTGTTTCTGATGTTTAAAGAGAGTCTATTTGCCATGCTCAAGATCTTTGCTTTGCGGATGGCCAAGAATCCAGTAATATTTCAAATAGTATGTCTTCTTTTGGTAATTGGTTAGCCTTCTAATTTCTGTATAATCCTATAGTAGTGAACTGAATGTCCTTTCTATTCTTCTAAATGGCTGATTTGGGCTTCATTTAATAGAAACGTTTAGGTTATTACTTATGCAAGAGCATCTACCTTGAGATAGAAGGTAGGAACATTTCTCCTAATGAGCTCACAGAACGGATGCAGTGATCAGAAACAGGATTAAAGTCCATGTTTACTTAAAAAAAGGCTTTATTGCATACTTGCTAGATATCTAAGGGATTTAAGAATAAAACAGAATGAAAAAGAAAATGGAGCCAAGCTTCAGTCTGACCTTTTGCTGTGTCTGTAGGTCTATGTTCTTGTAGAAACTAGTATAATAACCAATGAGTATCAAAGAAATGGTTCAGATCATCTAATTGTGTTGTATGAGAATGAGAGAACTATTGCCAATGTGATTATTGGAAACTATAGTGAACAATTTCAAAGTCTGAGACAGGGCCATACATGTAAAAAACATTGTCCTTATGAACCCTAGTGATAAGTTCCTGGCACACATGTTGGTGCAAGAAATTCCCCTTGGGACATGAAAAGTTGCCAACTTTGCCATCCTTGGGGTATCTGCATATGCAAAGGCTCAGTTGTATATCTGTAAAGAGACTTGATTAATACTACTCTGTTTAAAAAATATTTACTTCATATTCATGTGCATCTTAACCTATAATGCTGGGCATGGTCTCTGCATGTGGTAGGGGTTCTAGCAGACTCTAATGCTGTGTGTGGGCCAAAAGACACCTAAGTGGTTGCTTCTCACCAAGGGGCTGGGGCCTCCCTCTGCCTTCCTGGCTTTACTTGCTCTTCTGCATGGGGTGCACAGTTGCATGGGAGGTCTCTGGCCTCCGGTAATCATGCGCTGGCTGGAGGGCAATTTCCTGGATTGCTGCTCACCTTTTTTTCGGGGCCCTTCTTCTGCCTTTACTTGGTTCCATAAGGGGTGCTCAGGGGTCACTCAGTAGAAGAATTCTTGTTTTCAATCACAGAGAGCCACTGGAGTTTTTTTGTTTTAATATGAGGGATGCTAGTGGATCTTTGGTTATAGGAGTTTGTCTATATAGTCGTGCCTTGAATCATAACTGAGCATGTAACATGAGACCAAAAAATGCCTGCACAACCTGATTAAAATATGTACTAGTGGGTCTTCCCTGGTGGCGCAGCGGTTGAGCGCTGGTCTGCGAAGCTGCCTGCAGCCTCTGCAGTGGTGGTTTTATCCCCGGCCACCAGCGAGGGTCCCACATTTCGTGACAGACCTCTCCTGTCTCGCCCGCTGCTCCCCTCAGCAGTGTATTAAAAATATATGTACTAGTGCTTCAACTTGCCATGTTTTTTGGTAGTAGTTTACACAAGCTTCTTAGTCTGGAAAATACAGATCTGGATAACTGGCTTTCTACTGTGTTTTGTTTTTATTATGAAGATATATCTTGTTTCTCTGATACCATATGTTTCATCTGACAAGGCAGCTAGACCCTCATTTCCCTGTCTTGTGATAAATCAGAATTAATGCAATGACTTAAAAAAGTTCAGTGCTTCTGATGCCTTCTCTAAGACTCTCCCTTAAAGGGCAACTAATACATACCCCTGAAAGTAACAAACCATACTTATTACCTTGGACAGATGCAATCCAAGAGGATTATATGAAGACAATGCTTGACAAATCTCTACCTGGCCACTGAACAAGGGCTTTAATTTGGATAGGATTTTTTTATATTTCCAAAACCTATCAATATCACTATTTTTAGTCTCTAGACAGGCTGTTCTTATCAGCTTCTGGGCATCAGTAATTAGGTAATTTGAAGGCTTGGTCCAGTGTTTTCTATGATGCTGTAATATACTCCAAGTATTGAAGGAAATGTTTTGATTTTATGACATACCAGGGCATTATTAGAAACAGTTTATTCTGGGATTTATCCTGATGCTATAAATGCTTATTCATTTGCCTCTCATGAAATGGTTTACACTTGGTATAAGTGACCTTTTCATGGATTCTTCATTCCATTTCTCTTCTTTTTGCAAGATACACTTCAGGCCTCCTGTCTCTGCTTCTGGACAAATTTCTGGGTATTTATTGATTAAAATCAGACTACCAGTAATGTTTCAGAGAAATGCCCATAGTGTTACTTTTCTAACTTCCTCTCAAAGCATCTGATTTTAGGAGATAAATATGAGAAAAAAGAAGACAGTAGCAAAAGACAACAAACCGGCAACCTTGTGAATATTTTGCAAGATGGTATATTACATAGACTCCTGAAGCTGAACATTGTTAATCTAAAAGTTGTCTTTTTTTTTCTTTCTTTTCTCCAGGTACACAATGCTAGTGATTTGCTGATTAAACCCCTGGAAAATTTCCGGAAGGAGCAAATAGGCTTCACCAAGGTACATACTCACCAAATGTGTAAGATATATTTTACAGCAGTTGGATATTTTTTTTGACAAGCACTCTTACATCCTCAGTAGTGAGGAAGGTTCATTTCTATAAGAAAACATATCATGGAAAAAACTCCTGAAAATCTTGCAGTGATTATGGGCTATGTTACCAAGAAGCTCTAACTGTGGACAAGTCACTTCATTGGGAGCTTCATTTGTCCATCTGGAAAATGAGGAGCTTTATAATAGCTGTTATCAAAGAGTGCTGGGCACTGGGTTAGATACTTTATATTTATCATCTAATTACTACCCTGTGAGATTCTGATATTATTACCGTTTTGTAAATGAGGCCACTGGGCTTTGGATAAGATAAAGTACATGGTAAGTGTTATATAGCAAGTAACAGTAGCTGGACTTTAGACTTAACAGTCTTTTAGTTTTAAATACCACAATCATTCCCTTAAGCCATACTGACTAGATTTATGCTAATCATACAACATGGTAGCAACTAGCTATTGAAATAAAGTAAAATTAACTACTGAATTTCGCTCTGTCTCTGGTGAATCCTATCACCCTCCTGCACATCTGGCTTTATACCCCAGTTCTTGTATAAATAAATAATCTTCTTTAAAAAAAACAAAAAAAAAACAAAAACAAAACTCAGTTTCCTAGTTTGGGAAACTAAACTTTAGACACATTTTAGGAACCACATGTGACTAGTAGCTACTATGTTGAACAGCACACATATATAATATTTCCAACATTGTAGATATTTTTACTAGATAGCACTGTGGCAAATATTCATATACCTCCTAGCTTTACCAGCATAGACCACACTGATGGCCCAGTGTCTCATAAAGGGGTGTGAATAATTGTAAAACTCATTCTTTTCAGGTAGGTGTGTGCCTATTTTGTGAACTTTAGTCATGTGTGCAATGTGTAACCAAGATACTCTGGCAGAAATAAATGTATCAATAGTATCTTGACCAAGCATATGGCCCATTTAAGACTAAGAACTTTTCGATCCAGTGGTTATTATCTAGAATGTCATGCCAAACAGTTTGGATCAAAGATATGAAAGAAACAAGTTCTAAGAAGAAATAGAAAATTAGTGAACTATTATGCTTTCTGAAAATTATCAGTTAATTTGAGCATTATTTTGACTGACTGGAATTCAAGCACAGTGAGTTCTCTGGATAACCCAGCAATTCTGGATTCTGCTTATTTCATCCAGAGTCTCGTAAGCATAAGCACTTAGTTGAGAACAATATAATCGAGGGACAGACAATCTTTAAAATCACATGGTCAGAAAATAATGA